>NC_143208.1:6558197-6876046 GCF_030267445.1 Bombyx mandarina
GGGGGCTCGCGGGGCGGGGGGAGATCGTGCGATGGAGAATCAGATGAATCCGACGACACGGGCGTAGCTGAACCGCACGAGTACCTGCCGTCCGTGGTAAAGTATTCATGGTGAACAAAAACAATTTCCAGCATGCTTATTAATAAATAAAATAAAATAAAATGCCTTTGATTTCTTGCTTTGACATGGTACTGTTTTAAAGAAAAAAACAGCGTGCATGCAGAATTTGTCACTGGTTCATTTTTTTTTTTGTAGCCTCCTTATTAGAACATAAAAAATTGTTATAAAAAATACTGGTCGGAGTTTCATAGCGTAGGTAATAACTAAGTGACCACTATGTTAACGCAACATTGTATGTTATTTGTAGTACTTTTTTATTTTTATTGCTTAGATGGGTGGACGAGCTCACAGCCCACCTGGTGTTAAGTGGTTACTGGAGCCCATAGACATCTACAACGTAAATGCGCCAACCACCTTCAGATATAAGTTCTAAGGTCTCAAGTATAGTCACAAGGGCTGCCCCACCCTTCAAACCGAAACGCATTACTTCTTCACGGCAGAAATAGGCAGGGTGGTGGTACCTACCCGTGCGGACTCACAAGAGGTCCTACCACCAGTGATTACGAAAATTATAATTTTGTGGGTTTGATTTTTACTGCACGATGTCATTCCTTCACCGCGGAAGTCAGTCGTGAACATTTGTTGAGTACGTATTTCATTAGAAAAATTGGTACCAGCCTGAGATTCGAATACCGGTGCATCGCTCAGCACGAATGCACCGGACGTCTTATCCTTTATAGTCTAGTCAACAAGTTCAAAAACGTGTTAAATAGACATAAAGCTCCTAAAAATATGTACGATAGCTCATTCGATGCGGAATGGTGTCTACAAAAATGTTTTTTAAGGGCTTATTAGCACATAAAAAATTGCGATTGTTATAAACAAAATAAGATTTAAAAAAAAAGGAATTTGGTTTTTCCTTAATAATTTCTAAAATAATGATATTTAAGGAATTTTGAAAAAAGATCCTGAAAGAGCAGGAAATTTCCAATAAAAAAGTCCCAACTCCCGGAATTCTATCTCTATTATTTATAAAAAAAAAAAACGCTGAAAATAGCGCTCCGCGCGGTCGCTACGGCATAGGCGCGCAGTCTAAAAAGCCGGTATATCGCCTAAAATAATTTTTTTATAGTATTAAATAACAATTTAAAAATTTGAATAATTTATGGTGTAATCTAAACACTTGAAGGAAAAAAACCTCGGTGAAAAAAAAATTTTACATCGATTTTTCAAAAATTTACACCATTGTTAATTAACTAACTTTTTTCCAATCTCTGTTTTTATAAATTACGGTATAAAAGTGACAATAATTCATCTATAAATTTTTCCCTTCGTGGAGCTCTTATCATTTAAGTACTTAATAAAGTTAAGCAAAAAATTTTTTTTAATCTTTATTATTTTGATAATTATAATTTTTTTTAATTAACAAAAAATTTAATTTCAAAAAATGTTATGAAAAACTTTTTTTTTTCGTAATATCTTAATATTGCTGTTTTTGCATCTACCATAGGTTTTAATTAACATTTAAAAAAAAAATTTTACGCTATTTGTTAAGAAATTGTTTATAAATAAATAGACTATTTTGGGATTTAAAAAAAAAAAAGAATTACCGTCTTATTGTATAGGTGAAATAAAGATTTAGAAAAAAAAAAAATCTTAAATTAATGTTTTAATTGTTTAAAATCGTTTTTTTTTCATATTTCAATTGTTTAAATAATTAGTTAAGAAATTATTTTTTTCTTAAAAATCATCATTGACTCTTTTCAGCGGATTAACAAAGAAATACATTTTTTTATAAATAATTTCATTGTTTATTAACTTAACAATTTGTTATAAAAAATTAATATTAATCGTTATATTTTTTTTCGAAAACTACAAAAAATTATAAAAACAACCATATATATAAAATATAGAAAAAAAAAATTGTATTTTTTACAGCATTTTTAGATATTATATGATAATGAAATTACAGCCGTTACATAATTTGTCAAGCTATAAATTGTTATAACTTTTAAACTATAAGAGATACGGTAAAGGACACTCAGGTCATTTTTATAAAGGATTTATTTATCTTTAAAATAAATTCAAAATCGATCCTGTAACTATTGTTTATCAGTTATAAGCATTTGTTTATAAAAAATTATGATTTCTTTGATATTTTTTGAAATTTCATAGCTTATAATTTGTTGAATAATATAGATACAGCTACGGACCCAAAAACTTTTTTGTTCTATGATAAAGTATCTTTCTAATTACGTATAAATCATAGAAATATATAATTTTGTTTAAATAATATACTAGTTTTAATTTATACTTACCTCATTTACATTCTGCTATCGATCAGTTTTCATTTATTTATCAAATGCTTATAACAACTGATAAACAATAGTTACAGGATCGATTTTGAATTTATTTTAAAGATAAATAAATCCTTTATAAAAATGACCTGAGTGTCCTTTACCGTATCTCTTATAGTTTAAAAGTTATAACAATTTATAACGTGACAAATTATGTAACGGCTGTAATTTCATTATCATATAATATCTAAAAATGCTGTAAAAAATACAAAAATTTTTTTTCTATATTTTGTTATGTATGGTTGTTTTTATAATTTTTTGTAGTTTTCGAAAAAAAATATAACGATTAATATTAATTTTTTATAACAAATTGTTAAGTTAATAAACAATGAAATTATTTATAAAAAAATGTATTTCTTTGTTAATCCGCTGAAAAGAGTCAATGATGATTTTTAAGAAAAAAATAATTTCTTAACTAATTATTTAAACAATTGAAATATGAAAAAAAAACGATTTTAAACAATTAAAACATTTATTTAAGAATTTTTTTTTTTTTTTCTAAATCTTTATTTCACCTATACAATAAGACGGTAATTCTTTTTTTTTTTTAATCCCAAAATAGTCTATTTATTTATAAACAATTTCTTAACAAATAGCGTAAAAATTTTTTTTTAAATGTTAATTAAAACCTATGGTAGATGCAAAAACAGCAATATTAAGATATTACGAAAAAAAAAATTTTTTCATAACATTTTTTAGAAATAAAATTTTTTGTTAATTAAAAAAAATTATAATTATCAAAATAATAAAGATTAAAAATTTTTTTTTGCTTAACTTTATTAAGTACTTAAATGATAAGAGCGGGAAAATCCCACGAAGGGAAAAATTTATAGATGAATTATTGTAACTTTTATACCGTAATTTATAAAAACAGAGATTGGAAAAAAGTTAGTTAATTAACAATGGTGTAAATTTTTGAAAAATCGATGAAAAATTTTTTTTTCACCGAGGTTTTTTTCCTTCAAGTGTTTAGATTACACCATAATTTATTAAAATTTTTAAATTGTTATTTAATACTATAAAAAAAATATTTTAGGTGATATACCGGCTTTTTAGACTGCGCGCCTATGCCGCAGCGACCTCGCGGAGCGCTATTTTCAGCGTTATTTTTTTTTTATAAATAATAGAGATAGAATTCCGGGAGCTGGGACTTTTTTATTGGAAATTTCCTCCTCTTTCAGGTTCTTTTTTCAAAATTCCTTAAATATCATTATTTTAGAAATTATTAAGGAAAAATCAAATTCCTTTTTTTTTTAATCTTATTTTGTTTATAACAATCGCAATTTTTATGTGCTAATAAGCCCTTAAAAAACATTTTTGTAGACATCATTCCGCATCCAATGAGCTATCGTACATATTTTTAGGAGCTTTATGTCTATTTAACACGTTTTTGAACTTGTTGACTAGACTATTAGGCCACGACGACTTCAAATGCGAAATTAGAAAGCGACGATTAAGCGAAATGTCGTTTAAACCAAATAGCTTTTCACCCCTAGATTTATTTTTTATTAATTTTACCTGCTCTCATCTGTGGTGTTGATAGAAGACGGTCGAGATCCCGATTTAGGGATTTTATTTTTGAGACCTCTGACGGCGGATTTCATATTTTTGCCTCCCTGGCGTACCTGTTGCATAGATAAAAAAATTAATACAAATTAATACGTGTGTTTGTTTCTTATACGCGTCAAGTATGTACGTTAATACATTGTAACATTTTGTAACATTTTTATAACAATACGCGTGTCTCATCTCATTCTGGTGGTGCGTTTAGTGTGTGGATGGACATAAGAAACGATAACCAACCTCTGTTTACGTAATTTTTTTTTTCGTCCAATAATTTAGCAATCCAATGTAGGTTTAGTTTTTATTCGATTTTCTTTTTCAATTCTAATCATGTTTAATTTGCACGTATATTTTTATAAATTATGTAAAAAAAAAAAAAAACTGTATTAAATTAATGTGTAAGATTCATTTTCCCACCAAAACCACGTGTTAAACGCATGCAGCATCTACATTAATTAATTAAAATTAATAACGTGACCCAGTGCATACAGAGCTTTTTACTTTAAAAACGTTCGATATTCGCAACTTAGTGGAGTTCACACTTATAAAGCGATACTTGTGAATTGTTTCGCACTCCCCAAAAGAATCCATGACAGTACTGCGTCATAATAATAACGTATAGTACAACTTCGTAATGAACAACATAACATACTATAAGATTAAATAATATTTTTGTATTTTTAATCATAAATAATAATGATTTATTAATGCGTATACGATACTTGGACAAAGCATAATATAAAATTACGTGAATACATCTTACGCATCGGATATATACCATGGTTATTCTCTTTTAAAATATAATATACAGATACGAGGTACGCTTAATAATTTTGAAATAAACAGATACTTATAGATACGTTATCTAATACAAATCTAATATGCAGGGAGTATTACAATAAGTACTTAAACAAAATAAATTACAGTACATTTTGACAAATACCTACAACTATATAGTATATAATTAGAAACATGCACAAATTATATAAATATTTGTAATAATAAATGACATAAAAAAAATATAAGACAAACACAACTACCGTGTACCAAATACAAATAAGTATGAACTACATCAACAATTATAAATAAATAATTATCTGACGCATATTGTATATATCGGCGCAACATTGCTATTTAGTTAACTAAGACTAGTTAAAGTTAAGGGTGTTCTTAATATTGATATTGTTCGTTAACTATTATAAGTTCAACGCGCGTAAGCAATTATTTAAGACGGTACCTATTCAAGAGAATTCATGTCTAAGCTACCCCCCCTTTCTACTATAAATACGAGTGACTATTGTCGCTAAATACGCTCCGGTCATCGTTCGCGTCGAACACATCGTTTGCGACGAAGGGCTCGGCGAGTAAATAAACCCACAGACCCAGCTCACTGAGTTTCTTGCCGGATCTTCTCAATGGATCGCGATTCCGATCCGGTGGTAGATTCTGCGACGCACTGCTCTTGCTAAGGTTAGTGTTAGCAACGTCGTAGAGTTTGAGCCCCGTGAGCTCACCTACTAGTTAAGGTTACGCTGAAATAGCCTCTCAAGGCTATAAGCTTAGATAGGAAAATAAATAAATAACGCAAAATACATTCCGGTTCGAGCAGTCGAACGGAGCGGAGCTCTCTGTTTTAATTGTTGCACACTTGGAATATAATAAATGGAATTCATTGGAAAAGTTAGATTACTGTCACTATGAAAGGCAATGACAATAACGATCAGAATGACGTCAGCGGTGCTGACGTCACCCTTTGTAATAACAACACGGTGCCACTCGTAATATACAACATTTTAGAAGAACGTATCATACTGGGAACGAAACGGTAAATAAAAGCAAATCTGGTGGTACTAGTTTAATCATATTAATTAATAGCCTGGATTCTAGTTCTGTAACATAATCTTCATTTATTACTATAACTTTTTATATGTATAATTATAATATAATATAATAGAATAGAATAGAATATTATAATATAATAGAGAGAATTGAAATGGAATAAAACGAAATAGATTAATCTCAAATTGATTTAGAACGAAATTGAATGAAATTAAATGTTATTAAACAAGATGAGATAAAATGTAACATTGTTCTATTAAAATTGTGGGAATTCATTGAGGCTTCTATTGACTTTTAGAAGAACCAGTGAAATAACTTCCGGTGTCATTTAGTCACATTTTTCCATACTTTTACACTTGTACAAACATTGTTCAAACATGAAAGAACACGAAATAATCAATTCACGCAACAATAATACAATATGCGTCGACATTTCACATACGTAACGATAGCACTCCACCAAGTGGTGAATACACAAGACGAACATACAACATCGGTGTTCATTAGACGATCAATTGCACGTGAACTCACCGTTTTGACGGCCGATTGAACAGCTGGGTTCGCCTGCAAATATTCACATTTTAAAGCGATAGATTTCTTCTTTTTTTTTGTCCGATATTTAAAGCATGCATGCGTTTAGGGTTGCCATTTTACTGATTAAAATAATAAAACGAAGATAATAAAATGTTTTGTTTTGAAAACGCTCATTACTGTCGAAAGCCGTCTGAACCCTGTGCTTTTCTTATTTTCCCTTACAACGAACTTATCTTAAAAGTCCACAATATCATCGAATTGGTTCATTTTCATTCAAATTATGTTAAATGGATAAACACAACCGAAAGTATTTTATACGTTCATATCATCGACGTTCAATGTTAAAAAAAAAATGGCAGCCCCGTTGAATAAGTGTGTTAGTAATAAAAGTTAACATTGTTAATTTTAGGAACATTAACATATACGTCTACCAATCTTGAATTATTAAAAAGTAAAACTCATTAGCTTCTTTAATTACTTACTAACCATGAGTGATTTATTATAGATACTTAAACGTACAATACACAAATTATTTTTAAATTTTACATATTTACGAATAATATATGCAGATTTTCACGATTGGCGACAATCAAAATAATGGTAGAATGAAATTAAGCCCGCGATGTAAAGAATGTACATACTGGTGGTAGGTGCTCAAAGCTTTCACTGGTCCATTTTGATGAATAGCGTAGCATACACGAGAAACTTCGACATGACCTCATATTTCAATAATTGTAATTGAACGGAAAAAAAATTGATGCATCGCCCACATTGGCTATGCTACGTCCTTCTTCTGTAAGGAGTCGACGTCGACCTAAATACGTCATTACGGATCCTCTCGATCCATTAACGGTGTTTTTAGGTAATCCAAGCGCTGGTCACCGTCCACGCCGAACCCGTCGCTTGCGACGAAGGGCTCGACGAGTAAATTAACCCATAGACATAGCCCACTGAGTTTCTCGTCATATCTTCTCAGTGGGTCGCGATTCCGATCCGGTGGTAGATTCTGCGAAGCACTGCTCTTGCTAGGGTCAGTGTTAGCAACACTCCCGGTTTGAGCCTCGAGAGCTCACCTACGCGTAAGGCGAAGCTGAAATTGCCTCTGCTATCAGCACAGGTAAAAAAAAGTCCTCCATTATGTGAAACAGTATGTTCGATGCCTCTTTGTCACACTTTACTTCTTTTTTAACTTCTAATTCTTTAATAACTAAATAAACGGTTTTTTACGTAGGCAATATTATACTATAAATTTTTTAGTTAATTTATTTTTATTTAAACGTATGTTTCGATTAGCACGCAGATGAGTGTAATTTTTTTTGTGTACAGACTTAAGAGATGCAATAGAACAAAGTATTCTTTTTATTTTACGAGGGCTGCACTAAAAGTATCGGGAATGGAATATTTCCACTGTTCCTGTCATATTAAAATCTTTCTAATTGAAAACTCCTTGGTTTTAAAAATCGAATACCATTTATTTATTTAAAAAAAGATTCTCGGTCTTGTCACGAGGTTTAGTCAAACTTGTTTAGTCGTTGAAAATGGAATTGACTCGAGAAAATTCAAGAGCGATGATTTATTATGAATTTCGAAGTGGTTTACCACAAAAACAGTGTGTTGACCGGATGATTTCTGCATTTGGTGATGAAGCCCCATCCAAAACCACAATTTATCGCTGGTTTGCTGAGTTTCAACGTGGACGTGTCAAGCTCAGTGATGATCCCCGTCAAGGTCGTTCAAAAACTGCAGTCACCCAAGAAAACGTTGATGCTCTGCGTAAGCTGATTGAGGAAGATCGACATGTGACATACCGCGAAATTCAGGCAACTTTAGATATTGGCATGAGTTAAATACAAATAATCTTGCATGAACAATTAGGTGTAAAAAAGTTGTTTTCCCGATGGATACCGCATTCGCTCTGTGAAGAGCAAAAAGCGGCTCGCCTTACTTAGTGCGTCAGAACTCTCGAAAGATTCCACGCAGGATCCTCAAATGCTGTATACAACATTGTATCAGGTGACGAATCCTGGATATACGCGTACGAACCCGAAACAAAAAACCAGTCACGAGTTTGGGTGTTCGAAAATGAGTTAAAGCCAACAAAAACTGTTCGTTCACGGAGTGTTGTAAAAAAAAATGGTGGCCACGTTTGTCTCCAAAACAGGCCATGTTACGACTATTCCTCTTGAGGGACAAAGAACGGTTAATGCAGAATGGTATGCTAGCATTTCTTTGCCACAGGTCGTTTCTGAACTCCGTAAAGAGAACTGCAACCGCCGCATTATCCTCCATCACGACAATGCGAGTTCTCACACCGCGCACAGAACAAAAGAGTTTTTAGAGCAAGAAAACATATAATTATTAGACCATCCGCCGTACAGTCCCGACCTAAGCCCTAATGATTTCTATAAAATAAAATAAAAATAAAAATAAAAAAGCCTTTTATTTCTTGCTTATCATAAAAAAAATTTTTTTTTTTTTTTTACACTATTAATATGCATGCAAAATTTTGGGGAGTTTACGACGAAAGGAAGATCTTCCACCGAGCGGATGTTATTTGCTCGGTAGACCGACGGTCCGTGTGTTATTGTTCGGAACTTGTATATATGCGTTTTATCTTGAAAATGTCGTAAGCGAGATTCAGGCATCTGTCAATTATCTTGCGTTGTATGATGGCTACCCGCCACATCACTCCCCTCCGAGACTGGAGGTCGTGTCATTTTTTAGTTAGCGTTGTCCGTGCCGAGATTAGCTTGCAAGGGCCAGTGCTGCTCGAAGTCTGCGGTGAGTCGAGGCTGAGCTTGAATGCTGCGTGCGTGTCGCCAGTGCTGCTCGAAGTTTGCAGTGAGTCGAAACTGAGCTGAATGCTGCGTGATTGTCGCCAGTGCTGCTCGAAGTCTGCGGTGAGTCGAGACTGAGCTTGAATGTTGCGTGCGTGTCGTGCGTAGTCCATGTGATGCAGAGCTGCCACGCCGGAGATGTGTGACCCCAAGCGTTGATGATCCGGTCGTGGGCTGCGATGAACTGTAGCGGCGTGATGAGGCAGTGAAGTTGCGTGCCGTAGGGCCAGGAAGCGTGGTGAGTCGGCTGCGATGGTCCTGTTGAGGCTGCGATGCTGGCTTGCTGTGGGACGACTGTCAATGACGTGCTTTTATCTGCGTGAATGCGGGGATTGTGGTAGCCGAAGTTCTTGATGCGCTGATGATGAATCAGAAGGTTGCGTGTTCACATCACGTCGGGGTCACCAGTTTGGGGAGTTTACGACGAAAGGAAGATCTTCCACCGAGCGGATGTTATTTGCTCGGTAGACCGACGGTCCGTGTGTTATTGTTCGGAACTTGTATATATGCGTTTTATCTTGAAAATGTCGTAAGCGAGATTCAGGCATCTGTCAATTATCTTGCGTTGTATGATGGCTACCCGCCACAAAATCATTCACATTTTTAAATATATTATCCCATATTCAAAATAGTTAACGAAATAATTTTTAATTGAATCTTGATTATGATTTTTTGATTATGTACATGTTATGAGTGATAAGAAGTATTGAATTGTGTTCTTATTTTAAGAAATAATATACATAACATTTGGAATAATTTTTACATTGAAAAGTACTAAATATTTATTTAATTGGTTAAATTAGTCAGGGTTTATTTATGTTAGCAAGAACCCTCTCTATGAAAGGTGAAGGCCTCCTCCAGAGATGACCAGTACTCTCTATTCTCTGCCGCTCGCGGCCATTGTACACCTGCTACTTTTATGATGTCATCTGCCCATCGTGTAATTGGTCTACCTCTTTTCCTCTGTCCTAGTGGACCGCCCCATGATGTTGTCTTTGCGGTCCAGCGGTTGTCGCTGAGCCTCGCTACATGTCCAGCCCATCGCCATTTCAGCTTTTGTGAATAGCTGAGAGCGTCGATGGCTTTTGTTTTCTGTCTTATAGTCGTATGGCGGATCCTTTAGATTTTCTTAATTTTCAAGATGCTTCTTTCCATGCTCCTTTGACAGGATATAATTTTATTTTTTACTTTTCTGGTAAATTTCCATGTTTGACAGGCGTATGTTAATGAGGGTAGTAGGCAGGTGTTCATGACTTTCGTTTTCATCCGTATGGTCATATCGCTTTTGAGTATTTCTTTGAGACTCCAGAACTTTTTCCATGTGTTGTTGATCCTTCTCTCCACTTCCAATTCGTTATTTTGTTGGTTGAATGAAACTAGCTTACCCAGATAAATGTAAGCACCGACATATGCTAAAGAAGAATTTTCAAGATATATCGGTCTTTCGATATGGTTCGTCATGATATTGGTTTTTGTTAGATTGATCTCCAAGCCTACTTTACGACTTTCTTCATGTAGAGTGTTTATCATTATTTGCAGTTGGTTAATACTTTCTGATAGCAGGGCTATGTCGTCGGCAAATCTCAAATGGCTCAAGTAACATCCATTTATATTTATGCCAACTCTTTCCCAGTTTAACTTGCCAATGATGGACTCTAGCACCGCTATGAAGATGGTCGGCGAGAGTGGGTCTCCCTGTCGTACGCCTTTTCTTATTTGTATGGGTGGCCCTGTAGTTTCCAGCTTCACTCTGCTAGTGCTGTTGTCGTAGATATTTTTTAGG
This sequence comes from Bombyx mandarina, assembly GCF_030267445.1. NCBI lineage: Eukaryota > Metazoa > Arthropoda > Insecta > Lepidoptera > Bombycidae > Bombyx > Bombyx mandarina. The sequence goes on from NC_143208.1 coordinate 6,569,171, forward strand.
ACTTTTATGTAATCTAGTGGTACTTGTTGAGAGAGCAGAGTTTCCCATATAGATGAGTGGAGCAGAGAATCAAATGCTTTTTGGTAATCGATAAAGACAATGTAGAGTGGTCTGTTGAACTCTTGGTACTTTTCTATCAGCATTTCTAGCGAGTGTATGTGGTCCAGTGTTGAAAAGCCTCTTCTGAAGCCTGCCTGTTCGATGGGTTGGTATTTCTCTGTGCTTTCTTTTATTTTTTTCTCTATTATTGAGGAGAACAGTTTATATAGTGAAGGTAGTAAGCTTATCGGTCTGTAATTACTTATATTATTAGGGTCTCCTTTTTTGTACAGTAAGATGATATCAGACTCTGACCATTGACGAGGTGTATACGAGCTGTTCAATATCTGATTAAATAGTCGAGTTAGTGGTTTTGTTAGATACGCGCATCCGAGCTTTATGGTTTCGTTGGTGATCCTGTCGGGGCCTGGACTTTTCTCTATTTTTAGTGATTTAATCCCTTTAATCACTTCGGATTCGTCTATGACTGCTCTCATCTCTACTTGATTTGTGCCCGGTAGTTCATATGTACATTGATTCGGTGCGCTATATAGCTCCTTGTAAAATTCTGTGGCTATTTTCAGTATTTCTGTTCTATTTTGGGTATTTTTTACTTTGTCTTTCAATTCTTCAATCCATGTTTTGTGTGTTCTGATTTCTTTGTATGCTTTCTTGACACTATTTGTAGTATTTAGATGTTTTTCAATGATTCTTGTGCGTTGCACCTTATAGTCTAGATTAATACGTTTACTTATGAGTTTGTAGAGTGCTTTTAGTTCATTTTTCATGGTTCTGGATTTCGGTTTTGTCCTTTGTAATTCTTGTCTTCTGCAAATTAACGCCTTTGTGCGTGCTGATAGTACTTGGTTTTTAACTGAGTTTCTGTTGGATGAAACCTCGTGAGCTTTTTTCAGGCTGTTGTTTATTGCGTTTGTTATATCATCAGAATAATTCTGAACGGTGTCCTCATCTCTCCGGTCCTCTAGTAGGTTTATTAAGTTGCTATTTAGTGTCTGCTTGTAGGTTTCCGCTTCTTCTTCGTTCTTTAGTTGGAATCTGGGGCATTGACCGAACTTCCTACGACTTTTTGTTTTGGGAACAATGTTTAATGATGCTCTCACTGGTCTATGATCTGAAGGGTAAGTGATATTTAAAACCTGAATATCATATATGTTTCTGTGTAAGTTTGTTAAAATGTAGTCTATTTCATTTTTTATTTTCCCGTTGGGTGATCTCCAAGTCCATCTTTGTTTGTTTGTTTTTTTGAAAAAGGTGTTCATAATTGCAAAATTGTTCTCATGTGCAAAATCGGTGAGCCTGTTTCCTCTACAGTTTCTATCTCCATATCCTTGGTTACCAGTGACTGTTTCGTTGGGATTGGTTTGTCCTATTTTGGCGTTAAAGTCACCCATGACTATGATATTGTTTTCTGAGAGTTGTATGGCTTTGTCAACAGTACTGTAGAAAAATTCCAATTCTTCGTCGCTCGAGGCCTCTGTTGGAGCGTAAACTTGAATTATGCTTAATTCTAAGCTATCGATATTCATCCTTAGCAGCGCTACTCTTTCTGAAAGACCTGTGAAGCTTGTAATATATCTTTTCAGATATTTTTTGACAATAAAACCCACTCCGTATAATCCGGGCGTATCTCCGGTGTAGTAGAGGATAAACTCATCATGTTCTTCGATTGTGTTTCCTAGTTTTCTTGTTTCCGAAAGACCGATAATGTCAAAGTTTATATTTTTCAAGCATTCTGTTAATTCCAGTAGTCGTGAATACGTCGACATAGTTCTAACATTGTATGTGGCTATATATAGAGTGTTCTGGTGACTGTTTTTTCTGCATTTTGTTTTAATTTTCTCTGGAGGGTTTTGGTCGGGTTCTCCCGCGGTGACCAGCCGTCTTGGGAGATTGAGGTTGAGAAGAGTTCGCGCTAATTGTTATTTTGTCGTTTTCTTGTTTTCTTGTTCTGGAGAAGACCGAGACCGAGAGGGGAGCCCGTGAAGTGTTAGCGTCGGCTTTTTTATAAGGTAGCTCGTCATATTATTATTTTTAATAATTTTTGTTGTTTGTTTTTTGTTTCCGCTGCTGCTTGAACTTCTCAATGATTCCGGTGATTCTGATGAGTTCCTTTTCTTATCTTTTTTCTCATGTTCAATTTGCTCGCTTGGTAAAACATTTTCCTTTTGTGTATTTTTGGTTCCTAAAACGACAAGTCTATCATATTTTATGATTGCCCTGTTTCCGGATTCTCTTTCTTTGATTAACTCGCTCTGAAGCTCCCTGCGTTTTTTTAGTATATCTTGGGGGAAATCTTCTTTTATGTAAACGGGTGATGATATCAGTTTTTTTTTATTTTTAAGTAATTTTATTTTTAACCCCATAGTGCTCAATGTTACTACAATGGGTCTCGTGTTTTCCCCTCTTTTTCCAACTCGCCTTACAAATTCAACGCTGTTTTCATTGCATTCAATGCTTAAATATTTGTTTATAATTTCTAGCACAATTTGCAACAGATCCTGATATGACCTTTCACCTTCTTCGACTCCGAAAAAGAGCAGATTTCTCTTTCTCTTCAATCTCTCCATGTTATCTATTTTGTTTTTCTGCCATTCTAATTGTTGTTCAAGTAACTCGGTCTTTAATTCAAGACTGTGAAATTTTTCATTCATATTATTTATAATGGTATTTTTTATTTCCTCCTTCATATCTAACATATCCGCTTTTTGTTGTTTCATCTCTTCTTGCATGCTTCTTAATATATTTTTAATTTCTTCCATTACTTTTATACTTCAAAGTACTACTAATACAATCTTGTGGATAGTATTGGAACTACGTTGTTTATAGCAGATGTTATCTCCAGTTTATCGAGTTTTATCTTGAGAGTTCAGCTGCTCACGCTAGGTGGCGCTAACGTTTATGTACGAGGTGATTTGTGTGACGATGCGAATAAAATTTATGTTAGGTTATACACCAATGCAAAAAATAAATCAAATAGAATCCTTGTGTTCACTATATAACAGTTTAACGATTTTAATGATTATTTATGTCCCCTTCACTGCACTTAACGAGTTTTAGATCATTTACACTTAGAGTAATGGATATAAATGTCAGTTGCGCGTCCCTTGATATTTTTACAGATTTTGTATTGTTTACGCACTCTTTCAATAAGAAAACATTTGTTCCTGTGGTTCTTAGTATTGTTCCTTTATTTATCACTACTTTATCACACTTTAACCGCTACTACTATTTATTACTTAGTTAAAAAAGCAGACGTTGAAGTGAACGGTGGTACAGTTCGCGAACTACCCTGATTGATGATTTCTATACTTTCCCTAAAATAAAGAATAAATTGCGTGGACAGAAATTTTCATCACCTGAAGAAGCTGTGGACGCCTACAAAACGGCCATTTTGGAGACCCCAACTTCCGAATGGAATGGTTGCTTCAATGATTGGTTCCATCGTATGGAAAAATGAGTCAAATTTCGCGGAGAATACTTCGAAAAGCAATAAATACATTTTTAAATAGTAACGTTGTGTCACTTCGTTAATTCCCGAAATTTTCAGTGCCGCCCTCGTATTTTCTACATGATATACCAAGTTTCAAGTCAATCGGATGCACGGTTCAGTAGCTATAACGGAACATCCGTAAAAACCACTGTAGATTTATATACATATTAGTGCAGATGTACATATTATGATATTCAATTTTTAACATGTATAGAAAATTAAATACTCTTAAACATAATATATACATTCAAATAAATAATACAAATCTTATATTCATAATCAACGTAATTGAAGTAGTGGGTTTTTAATGTAACGTTTATCATTTATTCGTTACGGAATAACAGATTCATTTATAAACAACATAAATGATGCGATAAAGAACATAACATTTCGTGTTATCTACTGACGTTAATTAACATTTTCATGTGGGAATATTGTAATTTTATACATCCGTATCTATTTGTGTTATTCATCTCATTGAACAGATAATAATCTGAACGACAATTTAATAGTTTATCTAGACTAGAGTTTAACCCCTTTTTTATTTGAAAAGTAATAGAGATTCTTTTAACTTTTTGTCTTAGATTATTCTTTTAAATTATATAATGCGTTTTTTTTTATATAACTTTATTAAACGCATACAGAAAATAGCCTTATTTGTATCACAATATGGCGTCCGAGTCTATGACTCAAAACACCAGTGGTTAGGGTTGTAAAGTGAGAATCGCGTGCAAGAATAATCGCGTCGTGTAGGATCTATCTCTATGGTCTTTAAATCTGTCTATAACCTAACCCAGTTGGAAGAAGCTTTTCGGTGTCAAATCGTGCATTGGTAGAACTAGCAGAACAATGACTGACTGACGCGATGACGTAGAGGTTAGAGTCCCGAATGCTAAGCTGAGGCTAGTAAGTTATATCTATACAAGTACGAGTCATTACTAAAACGGGAACGATACTCTCCCGGACATGCTCGATAAACGTTGACCGCCCCATAATTTACTACATTATTTCCGGTAGTTATTCATCATGATAACTTCGTCCATTATTGCAAATTATTAGCATAAATTATTTTTATTAATAGCGTTAATTAACATTTATGGACAACATTATAACTACATGCAACCTTTACCATTTTAATTAAAATTAACAAAAACAACACTCTGGTATGTTTACTTTAAATATGCGATTAGTTAAACGAAAATCAATCCCAAAGCACTAACATAAAATCTTGTTGTTTCTCAGCCCGTATTAGGCGACAAAATGACAAATAGTGACGTCATTGCACCATAAACATATTGAACAGTACCTTATCTTTGACGGTTTTGAAGAAAGCGCCACCTTCTTTCTTGACCGTCTTGGCCCAATCTCTGTACTGTTGCTTTAGTTTCTGACCACTACCCGTGTTCAATTTATCCGCGTACGCGTTGCATTCTACTTCGAACTCATCGTTGAAACCTCGTCCGGAATTGAGCAAATCCAATCTTTCGTCTATAAACTGACGAATAAGATATACATATTTCTTTTTAGTGTTTTTTTGGGCGATATTTTATGAATTTTATGGTGTTATTTAATAGGTAGTGTATTTGTAACGTTCTTGAAAATAGGGGCTTAATTGTTTTTTTGCTACAATATGTATCAATGCGAACTTACCTGTTGGAATATTTGGGATTGTAGTATTTTTCTAAGGAATGGTTGCATGTTTTTCCTCGTTTTCACAAAAGCTTCTGGATTGAATGTAATCAGTTGACCATTTTCAATCCTAGAAATAATATATATTATGCATTCTGATTATTATTACATGCGCGTTGATATTTACGGCCAATTACCCACAATTAAACGGATTTGTAGAACAATTACCAATAAGGCATTTTGTGTGTAAATTATAGATATTATCAATCTTATTTAAAAGGTTCTTGATATTCAGTGATTATGTAAACTTGGTTTTACATAATAACATTATTTTTTTTACAAAACGAAAGCGTTACAAGATTATTTTTTAATAAACAAACTTTGGTATGTTTAAAAGCGAATTAATAATACTCAAATCACTAACTTGATCGCATCGCGGTACCCGCCGATTAAACAGACAAGGGCGCGTAAAAATGCTCTTGAAACAGCATCTCCAAGAGCGTTTTTGTCGCTCAAAGCCTTCTTTAAACTCGAAATCTGAAAATAAACACATAAATTTTATCCACTAGCCTCTAAGCCGTTTATTTAGTTAGAAAATCTGTTTTGCCTATAAAATGGCACATACGGACAACAATGAAATTTACTGATACCTAAGACTTCTACTCGAATTGCATTTTGTGATAATGTCACAAATTTTAAATCTTAAAATAAGCGATTAGAGCTGCATGAGCTACTCAAATAGGCATTTTTAATTATTATTATTTATTAACTATGATAAAAAAAAACGAATACGCTAACAACGGCTCCATACGTTAGCCCCAACGTTGCTACCAACGTTGAGCGGTTAAATTGGTGAAGTGACCACACGTTGGCTGTTATACTAGGTCCTTTCCGTCAGAGCCAACGTGAAGATGTGCGATACCGGAATTGAAAATGCTCTAAGCGCTTTTACAGTACTGAGTGCGTATAATTTATATTTGTTATTGAAAAAAAAGAAAGAGCCACGACAAAAGGAGATGGTGGATGACATCGCGACATGCACACTCGACGCATGTTGCAAGCAACTGGAGAAGGACTGAGCAAAGCGCCAACATGTGGACGGATCGCAAACGTTGGCACAGATTTCTTTCGACGGCCAACTACCGACGATCGCTCCAACGTTGGGGCCAATGCTATTTTCTAGCTCCACACGTTGGGCGAGTGACATTGGGGCCCATGCTAGGGCCAACGTGTGGAGCCGGCGTAATGGATTTTCATTTTGTTTTATGTTAATCTGTTATCATTTTTATATTATACTGTCTTTGAGTAATGATTCTTCCGTAAAACTAGGCGTGCCGTCGTCTCTTCATCATAGACATTAATTGAACAAATCAAACATACGTCATCGTTTGGGGGGCAAACATAAAGCAACATCTCTCTTAACGCGATCTATAACTAATCACTGGAAGTGCAAACCAAAAAACTATTGCACAGGTATACATTTAATACAGAGCGCTTACGTTTTGTTTATATTGCTCAGAAGACGAGACTTACATACTCAAGAAAAATCTTAATTGTATGTTTAGTGTAAGCAATATCGCACGGAAATTACTTACCAACTCAGGGGGAAGAGTCTCCAAGTCATTGAAAGGAGATCTAAGCTCATTCGCGTCTACATCTAAAATCACAACGTCACCTATCTCAGACATCCTAACATTCTGAAACAAAATTAAAAAATAATAATAATACATGACGATCGCAGTTATATTTTTCTCTATCCCACAATAAATATAATATTTAAAAAAATATGAATTATACGGCCCAAATCTCATAAAAACTGTACAGCAATATTTGAAAACTTAACATTCCCAACGAAAATTTCTTTGAGGCATTTAATGGACGAAGCCTTTGCCAAAACGTTCGATTAAAAACGCAGTAAAATTTTATTGGGGCAACACTATAAATACATTATTTACCTCCATAACGCTTCTAGGAACTCCAATCAGAAATGGCATCGGCGCCAGCATGTAATCGACCAAATGCTTCGGTAATATTGGAATGAAAATATGTTGCCATGACATCGGGAACAGAGTCGCGTTAGCCGCTTGGACACAAGCCGACAGACGCGATGGTTTCGATGCTACGATGGCCACTCGACGTTCGTGTAACAATGCTGCCCACAGACCCGCCATGCATTTTGTATCGACCGCACTGAAGTATTCTGTTAGGTTGCACTGAAAGATGAGATCAAGACGATAAGACGATGGTAGAAAGGCATAAAGCCCGTACGCAGGGCCGGATTTAAACTTAATGCCGCTCCTGGGCACCGGAAAAAATCCGCCCCAATACTGGAATTTTACTTAAACTATAGTTTATATATTTGATTTTTCAAAAATTAAATATCTAATTTATTGCAGAAACTTTTTATATGTTATATATTCCAAAAACATTTATAAATATTTGGTTTTTGTCTAACAACTATATATAAATTTAAATTTGGCACTAAAGGTGATTCATAATTATATTAAACTAGCTGACCCGGCAGACTTCGTAGTGCCTCAATCGATAAATAAAAGACCTAAGCTTTTATATAAAATAAACTTAAAACAAACAAAAGGAATCCGTCCGACACGTCAAAGGAAAAACAAAATTGTTATATCTTTATTTAATTCCGAGCATTTTCATATTTATCTACCTTTTAAACCATCTCTGGACTTCCACAAATAAATCAAGACCAAAATTAGCCAAATCGGACCAGCCGTTCTCGAGTTTTAGCAAGACCAACGAACAGCAATTCATTTTTATACATATAGATAAAAAAAGGATTTCTTTAATTCCAGAAAATAGAAAAATCGATTATTGTTATAAGTCTTCAAGGAAATAAATTTATATAAATTTATTAAATCATTTTGATTATTATAAATCATAAATAATGGATAAATTGAATTTCTGGAATTATCAATTAAACAGAAAATGATTGATTAATAGAAGTAATTAATTATATTGAGCAATCTTGATGAGACTAAATTTTTTTTATTTCAAAATTTTGCCGCCCTTGGCACTTGCCCCGGCAGCTCCTAGTGTAAATCCACCACTGCCCGTACGGATTGTTTAAAACCACGCTACCTATGCCTACTGCGAATGATTTGTGCCTTCCGATCTAAAAAGTACGATACCGGTATTACAATACTTTTTTAATTTTTTTACCTCGTTTTCCGTGTGATTCACTCACTCTGTCATGCCTATAGGTTCCAGCTCCTATTAATAAGATGTGCGATTCTACCTAATTACATCAACAAATAAATAAAAAAGTAACAGTCTATAGCTACTACAAAAAAAAACGGTTGACAAAAAAAAGAGAAAAGTGGTATTTAAATATTGTGTCTTAGCATATTTAATGATTTTGGATAACGTAATTGGGGCTCACAAATCCTGCAAATATTTCGATGGAATATGTTTTTTGTAGAAATTGCAAATGTTTAGGTTCACTTTAAAAATAAAAACAATGCATATTAGATATAGCCTAATAAGGTATGTAGATATATAATTGTTATAAGCTTAAAATTAACATAGCGAGAAAAATGCCCTAGTTGAATTAATATCTGTGTAAATAATAAATTTTATTAATTTTATTAACCATTAACTCGAACACATTAAATTATTCACTAAAAATACCCCGTTATTAAGCATAGCAATATATTGAATAATTAAGTGTTTTTAAACTAATGTTTGAAAAGTCATATTTTTATCTATAGAACTATTGGACTTGAATAACGTATTTTTGTGATAAAGATAAGTTTAGGGTTGTCACGTAAATATTAAAGTAGCGATTTCTATGACTAATTTTATTTACGGAACTTCTACTTGTTTTATAGTATACTAGCTGACCCGGCAGACTTCGTAGTGCCTCAATCGATAAATAAAAGACCTTTTTTTTTTTTTTTAACGCTGGGGAATCCATTTGCGGTCCGGGGGGGATAAATAAAAGACCTAAACTTTTATATAGAATAAACTTAAAACAAACAAAAGGAATCCGTCCGACGGGGGACACGTCAAAGGGAAAACAAAATTGTTATTTTTATTTAATTCCGAGAATTTTCATATTTTTATACCTTTTAAACCTTCTCTGGACTTCCACAAATAATTCAAGACCAAAATTAGCCAAATCGGTCAAGCCGTTTTCATGTTATGTCGTGACAACGGAAAACGGGTTTCATTTTTATATATATAGATTAATTCCGCTTCCCGCATAATAAAAAAGGTAAAACTGTAATGTGTTCCTTGTAGGATCTAAAACAAATTACCTGAGAATATTCCAAAGCAACATTATTACAAAAACGTATTATAGATAGTAAATACTCAGATCCTTTAGCGTAAAAAGACAATTGACAAACGGCGGGACACCTATATTAAAAATATAAATAGTATTTTGGAAACCATTACAGTTCTGGATTAAAGAATGAAGCCAAATAAAAAAAAATACACACCTGATGTGCGTTACCGCGGTCTTTAACAGACAATTTACAGTGATCGCGACTACCAGTTAATAAATATTTAGCTGATACATCTATAATAATATATAAATCTACAGTGGTTTTTACGGATATTCCGTTATAACTACTGAACCGTGCTGATCCGATTGACTTGAAACTTGGTATCCATGTAGAAAATACATGTACTTAATGGATAGGCTAATATTTATATGAGTGTTGGACTCCCTACACCAGTTACGGGGGCGTTAATGATGAGAATCTTTGTGCCCCCACAAAAATTTTCATCATTAAGAAATAATAATTGATAATAATAATTCGTTGAGAAATAATAATGTTAAATGTCCAGCGAAGCGGGCGCGTACAGCTAGTTTTTTTATAATATTGTCTGACAGGAGAATTAAAATAATATTATAATACTGGGAGCATACGATGCGGTGTGGTTAGGATGGACCGAGAGTGCAGATAATAAATTATCGTTATTATTTCTAAACGCTTCAATTGATACGAACTACTATCTCACATATTTATTTGCCTAAAATAATGATGACGTGTCAATTTTATGTTTATGTTGTCAATTGAAAGTTTAATGTCGTTTATCTGTATAGACCTTAAATAGTATAGGTTCTTGAGAACTACATCTTGTTACCACATAGCTTCTTTAACCAGCAAAAACCTCCATTAGTTATGCTAAATTTGAAAGTTCTCATTGTTGTTTGCACTAATTCGTAAACACAAACTAAACACTTTTGCTATGTAAAGTTAAAGTATGGTACTGTGTAATTCATTATTTATTGACTAACCGTCAAAATTACGTATGTAACAAGAATATACTGAAGCGTACGCATAAATAAAGCACGCTTGAATGCAAAATGACTGTTTCGTAGCCCGCCTCCTATTTGCCCGTTTAATAAATAGATCGCAAGGTTGTTATTGGAGTCCTCTGTAAAATGCAACCACCTTGACCTGATTGGTTATATTTAGATACATGCGAATGAATGAACTGAGGTTCTATTAGCTATTGTGTGTCGTCTTTAGACATTGTATCTGTATTGTGAATCGTTTGAGGTAAATCACAAGATTTATTTACGTCATTAATACAAAAATCGATTCATTAATTAATAAACGTTTCACTGTATCATGCATTTGGGTTCCAGTAACAAAGCCGATTGCATACATATTTGATTAATAATAAAAACGAAATTACTTTAAACAGCAATTTTACAACAAAACGTGTATGTTTTTGAATTTAAGGTATTATTATTAAGATAACGATGTAATGAAAGCAGCATAACGATTTAAATCTTAAGCCTACGAAAAATCTAACGGTTCGTTCATAGCAGGGGTTCTCAAACTTATTTTGTCTACTTTGAGAATAAATTATTTTTTAGCGCCCCCTTTTTTTAATCTACTTAAAAACGACTATAGCTCATTCGGTGTCTAAGAGAAATCCTCTCTAAGAGAAGACCTAAATGAAATCACAAATCGCCTCCCAAGCCTCTACATAGAACGCCCCTTTTTTTTCTGGGTGTTTTACCGCCCCCGTTTAGTTAGGCCTGCGGCGCCCACAAGGGGGCGTTATCGCCGACTTTGGGAAAGACTGGTTTATAGCATACATTTTAATACATATATCGGTGACTTTTGAAGTAGAAAATCGTAGTATTTTAGATAATAATCATATTTAGAAAATACTAAAGATCTACAAAAATATATTACTACTAGACTAAAAAGCAACCTGAGTGATGATATTGTTTGAAAAAAAAAAGCTCATTTAATCTACATTTCTAAATAATTGCTTTATGGCGAGTGTTGTGCAAAAACTACTGAATTTCAATAAACCACTTTGTGGCTTAATTTTTCATCTCAACCCTACTACAGTTCAATATAATACATGACTATTGAGTGTTGAGATAGAATTTTGCATTGAACATGATCTGTATTGTACAGTCATCGTTTAAGACACACAAGGTATTTAATTAAATGTTCTGTGTCACACTGCTATCTTAGTTATTTAAATGTAATCTATTTAACATCGTTAACATTACTTAGATCTGAATGTTGTTTGGAATGTTAGGTTTATCTCAACACTGTCCTTTTGAAGACGTTTAGTGAGTTCAACTTCCAACCTCCAAATCAGACAATAATAATTTTGGTACCTAGATGTAATAATAATTACTCACATTGTCTGGGATACTTGGCAGCTTGTTGCTGTCAGGGCACTGACAAGTAAATACACTGTGACCGGCATTGTATATAACCTTGAGAGTATGTCCCGGCATTGGAGGTCGTATCCGACACGCTTCCAGGAATGAATGTAGTTGATCCCGCTCCGGACTGTTTATTATATTCGCTATGCAATTTAATAATCTGTAAAGAAGGTTACAATATAGGTGCGCTGCTACAAATTATGCGGCTTGTTTTAAAACATTTTTATTTATTTAATTCGGTTAGAATATAGAGCCAATACTTATAGAGTATACTTCATTGCATAGAAAAACAAATATATTTGTAAATTACAAAAAAATCTGAAGATAACAAATGCATAGCAGGCTTATTGCTAAAATACGTTTCTTGCAAATAACTATTCAGCTCATTACAATATTGTGAAAAACACGATATTAGGTATGTTACATTGGTATTTGTCATAACTGACTAAGAATTAAATCAAATATCAGCATTTAAATACCAAAATTACTACACTATGGTGGTAGGACTTCATGAGAGTCCGCACGGGTAGGTACCAGCGCCCTGCCTATTTCTGCCGTGAAGCAGTAATCTGTTTCGGTTTGAAGGGTGGGGCAGCCGTCTTAACTATACTGAGACCTTAGAACTTATATCTTAACGTGGGTGGCGCATTTACGTTGTAGATGTCTATGGTCTCCAGTAACCACTTAACACCAGCTGGGCTGTGAGCTCGTCCACCAATCAAAGCAATAAAAAAAAAGAAAAAAACTTTTACTGATCATGTCTTTCAGTCTTTGTTTAAAAATAAAGTTAAATATAATCAATTTCATGCTTCTAAGAATATTTCACACAATTAAGAACATATTTCTTAATAAAATATAAATTTATCAATATCTTTGCTAGATACCATACACAGACAATTAGGTGGTTTATTATAAGCTTCCACAAGCACAAAAATACCTGTCAATATATAATTTAAACTATGATGTTATAAAGAAGCAGCCTAACCATGGCATCATCATATAATATGTGACAATAATATGTATTATATTATAATTACATCCAACATGTTATTAGTGCTACCAAAAAATAAACTTGTAAGCTATAGAAATTCTTTAGCTAGCCCCTCCTGGCTGAGTCTTTGCTCGCTCACCTGTCTTGATGAAACCGGAAGGCCTCCGGGCCACCAGTAATACCTCATTCATAAAAAAAACCTTTAGCTAAGTTTTAATAATATTATCCTTATCTATTTTCTATCTATAGTGATTGGTTATTATAAATGATAAGAGATGAAATGTAGAGTGCATGGAAATCTACCCCTAGGGATTGATTTACAAAGAAACACACTGAACATTATGAGGTCACATAGTAAAAAGGAGAGAAATAACGCAATTTGATTTCCTTAATAAATAATATTACATTAAAATTTCGATTGCTACTTTTATTAGCCAGTTCAAATTGTGTGAAATATGCTGTTTCAAAATAGTTCGCAATTGCAAAAAATATTGTTTATAAGCATATTTTATTGCTAAAGAATAAATTTGTACAAAGCACAGCAGTCATAATCTAATTCAATCAACTTATGATTACCAATTACCGATTGACTGATTTTTAATTTTCTAGTAAGGAATGTTGCGTGGACCCTGAGATTAGTACAGATCTAATTACCTATAGCACAAAGTTGCCATTTAAATGTAATTGAAATTGAGAATGTAACGTTACACATGGTGAACAGAAACATGATAGGATATCTATGAACTGCAGTGATTATTATTATGTTAAGTGGTTTCACTGGAGTTGATGTCTGAAAATATTTTCTTTTTATATATCTTTGGTTTAATATTTTCTTTTTGTATGTACATAATTAACTATTTTAGTGGTTTTAATGGAATGAGAGAACTATTTTATTTACATGCAAGATTTATTCAATCAACCATCAAGGTCTTGCATCAATTTGAGATACAGTATGTAGCTACGCACTAGTCTTTGGACCTATTTTAAACTTATCATTGTAAGGATCAAAATTTTGGTTTGATAAAACAAGCCTTTTCGATAAAAAATTACACATGTTGTAAGAAAGCCATTTAAAAAATATTTCATATCCAGATTTGATGTCAATCAGTATGTTTTCATTATGAAACAAATTTAGTATAATTTTGTGGCAAATGCCCCTTACTCTTATTTTAATGCAAGCATTCAAAATACCAAATGTCTTAGTTAGTTCCAATTCGCTTTAAGTATATGTCCAGATGCTTATTTAGCATATTTTAGTGACTACTTACTTGTAAAATATATCATGCCAAGGCAGATGTGATAAGATCACTAGAGCAGTGTTGGCTTTAGGGTCATATCGGCAAAAACAAAATGTATACTTGGAATCCATTGATGTCAACACAAATGAATAGTGTTGAGCAAAAGAGCTGAAATCAACAAAAATCCATAATACATGTCATGCAAATTATTTTTGGACATAAATTCAAGTTAATTTTTGCAATTTTTGCAATGAAATTGATGTTAACATGTTTTATTGTTTTTTATTACATTGTATTGTTTGTACTAGATTATTTAAGGTGTAAGCTAACCATTTCCAAAAATGAGCTGATAATTCTGATACAATCACATCAATGATTGCAATTGAAAACTTTTTTTTGTTATTTTGGACATAAATTCAAGTTAATTTTTGCAATTTTTGCAATAAAATTGATGTTAACATGTTTTATTGTTTTTTTATTACATTGTATTGTTTGTACTCGATTATTTAGGGTGTAAGCTAACCATTTCCAAAAATGAGCTGATAATTCTGATACAATCACATCAACGATTGCAATTGAAAACTTTTTTTGTTAATGTAAAAACAATTAAATTAAACAGGGTCAAGTCTCATTCAATAAGTAAAATTAACTTCACAAAATTTTATTATTTAATAAAATGTCAATTATTAATGCTTATTTTAGCATACCATTTCCTGTTTATGTTGAAATAGTATATTTCTACCAATGACAGCTCTAACAATGCTTAGCTTCCTACAAAGATTTTTAATATTCACAATATCTTTTTTCAAAAAATAAACATTTAGTCAAATTACTAAATTAATACATGTTTGATTTTATCACCTAATGTAGCATATAATGTAGCACCTAAAAGTACTTACTTTTCTAATGAACACGGAAAGGTAAATTTTGGAATACTCTTAATCTCTTCTTCATTTCTATATGATTCTGGGTACTTGAATAATACATATGGTTCCTTTAAATGATCACCAGGTGATACTTCACAGAATAACTCAAATAAAAATTTAACAGTTTCTCTGAAAATGAAAAAATACCATTGTAATGACTTAAGCTTCCTAATCTGTGGGCTGTAAGATAATGTAAATAAAAATGATTTACTTTAATGAAATATTATATCTAGTGTTTTTAATTAAATTTGATTTAAAGAAATACTGATTTATTAAAATTTCCCATTATTTAAAGTAATTAAGTATATATTAATGCATTTTATAATATTGTGTGCTATAAAACTTCCCAAGATAAAATGACATTAGCTTTAGGATTTACTTTAGCTTTTCATTTTTACACTTTAGATGATAATTATCACAGAATAATAAAAAACATAATAATAAAAAATAGAATAATTACTGAGTTACAGAAGTTAATTTTGACTCAAAATCAATGAATGGAAGTTTTTCTGTACAGGAAACCATAACGATATCCAAGTTTATATTTTTTGCAAATAGATAGTTACAATAATTCAAACTAGTATGTAAATAAAATTGAAAGCAAGATGGAGTGATTGTGCACCTCCTCCTAAGAGAACTAAGCCTGGATCTCGAACTGAACGATTGTTATTATTTTCAATTGGTTTGAAGTACGTACACAAAGGGGACGAGTTGTTAAGCGAATTGCCCACAATTACCTTACTCTGGAACCCATGTCTCGACGTGGACTGGAAATTTTGATTACATTTTAAGAAATAAACTGACAACAACTTGTTTGAAAATTCACT
Organism: Bombyx mandarina; assembly: GCF_030267445.1. Lineage (NCBI taxonomy): Eukaryota > Metazoa > Arthropoda > Insecta > Lepidoptera > Bombycidae > Bombyx > Bombyx mandarina. The sequence goes on from NC_143208.1 coordinate 6,585,008, forward strand.
TATCATGAAACATCGCAAGCCATAGAAGACTACTTTAGGTTCGTGAATATCATTTCTTGATGATTTTATATATATTTCCAAAATGTTACGAAAGACTCGTTTCGATCTTACTCTGTGCCTCTGTTTCGCGTTTCGCAGAGTTCGCAGTTCACACTTCACAGAACAGTCCACAGATTAAATACTTGTTAAATAGACATTTGAAATGATTTTGACAGCACAACTGCCAGCTCGTCTCTCAAGTGCTCTCAAGTCAAGCAAGGACAAATTTTTTTTTAACTTTTTTTTTTATTGCTTAGATGGGTGGACGAGCTCACAGCCTACCTGATGTTAAGTGGTTACTGGAGCCCATAGTAAATGCGCCACCCACCTTGAGATATAAGTTCTAAGGTCTCGAGTATAGTTACAACGGTTGTCAAGCCCTTCAAACCGAAATGCATTACTGCTTCACGGAAGAAATAGGCGGGGTGGTGGTACCTACCCGTGCGGACTCACAAGAGGTCCTACCACCAGTTTTCATTCGAGTTTTCACCAATTTGCTAACTCTGATTTAATAGTTGACATATTATTATGCTGAATTTTTTATACCGTACTACACACTGAAGTATAGGATGGTACTACATCATCAAATACTATGCAGTTTAATAAGTACGGTACCTACCTACAAAATACATGAGACACCATGGAGGATAGAACTAAGGAGTACCACATTGTTATAAAAGGAAAAGTTGCAATATTCTAAGGAAATACAATATTAAGATGTCATAAATCGTCGCCATTTTTCCACTGTGAACACTAATGTTTCGAAGGTGCTGTGAGTGCTCTGATCATGTGATCACTTTTACCGTGCCTAACCTCGTTTTTATAAATCTATTATTAAGTTAATAAACATTAAATTACTTGAAAAACAATATTTTCTTTTACTAAAAAGTATACTTACTTTTAATAAGCTATTAATTCAACTAACAACTAACTTAAATCTTAAATTTTTAAATACAACTAAATTTTTGTTTAGGTGTAAAAAAAACTCAAAAACATTGATAGCAGTATACTGTACTGCGTTTCGTTTTAAAGAGTGACTAGTATAGCTAAATATAAAGAAAGCGCTCTTCAGTACACTAAATTGGCGTCACAACTTACAATGTTCGCAGTGCCTAACGTATCATAGCCAAATTGTGCTAGTTTATGGTGCTGTTTTTTTAATCTTTCCACTTGTACTATGGCGCCACCTTAATTGGTTCCCTTTCAGCGGACACTTTTTAATATATGTACTGAGATCGTATTCCTTAATTGTATCCTCCATAACAGAGAAACAGACATAAATCTTGCCTAAACGATTACTTCTTGATTGAAGTAGTGAACAGGACATTGGTAAATAAACATAGGTATTCAAAATACAAATAAGACTCAAGATAAAGCTATTGTTTACAGGTTTAGGAATTTCAATAACTGATAATCATGTTGGCCTCTGTTTTAAATGCCACTTTGAGGAAACTGCATCTTTTCCGCGATGTAGAAAGAAGTGGACGTTATCGGCATACACAAACCTGGAAATGCCAAAAACGAATCCATAAACTGGCGCTCGAATAGCCTCTTCCCAGCGATAGGCAGTGTACAAACGACTGATATGTAATCGCTTCTGGAGTTTTATCATCTTAAAAGGCATAAACGAATAGCTCAGATTCCGCGCCAAGCATTCGTGCATCAAAAAAGTGCATCAATCCCGAATTAACTTGAGTATATTTATGTATTAAATAAACCATTTTTTAAGGCAGATATTGTATATAAGCATATAATATGTACATAAGTTCAGTTAATTTATTAATTGTTTCGATAAGTCATTGAGGCGTGTCATAGATAATATCCATCGAAAAGGATTGAAAATGACTCAACGCCGACACCATTTTGTTGTCACTAGTATCGAGTGAGACGCCGCGCCGCATTGTTCATATGTCGAGCGGAGGATGTATTTGTTTTCGTCTGTTTTTCTTGGCGAAATGAAAATCAAATATGTACTACTTAATTAGATTAGCTTACTGAAAAGGCTACTAATAAAACGCCAGAGTATTGTCTGTTTGAGATGGCAAAGTTTTGTTGCGTTTAACAATGTATTCTTAAGAATTAATATCATTTTCCCAAGAATTTCAATGAGGTTTCCATTTATTAAGGACAATATTCGATGATTCATTATAAAATAATATTACAGTATTTTAGTTTTATCTTTCAGCTCTAGTTTTTTAATTGCCCTAAGATAGGCAATTAGATAGGCAATAAGATTTTAGTAAATTTACATGAGTAACTTCAACAATCTTTGTTAGATACATTTCACTTTAGTCATATCTATCGGCCTAATCAATGTTGACAAATATCGGAGTTAAGAAGCATGATACGTCACTATTTTAAACAGCATCATGAAGTACCTATTAATTTTTTGTCTATGAATGCAATGCCAATAATGAATATTTAATATATCGTAAAATCGTAATGTTCAATCTTAGATCAAAAGTAAATGACTGGACGTATCGTAGTCTCACTTACTCTCCATTAGGGCAACCTACGTAAAAGTAGCATGTGTAGTAATAATAATAGTTTAATTCGATCAGTCTTTTGTTAATAATCTTCATTACTACTCATCATTCTAGTTTTTTTTATGTTTTCATTATTTGTTTATGTATTATTTACGCGTTAAAGTTTCACTCTTCGAATTATTCATTATTAATACATCCATACTGTATTGACTGACTCGGTGGTGCAGTAGTTAGTAGCTCGGACTGTTGCGCCGAGGGTCGTGGCTTCGATAACATTATGTGATGAACAGGTTTGTTTGGTCTCTGTCTGGGTGTTTATTATCTATTTAAGTATATATTTACACAGAGGGAATCCTAAATTAATTGGGGTCGGCTGAACATGCGTAATTTATTTAAAAAAAAGGAATAAAGAGAATAGGTGACTTCCCTATTCAAAAGGACCATAAACATTACTTTTATTAAAAAATAATAAAAATAATTAGGGAAAGGTTCATTACATTAAAAAAAAGCAAATACTTTTGGTGGTGATATGGAGATAATGCCTTATCACACGATTTATATTAACAAAACGTTATTCGTGAGTAAATTAAATTAAAGTAAATTAATCTAAGCTTGGACAGGTATGTAGTTATGTAGGAATAAATAAAAACAAAAATATAAATTTTAACTTTATTCAATAATTTTATTCGATAAATTTCGCCAAATTAATGTTATACGTCGTTACATCGGGTACAATGATAAAAAAATACACACGTATATTTTTATGGAGTACGTGTAAAAATAAATCAATTCTTAATTTCTTTAAATTTCACATTTCGATCATCAACTTTTAGCTTATTGAATTTAAAAAAAAATACACTAGTATACATATTTTTATGGAGCACGTGTAAAAATAAATCAATTCTTAATTTCTTTAAATTTCACATTTCGATCATCAACTTTTAGCTTATTGAATTAAAAAAAAAAAACGTAGCGTGCTATTAATCGCATAATTATGCTTGTTGTCGTGTATGGCATAATTGTGCAGACTCTTTCTTTCTATTCCAATTTCGCGGGGACCGGTAGGTGAGCTTATGGGCTCAACCTGACAGAATTGCTAACACTTGCCCTAGCAAGACCAGTGCTTCGCTGAATCTATTACCGGATCGGAATCGTGACCTACTGAGAAGATCCGGCGAGAAACTCAGTGGGTTGTTTCTATGGGCTAGTTCGCACGTCGGAGTCGACGAGGACGGTGACCGGTGCTTGAAGAACCTAAAAGCACCGAGAGTGGATCTGGGTGATCCGAATGTGCGGACCTAGTTATGTTACAACAGCACTATGTAAAATTGGTATTAATGTTTTACGTTTAGTAGCGTTTACGCTTAATGACATCACACAACGCTAGAATATCGAAAACATGACGAAACTTCTTCTTAGTAGAAATATGTATTTTAAACTATAAATATTATTAACGTTTTTAAACAAACTTAGACTTTATTAACCTATTACGACGGTTGAAACTAGTTATGGGTCTGACTTCTGAAAGTCAAATTGTACTTTTTTTCTGCATTAGACACGTACATACATACTTAACACGATTCTACAAAAGAATTCGTTCTGTGTCCTAAAGTTTATCTTATAATTTTCGGTTAATAATTATGCATAAAAACGAAAAGAAAACACATTTTTTGTTATAACGTTTGCTTTTGTGAAAGTTATACCTACTAATAATACTCATTTTTGAATTTCTTAATAAATTTTAATACATTGGTAATGATTGGTAATAGAGTTTAAATATGGGTTGTGTCTAAGAAAACAATTACCCAAGTACCTACGCTTTCACGCGAGCACTACGCAATTTGTTACCATATTGCTCAAAGTGCTACGACTTAGACCAAAATTATGATATAATATGTGTTCATTAAATACAATTTAAACAAATTGAAAATACGGTCTACCACATCTATGGAAGATATTCATGGTTCCTACTTTTCAAATGTGCCTATGGCAGATAAACGACCAATTTTAGGAAAAAATTAATAATAATTCTATTTTGTTATAATTTATTTATTAATCTTGAGGTCGATGCCCTAAGCAACATACATACAAGCTTTACAGCTTACACGAATTCGTATGGAAGAAGTAGCGCCGACTAATTTTTTTTGGAGGGATTCATAGGTAACTACATATTTGTCCGAAGACCTTTCAGGCTTTGCCAAGGAGGATGGACGTACTTAAGGACTCTGCCGTGTGGGGAAGATTTGCTAGCTCGGACTCTGGTTTTAATGCTGATTTTTTTTACAAAATATGTTATTGAACAAGAATAATTCAAATTTTAATTTAGTATGGCTCTAGTGTATCTACATATTATATGTATGTGTTTTGTTTGTTAATAAATAAATCATTACTTAAAAAAAATGAAAGTTTTTAGTGCTAACCTAACGTTTAAACATAACCTACTAAAGATAATACCTATAACCTACTTAAAATATTTGTAACATCACAAGGTAGTAACTATTTTATTGTGGAAAATCGATTTTTATGTTTTCGTTTTACGAGTTCTTGCACAGTGAAAAGCTTACTCAATCAACTCAATTCAAGTTATATGCAACGAATTCCCGAAGGAAACAATCAGATTAGTTCCGTTTTTATAATCACTGATTTCTGATAGCCCGACATCTACCTACGAAACAATATCATCTACATGTCCGTGATAGGTAATGTATTTCCAGGAAGCCAAGGCGAAACAATCAGATCTCTTTCTAGAATCAATGAATGCAAATATAATTAATAATCCAAAACTTCGATATATAAATAATTTAGACGACTCAAATCCAACTTGTCCGTTTCACGCAGTTCAATAAATTCTACTATATTATATACTATTATAGTTATACGTATGTACCTACATATTGATATGTTTCGATATATGTTAAAAATCGTATACGTAGTGTGGTTCCGATACCCAGTCTCTAGTCGATTGAATATCCAATTCATAGTCTTAATATCGTTCGACGGGCCTGAACTACATACACTCATTTTGTTTTTGATATCACAACCTTTGTTGATTTGGAAACTTAAGCGCTTAATCTATTATTAATACGTGAAGCAAAAACTTAGTACCCATTTTTACCAAAATTGCGCGGACGGAGGAGTATTTCGGACAATTATAGAGAATATAAAGAAGGAGTGCAGAATGTTAATATTTTTTTAAATTATGCATAATAAATACATTAAATTAATAATAATAAAAACATTACACACACTACCATGTATTTGACACACACGCATGCATAATATTTTTTTATTGTCAAACTCCTTATTGCTTATAGTGTGGTCAAATTGAGAATAGATTTAATATTGTTTGATTTTATTAATATTTGTATAAAGTGTTGTCTTGGCGAAATCTGTGACTATAGAAGTATTAAATAGTCTTTGACAATACAATCATAATAGTATACAAACTTATAATTTCAAGTAATTACAGTCGAATTTCGACTACCTCCCAGAGGACCACTAAATATTCTTAATTTTATTTCTAGTATGAGATTGTTTTTCTATTGCATTCAAAAACTCCAAAGAAACTGGACTTAAATAGACTTGTACATACTAAGGGTTTTTACATGTATTGAGTTACCTATTGATTGTACATTCAGTTCATAGTATCACTACTGTATGCATTGTAGTAACAATGGACGGACAATGATATATGCCGAAATCGATGTGATATTCCCACGGTTCTCTACTCTCATGTAGCTAGCTGCTTCGATATTGATTTATTATCAAAATAAATTACGAATTCCTGTCTCCCATGTCTTCGAGCATAAATACCATGTCGTTTTGTTGTTCGTTTCGAAACACTGATACATAACCTGAAAAACATGTACGGTTAGTTATATACAAGTCCAATTAAAATCATATATCATGCGTTTAATTATTAAGTCGATAAACGTGAATTTAGTTACTATAGGTAAGAAGAGATCAGTCACACGCATCAAACAGTTTTTGAACGCCCGCGTTCGTAGGTCGTTATTTATCATTATTATATGTATTATATATTATATACATTGACATAGTCAAGTTGAAATTAGAAGCTATGTGAGATACCGAAGCAAATGTGATTTTGTTAGTTCATTATAGTGCCATATTTCTGTTTGTTATTCAAGCACAGTTGATTATTATAAACATACAACACACGAAAAATTACAATTAAACAATTTAGGCAGTGAATATATAGATTTATTTATTTATAGCAACACTGACGTGGATATTATATGGGTCCTTCGACTGTGCATGGATACTGTGCAAACATTTTAAAGCTGATTTTGACATTAAGTCTTCTTTGTCCCCACCTTATCCCACTAGGTGGGCTACACAGCGAATTTTTCTATTCCATTCTCTTCTATCAACACTCAGTCCTCTCTCTCTCTCATATTGTCATTCACACACTCCATCCATGTCTTCTTCGGTCGACCTCTTCCCCCTCTACCTTGCACTACCATTTCCATACATCTCCTAGTCACATGCATCTCCTCTCTACGCTTCACATGTCCATACCACGCTAACCATCCGCTTTTTAATTTGACAATCACCGGGACTGCTTTCACAAATCCTCTGATATACCTACTCACGATCATAATGATTTTGGCATTAAGTATACGATAAATTTTTTTGTATATGGCATATTTGGCATAAACAAATTTAAATCAGAAAAAAAAAAAAAAAAAAAAAAAAAAAAACTTTTAATAATCTCGTAATGCATAGTTTTTGTTTAGCTAGGATGACTGATAAATAAATTTTCGATAAAAGCACTAACATTCTGCATTAACTAAGGTACTTAATTACTTAATATGGCAACCTTACAATCAGTATTGTTTTTCAAAGAAAATCAATTGAAATCTGTTTATCTGGTTTAAGCGACGTGTTTACAACTGTATAGGAAATCCATTTATTGTTTAAAATTTGAAAAAAATATCATAACACAAAAACTTCTTCAGCTATTCGAATGGAGTAAACTTAGTTAAACGTTCAATAAAAACACCTTATTGTCGATGCTGATTCCAAATAAAACGCACCTTTATCAACAAAGATAAATGTCGCCAAAAAGGCTTATTACACTTGGCTGAATTTAGTCGACTGAATTCAGTGAAGTGTAATAGCATTAAGTAAGTTAGTCTACTGAATTCAGTAGCACAGATGGTTTTTGACTGACTAAATCATTTAGAAGTCTAATTAGAAACGCATTTAGGAAGGTGTAATCGCATTTAGTTACGAATCCATTCGTAGATAATTTCTGCAGTCTGCTGTTTCTAAATCACTCATAAAGTTCATATTTGCTAACATTCCGCGCAGCTATAAATATTTCTTCACCGATATTCTTGTTTTTATTTTATTTTTTATTTTGGAAATTGCAACATAAAAAAAAAACAAAAAAAAAACAACTTTTTTGTTGTCTAGAGAATACTGGGGCCATCGTCTTCCGCACACGACACATCCTACTTCGTCGCGTTTAAACTGACAATTGATTCAGGAACTGAATTTAGAACATTGTAATCAGGAGCTTATAAATTTGCTTCTGAATTCAGTCGACTAAATTCAGCCAAGTGTAATAAATAAGCTATAGCCTTTCATCACTCGTTAAACATCTATAAGTAAAAATCGGTAACAAATACACATAATAATTATTGAAAGAATATTACTGATTGTTGCTATTAATTTATTGAGCGAATATTACTGGGTCTTCGTGTTAGCAAAAATTCATTAGATTCTTTTTTAATCAAGCTCGATAGGTAAATAAAATACTAGTGAATTTGTTCAATGTGAATTTTGCTTTTAAGTGACCTAAACTGATCCTAATATATCACTAGTTAATTTTGTTTGAAAATTATTAAAAGAAATAAAGAGTAGATATGGTTGGACGTAGCTGGAGACAAGGAACTAAGCCAAATAATAAGACGGAATATATTTATGACTGTGATAATAATCTTTATTATATAACGATTTCTAGCTACTGTGGACACCTTTTCTGATAAAATTACGATGTTTGGTGCCCTCTTGGATAACCACGTCCAACAAACATAATCATTGAATGTAGTCTTCATTAAAATCTGATACGATTGCGTGGTAAAATCGTAAGATATTGCGAACAGAATAATAGTAATAGAATTACGGAACATTTATCGGCAATTGTTGTCATGCAGGATTCAATAGTGTTGTCAAACGCATGCAGAGGCTCGCATGCGTCTAAATAGAACATAAATAAAAAAAAAAGAAAATAAATTTGTACTTGATCCTCTATCTGCAGAAAACAATTCAAACGTAACAATGTTGAAGGGAAACTTGTTGATGACACAGCTGAAATAACTTAGAACTTAAGGATTATAAACGATCTCTAAGCCGTCCAGAAGATTCTATCCATCGTGAGTCGATCCCGAGATTCAAATGAACCCATCAAACGCTGCCACACAATGTCTCTTGGTAAATATCAAACGAAATCACCTATTTCGGGAAGACAAACAAACCGACGGTTTTATAAAAAGGTCAATTAAATAAAACAACCGCACGTGTTCAATCTTTAATACAATTATAATACTGTAAAAAGGAACTTAAATACACAACACCAGATTGTTAACTAGTCGACTAAATAAATGCTTACAAATCATTAATACTAAAGATTAGATACATTAGTCACGAAAATAAACCTATAATAAGCAGGGAATGTTACATTTACGGAAAACAATTTACGATTAGCCACATTTAAAACGTGTTGGTTTTGTTTTGTTACGTAATAAATAACTTGAATGTCTAGAGGATCGACATAAGACATTGATCAGAGATATAAAACGAATACTCCAGTTGTTATAAATAGCGGAGTCCGAGATGAAAGGGTGAATGCAGCAACGGTAAACAAAACAATGAGCCTTTAGAAGGCAACGAAAACAGCCAACAATAAAACGATCACAAAAGTATGGGACGTACAAAACGAAAAATAAATAAATATAAAAACGAGATATATGTAAATAAGAAAGTAATGAAATATAGAGGTTTTCCTTGATTCCCAAATAAATGGAGGCCGTCCAGAGTTCATTCTGCTATTTGCTAACGATGGTAGAAAAATAGACTAATGTATCGGATTTGACTTATGCTAGCGAAAAGTCACGTCATCTTTCTTCCGTCAATCCCATAATTTTTTATACTTTTCTACAAAACATTAGCTGAAGTAGATTGCGCTTTGGCCAGACCAACTGATTTTATCAAGGTTTTTTTTTATTTTTTTTATTGCCCTTGCAGACGAGCATACGGCCCACCTGATGGTGAGTGGTTACCGTCGCCCATGGACTTCAGCAATGCCAGGGGCAGAGCCAAGCCGCTGCCTACCGTTTAATACTCTCCACAAGCCTTGTTTGAAGAAGGACATGTCATAGCGCTCGGGAAACACCGTGGAGGGGAGATCATTCCATAGCCGGATGGTACGTGGCAAAAAAGACCTCTGGAAACGCATTGTGGATGACCGCAGTGGCTCCAGGTAGTATGGATGAACTCTACTCCGGTGGCGGGCGGTGCGATGGTAAAAACGAGATGCTGGTATCATCTCGAACAATTCCTCAGGTGAATATTATATTGCATTATTATTATATTGCAAGTCAATTAACTCTACTGATTACATAAGACACACTTATGAATTATTATACACGTAAGTATGTTTTTCGATACAAACACTATTTAAAAATCTAGTACAACGAATTTCAAAGGCACAGCCGTTTCTAATGTCCTAAAATATTACGTCGTTATTGAAGTGAAACTTCTTTAGGTGCGCTGAGAGTGAAATTTTATTCGCGACATATTCGTTACGGCTAGAGAGAAAAGATACAATTTTGGACGAGCGTGAGTGAGAAAAAGTCAGAGCGCCTCACAAACCACTCGACCTTGGAGAGGGAGAAAGCGAGCTAGGTCGTTTCTCTTATACAAATTCTGTTTACGGGCGTTGGCCACTAGATGGCTCATTATTAGTGTAACATTGATCCTGCAGATGATAGGGACATATTAACTATTTTACACTTTATTTTTAATAAAGGATTTAAAAAATATATTTATTATTCTATATATAATTTAAAAATATATATAAATGGCGAAGAGGTCGTTTTTCTTATACACATCATTCCCTATTACAAATTAATTATATTTAAGGATGACAAATGAAAAAATAAAACAATAATACACACCAGAAAAGAAGTTTCACTTCTTTCACGAGCACCACGTTGCACACGTACAATTTTTTTTTTTTACTAATCGGTAATTTTTTTCATTCTATAATAAACTATATAGTAAATAATTAAGTATCAGTATTCAATGCCGCAAGGAGAAGCAATGTGTTTTTTTTATTTTTTTTTATTCGTTCATGTCTTTTTTACCTTGAGAAAGTCCGACACGTTGAATTTTGTCTTTGAACATGTACTGCACGGTCAAGTGCAGCGCGCAACAGACAAGCGAACCTATTCCGTATATACGGAACGTGATCCAGCCTTGATAGTGATGGTACAATTGTCCGCCTATGAAACTACCAAGAGAAGCGCCAACGCCCTCGAAAACGGCACCGACGAGGCCCTGAAAACGAATATTATATGAAGCATTCTCGTTCGCGTCTTATTGTATATTTCCTACCTGTGCTGATAGCCTAGTGTAAGATAGTATTAAGTGATTGATACTATAACATTTTCTTATGAATTACACAAAAATGCAGTTAGCACGTACACACTCGTATATACACTACTGAAAATTTACGAAAATAGTATGTTAATTTTGAATTCAGACTCGTTCTGGGGGACTAAATCTATTAATATGTGATATTTGTTTTAGATATTAGACAAGTTATATGAGTTTGTGGTAATAAACCTAATCTCTATCTAATCTAATCTAACCTAATCCTAATCTTAATCTAATAATTCTACGTCAAATTATATTTGTTTATTTTACTGAGGAACTAACTACTAAATCACATACATAAAAAAAAAAAATTGTTTTTGCCCAATAATTAAATGTTTTCATTGTAATCATGCTTTCTAGTTTGAAGGAGAAGAAAATTATCCCTGTACAATGTGTGTGACAAAGTATTATTCTGGATTTCATATTTCTTAAAATTACTCTTTTTATTTTTACTTCACTAATTTCAAGATGTACAACTTTTTTTTTGGGTTTGAGTAGTTACAGGTGACCCGGAGGCCTTACCAGTTTCACCAGGACAGGTGGGCGAGCAAAGGCTCAGCCAGGAGGGGTAGGATTTGCTATAAATCGTTGTATCCAAAGTAACTCCGGCTTTGGAATGAGCTCCCCTCCACGGCGTTTCCCGAGCGCTATGACATGTCCTTCTTCAAACGAGGCTTGAGGAGAGTATTAAGCGGTAGGCAGCGGCTTGGCTCTGCCCCTGGCATTGCTGATGTCCATGGGCGACGGTAACCATTTACCATCAGGTGCGCCGTATACTCGTTTGCCTACAAGGGGAATAAAAAAAAATTGCAGAATAGATCATTTTTTCCTTGAGACCTACGTTTAGCCTACACAATATGTTCCCCGGAGAAGACATACACAACTAATGAATAATATTAGATGAAGATACCTACCTGTATGGTAGTTTCTGTGCCCGGTGGTGATACAATACTAGCATATGACGTCATGGTCGGGTAGAACATCCCAAAAGTGATACCCTGAAGCATCTCAATTGGTAGGATCCACCAGGCGTTCGTTAGAAACGAGTATAGTATGAATCTAACACCGAAGGCGAACAAAACCAGACTCATCATCTTCACGTGTCCGACTTTCTTCAAGATATAACCTGTAACGGTCACGTTCGATCACTGAGACGTTAAAACTCATAAACTCTCACAAGTATCATATACTTTTTTTTTTGTTCGCTCTGAGTTGTCTTATTGTGCTGAACTAATTTTAAATGAAACATATGTTTCTTCTAATTGTCTCACAACTTACAGAAAAAATTTGTCGGGGATCGCATTTCCCAATTAAATATAAATTAATCTAAGCAATCAATCAAATGTAATCAAATCTTAGTTATATAATTTTTTAATATTTATTGTTAACTAGCGACCCACCCTCGCTTCGCTTCGGAAACTGTAATTTGTTATTGATTTCTCCACTATTTAATGGATGTTATTATACATATAAACCTTCCTCTTCAATCACTCTATCTATTAAAAAAAGCCGCATCAAAATCCGTTGCGTAGTTTTAAAGATTTAAGCATACACAGGGATAGACAGATATAGGGACAGAGAAAGCGACTTTGTTTTATACTATGTAGTGATGCACTGTCGATTTCACCTATATTAATTGAGGTGACATCTGCCATTAACTTTTACGAGTTTGGCAATGTTTTGTATCAATGGTCACATTGTTGGTGAACTTAAAAAAAAACAAAAAAAAACAAACTCGATCGATCAACGAATTCTTTTAGATATTTCACTAACCTGACACGAACAAGAAAGGTATCTCGCCGAAGAACGTTTGGATCGCGCTTACCAAGCCCTGCAGTGTTTTTATGTACATAACACTGTCGCAAGATAAACGCGAAACGTCTTCGAGGAGCCAAAACAGAAAGTTCCACAATAATCCCGTGCACAATCCCACCGCCACCGTCCACATCATGAATACGAAAGTGGGTAGCGAGGTCAGAAGGGTTCCGACGTCACCCAAGATGTTCAACGACATCTTTGTCGAGTCGGTCTGCATAAGACACCATAAAACAAAAGAAATTTTTTTAAATAAAAAATAAAAATAAAACATTCGGTGTTAAATATTGACAATTAAGACGATTTCATATTTAAAAGGGCTGTGTACAGATTGCAGAACAAACCTGAAAGAAAAAGAAAAATCTGAAGAAAAAAATCTTGATAGAATTTTTCATGTCGAGCGTTAATGCTTAGATCAGTAGACGAGCTCACGGCCCACCCGGTGTTAAGTGGTTACCGGAGCCCATAGACATCTACAACGTAAATGCCGCCACCTGTCTTGAGATATGAGTTCTAAGGTCTCAGCATAGTTAATGGCTGCTGGTTAATGGTTTGAGCCCCGTGAGCTCACCTACTAGTTAAGGCGACGCTGATATAGCCTCTCAAAGCTATCAGTTTAGGTAGGAAAAAAAGAGCTCACAGCCCACCTGGTATTAAGTGGTTACTAACGTGAATGCGCCACCCACCTTGAGATATAAGTTCTAAGGTCTCAGTATAGTTACAAAGGCTGCCCCACCCTTCAAACCGAAACGCATTACTGCTACACGGCAGAAACAGGCAGGACGGTGATACCTACCCGTGTGGACTCACAATAGGTCCTACCACCAGTAACCGTGATCTTGGCTTATTTAGATCGGATATTTACCTTCAAAAAGCACGAAACGATGACGTCTCCCATCATAAATACAAACATCAGCACGAACGCCACCGTGTAATCCTTGTACGCGCCGTCGCTGAATGTGTCGATGAGAAAACCAGTTAGGAACGAGAATATACCCCAACCTACCGAGCCCCATAGCCTCTGTTTTCCGTATTGGGCGACTTCGGTGCCTGCAAAAAACAGAACCGATACAACAACCGACAATTAATATCAGCACACCATGCAATCTGTACATCTATATACGTGAAGCAAAAACTTTGTACCCCTTTTTACGAAAACCAGTGAACTCGAAATTCGACTTATAATTAATATAAATTATAAGTTTGTACACTATTATGATTCTTTTGTCAAAGACTATTATACTTTTATAATCATAGATTTCGTCAAGACTACACTATAGACAAATAATATTAAAGACAAACAATATTAAACTATTCTTAATTAGACCACAGACTTTAACAATAAACAAGAGTATAATAATATATCCGTGTGTGTATGTGTGTGTGTGTGTGTCAAATACATGTATGGTAGTGTGTGTCATGTAACCACTAGTTAATATGGATACATCAATCAACACAAACAAAACAAAATATTTGTTAACACCTGAAGTGCGTTCTCCTTTTTTTTTTTAAGAGATTTTATGACCTGGTAACTAAGACCTTTAAGTCATGTCTTATTTTACTTTATTTTCTTAATTTGATGAAAAATGATAATATGGAGTGAAATGAAATGAAGATGATTAATTTGAGACATCAATCAACTGGGATGAAATTTAATGAAATGAGATGATATGGGATGAAATATAATCGCAGTAAAATGGTGGTCATTTACTGAGATTTTTTCAGTGGACTTTTTGGAGGAACCCGAGAAGTTACGTCCAGCAGCTTTGTTTCATTTTCCCACATTTGTGCACTTTCACAGATATTAAACAGTTAATAAACCACCATTATTACACATTTAAACATGAAGAAACACTAAATAGACAAAATAAAACAAATCACACAACTTCACTCCTCGCGTGCCCGCCAAAAAGTCCGTGCGTTCTCCTTTTTCTATAAATGAAATCCTAGATATCCAGATATCTCTGTCGTGCCGAAACCGTAACTTAAATTTGATTCAATGTAGAAAAGAGATAGATATATAGAAAGAGTATACATAATATATCTAAGTTGTCATATTACAGAAAAACGACCGCTGTGAAACCGTTAATGATCGCTTCTTGATTTGAAAGTAATTCGTTTTTATTCATTACTAGCTGTACCCGTCCGCTTCGCTGGGCCTTTAAAATTAACATTAATATTTCTCACCCCCACAAAGATTCTCATCATTAACGCTTCCGCAACTGGTGTAGGGAATCCAACACTCATATAAATATTAGCCTATCCATTAAATACATGTATTTTCTACATGGATACCAAGTTTCAAGTCAATCCGATGCATGGTTCAGTAGTTATAACGGAACGGATATTCCGTTCCGTAAAACCACTGTAGATTTATATATTAGTATAGATACGTGACAATATTCTGTGGGTTTACTTACCGAGTAAATTGAAACAAATAGCATCAGCGAAAGTCACAACGACGGCCTGTCCCACCCAACTAATGATCATAAACATGAAAAACATCCAAAACTGACTTGTGAACTGTGAGCTCTCCTCAACTTCAGTACTCTCTTGAGATTCTTCGAATATCTCATTTACCTGCATAAAAAAAAATTAATACAAATAGTGTGCAATTCACACGTGGTAGAAGTGAAACCTTCCAAAATTAAAATACAATTATCCTAAACGTCTTAAGTATATGTAAAATTTTGTCATTAGTAAATATTTGTAAGGTAGCGCCCTCTGTGAATTGATATTTTAATTTCACGTATAATCCTAAATTAAAATTCACTACAAGAGCTTTCATACACACGTTAGTATTAAAAAATTTCACAGATGGTGCTGTATTAAATAGTATGTATATTTCTGTCTCATTCTTTGGTGGCTTCATCCTACACATTTTTGTATTTGTGTCTCTTACCTGTCGTTTTTTCCGTTGCATCCGGTTTGAAATCACAACGATTCTAAAGAAGTTTTCACTTCAAAAACTACAGTTTCCGCGATTTTAAATAGTCTCAAAGTATCGCAAAATTAAGTGATTTGTATCTAAATGATGAAGAAATAATGAAATTTCGAAGCTTTATAGTCCGGTATACGTAATTAGAGATTCTCAATTCGCAACTGATTCTAATAACACTAGCGTTCTTCCAATGCTCGAAGTTCGACGACAAGAAAATCGAAAATCGGTTGACGATTTGAGGAGAAAATGTTATTTAAGTGATTTACCTTTGCCTATTTGTATGTATGTAGACTGCGGATGACTTTTACTATTAGATTTCTTTAATAGTAAACATGAATCGCAATTTTATCAAAAAATCTTATCTGAATTTACTGGTACTGCTACTGCTGTGATATGATCGCTATGATATGATGTAATTAATAGCTATGCTGTGATGTGATAATATGATGTTAAGGATCAGAACTGAAACAAATTATTTCTAACGCACTTAATACACACCATAGTGTTATCGCAGTTCATTTCGCAATTGGACTCGAACAACTGTGAAGTGTTTTGATAATCAGTTTTCATTTCACAATAAGGATAATGTATGGTACCTGTAATTTAAAATGACGAAACGGATTTATTAGGGGTGTAAGCATGTTCGATTCTGTTTATCATTTTCCATTTAACATCAAGTAAGGGACAAAAGTAAGCCTTTTCGCGCAAACCTTAGTGAAATTATTTGTACAATGACGTAGATAGCATCAAAACTATTTTTAATGAAAGATAAATTTAGGGTGGTTGCTGCAGAAATATTGCTATTGCTCTATCGTGCCTTCACCTGGATGCTACGTAAAGATATGTTACGGACATCATTGTTGATCCCTTCGCAATACCCCATCCCCAAGACACGTCCTAATTTAAAAACTTCGTGTCCTTAGTCAATATTATAAATTATTTGAATTATTGCAGTTTTAAGCTTTGAGTACTACCTAACGTATCTTTGTGGGCGGAATAATAATAATAATTTATTTTTTCAATTTTTAAGGTGTTCTATTTTTCAGTCTTTGATGGCGTCTTG
The DNA here is from genome assembly GCF_030267445.1 of Bombyx mandarina. NCBI lineage: Eukaryota > Metazoa > Arthropoda > Insecta > Lepidoptera > Bombycidae > Bombyx > Bombyx mandarina. Next base: position 6,602,037 of record NC_143208.1, read on the forward strand.
TTTAAGCGATAAAAAGCCTGTTGTACTCAGATCGAGCGATGCTACTATGCCCTAACATTCGCAGGTTGGTACCAATTTTTCTAAGGAAAAACGTGTTTGAGTTAAATTCGCGAACGACTCCTATGACAAAGAAACGAAGCCTTGAGGTAAAAATCAAACCCGTAAAAATATGCTCATTTACCGGTTTGCTAAGGTCGCTCGGGTAGGTATTTCCACATTTTGCCATATACCATACTGTTTAAGCATATATTTTTACTATCGACTGATGATTTAAAAAAACAAATGCAGTAATTTCAGTGCACATCAGTTTCAGGCATTTAAGGGCTGTCAAATCAGATGTACTATGTCCTATTTTTATTTACTATGAATGCATTCATAAATAAATATAGCAAATCATTTTCTTTTCGTGTACTTGTAAGTAGCTGATTCTGTAACAGTGTAGCAACTATTCTCTCTGTTGCCGATAGTAATAGTGTTTTTCAAGCCATCTATATCGTAGACCTACATACACACCCTAACACCGTGCCCATGCGCACCGTACATTCTCTCTGAAAAAATTGTTTAAATTAAATAAACTTACCGTTGTCCATTATGATGTTCTTTAGTTTGATGTAAACACAATTCTCCACCGATATCATTGACGACAACTTCAACGTGGCCGTGAATGATAATTTAGATGGAAATGGTTCGTCATTACTCGTCTTTGGGTAGCACGTTTCAGTGACGTCAGCATGCCATCCCTCGCAAATTTCCATTAAACGCCAAGGAGTTTTTTTATCCAGAACACAGTCTGCCTAAAATAATTTATTTACATACTTACATATATATTTTTTTCATATATTGTCTTTTTGTTCTTTAATCATTTCGGGCAATATATTTTCAGTTGGAATTTTGTGACGGATTTTAGACTTTACTTGAACTTTGGAGCACACATACATAGCTCACATTAGGACGGTAGAGTAAAAAAAAATAAGAGAACGAAAGAAGAGAGGAGGGAGAGAGAGGAGAGAGAGGATGGAGAGAGAGAGAGAGAGATACAAAAGAGTTAATTTTCGTTTTAATAGCGTGGTATATCGAAAATTCTGATAAGCTTTATCAAAAATATTTCGCATTGTGTTGGCCCGACAACCACCTAATTCTGATTTAGCTGCAGTCTACCCATAAACAACAAAACAAAATCCAACAGAAATCTCATTCTATAATAAAAAGCCGATAAACACTAACCTGACAGTCACTTTCTATGTTTTGTTTAGTCAAATCCGCGAGGCTAGAGTTCGTACACAGACGATAGTTCAAATGTCGATCCACACAAGTCATGTTCGCTTTTTCCCTCCCGATCATCGATGAAAGATTTTCGTTTGTACAATTTAACGAACACGGCTCGTTTACATCGACGTAGTTCTGTCCTATCCGACATCGCGGCGTGAACTTCAAGCCTATTGACGAGATACACGATAGATAATTATTTAGTTTTACGGCCTAACGTTTTCCTACATAATAATTTACAAAAGATATTAAAATCACTTAAAACACGTCGTAGTTCGTTCGATTTTGTTATATTATTATTCGTCGGTTTTTGCACGTTCAGATTAATACGCGTTGGAGTTCGCTTTGCGACAAAACAAAATGTAAGAGAGTAACATTGAAATAGGTTATAAATTGCTGAAAAATATAAATTTAACAGCGGAATACGTCTAGTTCTAAGCTGAAATTCTAATTCTAACCTTACGTCTTACCTGTATAAAACACCATTTGTGTGCTAAAAAACGTTCAAAAATGAAACCTGCTCAATATTCATTCTACAAATTGACTGAAAAAACTTTAACTCAACATGTAATTAACATCGTCGGCCACATTACGTTCGCGAACTCTCAAACTTAACGTCTACCATAAGACAATAGCTGTAACATGAAAAACTTATATCACAGCTATTGTCAAACCATACCGTCCAGAATGACACTATTGGCTGAAAAATATGCGCAATCATCCTTTAATGTGACATTTGTTACGTGGGACGTATATCGTATCCGATCAGTGTTCGAATAACAGTACTGAGGTAGATGCCAGTATTCGCACACTGTTTCCCACATCCTCGGGGTTGCCATGTTACACTCCATCTGAAAACAGTGACGTAATCTTTTAGGAATTAAGCTTGACGAGGACAGAAGCCTCACTTCCGACGGTGGTTTTAAATTAATAAAGAAAGAAATATATGTGTACAATCTATAGGATACCCTGAGTTACATAATTATGTTACACTATTTCTGTAGCTAACTGTAATTGTTTTTTTTTTATTGCTTAGATGGGTAGACTGGTGTTAAGTGGTTGGTTACTGGAGCACATAGACATCTACGACGTAAATGCGCCACCCACCTTGTGATATAAGTTCTTAGGTCTCAAGTATAAGTATAGTTAAGTTACAACGGCTGCCTCACCCTTCAAACCGAAACGCATTACTGTTTCACGGCAGAAATAGGCCGGGTGGTGGTACCTACCCGCGCGGACTCACAAGAGGTCCTACCACCAGTAATTACACAAATTATAATTTTGTTTGGTGATGGTTTGTTAAAACGTGCCTAACGTTTGTATGTATATCACTAAAGATATGTGTCCGTAACAATGTGTGATTTTTGACTTGCTTTTATTAGCTTGACCTATGTATAAGAACTGAATATTTCAAAGTTATTTTCGCTTCTTTCAGGATGTCCAATTGATTTGAAAACGTATCGCAAACCGATCAAGTAAAAAAATTTACTATTTTTTAGAGTAGAAAAGAGAACAGAAAAACATATTTAGTATTTTCTTTTCATTGTGTATTTTTTATTATTTATTGGTCAGGAATACATGATTAACTAGCGAAGTGCCTGTGTACAAAGTGTACAGTAGCTGCTAATAGCCAATGAGGCCGTGAGCTCGTCTACCCATTTAAATCAATAAAATAGACTGAATCAGAAAGCGAGTGTCGCCGTCTTCATACTTTTTGATTAGGTGCACTTACAATGCATTCAATTGTTATACGATATTCGGTGATTCATTCGTTCTATATAATCGCGTCAACTGCCTAGACGTGTATGTGCCTACTACATAACACTAAATATTGAAGTCATTGTGGTCTAAAGGATTAGACGCCCGGCTTACTCGTATTTAGGGCCTATTACTCTCACCTTGCCTATTTCTGCCGCAAAACAATAATACTACACAACAGACTTCATGTCTCAACACGGAAAGCATTATTGTCGTCATGTCTATAGACTCTAGTAAATACTGAACTCTAGCTTGGTCATGAGCTAGTTTACCCATATATGTAAAATTAATAAATAAAATGTTGTTCCTTAGACCAAATATCTATGCATTGTTTGTGGTCTGGTCTAATTCTTTCTGCTTTCCTGCATTATTTTCAATTTGAAGAAAGAACGAAAAGAAAATATTCGTGTTCGGTAGTTCGGAATTAAGTTTTTTTTATTACTTAGATAGGTGGACGAGCTCACAGATTCCCTCAGACACAGTCCACTGAGTTTCTCGCCGGATCTTCTCAGTGGGTCGCGTTTCCGATCCGGTGGTAGATTCTGCGAAGCACGGCTCTTGCTAGGGTTCGTGTTAGCAACGTCATCAGGTTTGAGCCCCGTGAGCTCACCTACTAGTTAAGGCGACGCTGATATAGCCTCTCAAGGCTATCAGTTTAGGTAGGAAAAAAAAGAACTCACAGCCCACCTGGTATTAAGTGGTTACTGGAGCCCATAGACAACTACAGCGTGAATGCGCCACTCACCTTGAGATATAAGTTCTAAGGTCTCAGTATAGTTACAAAGGCTGCCCCAACCTTCAAACCGAAACGCATTACTGCTTCACGGCAGAAAAGGTGGTGGTACCTACCCGTGCGGACTCACAAGAGGTCCTACCACCAGTAAGTTTTTTATTACCAATAATTTTAATCAAAATTTGTTAATATTTATAAATAAACACAAAATAATATTCACCTTGCATGTTGATGTGACATTTAAGTCGCCCGTTGTTTGAATTTTACAGTCCAACGACGGTGAATCTTTGTAGCAGCTTGTTAAAACTGTACCAGCCGGACCACAATTGAGTTCTACATTTATTTTGGGCCGATTGTGTGGCACAAAGTATATTGCTGAGAAGCTCACTATAGTCACGAATTGAAACAATATAAATATTGATTTCTGCAGTTTAAATCTGAAATAATATTTGAATGTTACGATGCAACTTCTGCTTGCTACGAGATCGAGATGTGGAATAAGTCGTCCCCCGTTCTGCATACAACGTCCCACAATTTGTGCACAATTATCCTTAAGAAGATAATAATACCGTTGCCGAGAGATGGCCGAGATTGACGACGACCACTTACTCTTATTGAGACGAGTCGTAAGGGTCATTTTCGGATTCGATCTATCGTTGGCGAAAGCTTTTGTATTTCAATTACCGCTGAGAATGAAAGGTCAAATTCATAGAAGCGTGTGAGCATCCGCTCGGGGGATCGTTATACATGCAATATTCTTATTACTTACAATATGAATTACAAAATTGAGTGACCACTAAAACATTACAATGCTGTTAAATTTTGCATGGAAACACTACTTTTGGTTTAAGAATAAAGATTATTGGGTTATGAAGATTGCGATAAGATAGATCGAATGATAAAACAGAATCGTAAATAGCTTACGAAATTACAGTTATATGACAGCTGATTGTTCTTTTAAGATATAATTTAATACATTATATCGGGACATACCATAAATACTCATTTACAATAGAGATTATTACGAAGAATTCTCTGTGTAAAGCCTATGTCGACAAGACAATCATTTACGTGCACTTTAAGTTGCATCCTACCGGACTCTTTGCCTCCTACTCTCTTATCGACGAGTTCATAGTCCAAGACGGTTTGCTAACTTACTGTCGGAGATGGAGTGATACTCATCAAATTCTTCCTACCCATACTCGAAACAGGCGTGATTCGAATACGTTGATTTGCGGAGAATCACACGTTATTATTACCATTATATTTACTTTGAAATGCGAGTATAGTACTGTAGATATTATGTGCAGCTACTACGGTAATACCAATGATAAAATCTACTAGTCACAAAATTGGACAAAACGATGAAGTATTCCAAAGAAACAGAAAAAAAAACAATATTACATACCTATCCGCAATAATACCGAACAATGGCTTCGCAATCAATCCACATATTGGTAATACAGTATAGATTAAACCTACTGTTGTAGAAGAAAATCCCAATTGCCGTGCGTATGTTGTCAAATACGGGACAAGCGGTGCTGTGCCTGTAAAATTTTATTTGTTTTATTTTACTTATTTATTTAATAAACTAAGCTTGATTGTGCAGAATAATAACAATAGTCTTTAAAATGCGTCATTCCCTCTTTTTTTCTTTTGTTTTCTTTTTATACTAACAATCACGCCACGTTAACTGGTCCCGTGATAAGTTCGTAAAGAACTTGTGTTACAGGTACCAGATAACGGATATAAATGTAAGATTTTTATTATACACATACATATATTTAATAGACATCCATAACCCTGGAAGACATTTATATTTATCATACAAATATCTTCCCTTGGCGGGATTCGAACCCGCGACCCCCCTATGTAGTGACCATGTCACTTACCACTACACCAGACGGCCGTTAAATGATATGCTGTGCGGGATTTCTTAAACAAAATTGTACAATTGATCGGTTTTTTCTTACCAATTATACATAATTATTAAGTATATAAATAAATTAAATATTTATTAGCGCATACTTTCATTCGGGTTCGTAAAGTATGTATTCGTAAAATTCAAATCTATTCGATTCAACAATATCGTCAATGTAAAAAATCATAGTTATTCACAAACATGTGTAAATAATATACCTAATTATAACCGTGTTAATATTCAACAAAGGAAAAAAATATCATTTACGGTTTGAATTTCATATTGTTTGTCGCATAGAACGATAATAATAATGGAATAAAACCATTTGTCAATTATATTTTTCGTAATGAAGAATGTCTATCAGTGATAACCATTAGCCTTCTTTACTATAACACCCTTGGTAAGTGCACGGCATAAATATACGTATGTACACCGACCGTAAGCATCACTGGTTCATTTATTTAAATATGACATGACGATATGAGCTCATTTCAAATGATATTAATGAAAATAAATTATTCTTAAATAATATATTCCTCTTAATAATCGATCATAAGTTCTGCTAATTTTTTTTTTGTTTCTCAATAGCCTAATTATTTATTCTTATATTTATAGGTAGGTTTGGAATCTCCATTTAAGTAAATATATGCTTGTGTTTGGAGAAATCGCTTTTAAGTAACGATATTAACATTTATAAATAACAGCGAACAGTATTCATGAAATTTGAATGTTCCGAATACGGCCACATTCGTGTGATCACAATACTTAGAAAATATTTTACGGCTCTGGCCAATAAATTTTGCTAAAAAACGCACGATCCTAAGGTTCAGAAAAGACATATAAATAATCTGACCTTAATGACGATCGGAGGACACACAGGACGAAGGTTGTCGAATAAAATATTCTTCGGCATGTGCCTTACTCTTTTTTATTCTATTGTTAATATAGCAGAGATATAAGGTAAGAAATATTTAGGAACTCCTTAGAAGGTAAATATTTTATATAGTTGATATGGATGTACACATGCGCGCAAAGCCTATTATAAATAAAGATTGGAAATTCATCTTTCAATAATTAATTAATGAATTGTACTTTTTTTCTTTCCCTACCTATGCTGATAGCCTTGAGAGGCTATTTCAGCTTCACCCTAACGTTTGTAGGTGAGCTCACGGGGCTCAAGCCGGAGAGTTGCTAACACTGACCCTAGCAAGAGCAGTGCTTCACAGAATCTACCACCGGATCGGAAACGCGACCGATTGAGAAGATACGGCGAGAAACTCAGTGTTGAGAAGATCCGGCGAGAAACTCAGTGTGCTGTGTCTGTGGGTTAATTTACTCGTCGAGCCCTTCGTCGCTAGCGACGGGTTCGGCGAGGACGGTGACCGAGAAGTGTATCCCTTAATACGTTGGATATCAAAATGTAAGTCAACGCAAGTATTCAAACTACAAGATTTTTATGTTACTTTTACAGAAATATTCGAAAGCTTTATAATTTTATCTGTAGGAATTGCTGAAATTGATGAATATGTATTATTAGTGCCTCTCTACAACTAGTCACAAAACTACATTTTAAAAACTACGTTTTCCGTACATCGTACTCTATCTACCAGCACTAGAGATAATTTCAGCATTTATTGTTCCTTATCTCCATTTGATCCTAAAAGATAAACAAAAATGGTTTGTATATTCAAATTGTAAAATTGTATCTAAAAATTTAACTATCTTTATGGGAGCTATTCTATACTATATACTAATATTATAAAGAGGAAAGATTTGTTTGTTTGTTTGTTTCGAATAGGCTCCGAAACTACTGGACCGATTTGAAAAATTCTTTTTCCATTAGAAGCCGACATTGTCCCTGATGAACATAGGCTACTTTTTTTGATTTTTTTAATTTTTTTTTTTGGTTTCATGTGTTTTTTAATGTTTCCGAAGCGAAGCGAGGGCGGGTCGCTAGTCATTTATAAATGTTAACCAGCATTTGTCTGGAAAAATATGTTATTTTATACTTTGCCTATATGTAATTTCATGTATCGGTTGTATTTCACTACATTAGTTTTTACCCCTTTTTAATATGTTTTACCGTTTTCTGGTCTTTTAGAAGAAATTTCATTAATGCGTTTTCATTAATTATAAATCGATTTTGTAGGCGCTAATTTAATAATATATTTCTTCTATCATTATGTTTTACGTGCACATTAAAGTACAAGATAAAATTGTAAATATATTGTAACATATCATATCATAACGTCAAATATCTCAAGTCGCGTCTACACTATGAAATTAGTCGCATGACACTAATTTGACCAAAAAATCTCGCAGGGCACAAAACTTATTGGCATTCATGAAATTGCATTAATTTCATTGCATTACGAAAATATTAAATTATACGTGAAACTGATGATAAAGCTAATGTCACGAAATTAATTTCATGCCACTAATTTCGTTATGTAAATTCGCCCTTAGGATTTAGTAACACAGTAAAAATTGCAATTCAATAACACAATGAAATGTTTTTCACGACAATATGACATTGTAAGCGAGAAGCTGCCTAGATGTGAATTTGGATCAATTACATGAATCGATCACCACGAGAAGATTCATTTCACGAATTCGTTTATGAACTCCCATTTGTTTAAACAATTAACATTAATTTATTTTGTTTGTAAGTCTTCAGAGCTTGTATTTTTAAACATAATGTAATTTATGAAATTTGAGGAATTACTATGAATTCGAACCAGAATAAATTGAACAATCCTTTGTGATCCGTCCGTTCTGTTCAATTTATAGTTTACATGGTTACTAGGGCCCATGGACATCATAATGGGAATACCATAAATCCACCTTGCGCCATGAGATATATATTTCGCTTAATTGATGAACAGCTTTCTAACTACTCAAATAGAAGCTGTGTGACTATAAACTCAATTGCGAACTCTTTATATTCAAATTACGTCAGTGAGTGGGTGCGTAAGTTAAAAATACAAGGCATCATTGTATAGTAAGAATCAGAAGCAAATAATAAATTAAGATTCGATATCAAAATTTAACACAATAATTGCATTGATAATTATAATTAATATTATATTAATTTGCTTCAAGAGTACATCTCAACCTTGATACTTTATCTTGTGATTGTGTTTACATAAATTTTGTTATGATCAATGATTATTATTATTATTCTAAATTAAAATAAATTATAGTTTAAATGTATATTATTTACGATATTTAGAAAGAATACGGATGCGAGTAATTATTTGATTTTGTTAGAATTTTCAATGTTTAGCAAATGCCGATCGCTTTTTTTTTATTCCACAGAGTTGAACGAGTTTAGGCCCCACCTAGTGTTAAGTGGTTGCCGGGCCTTATATAAATTACAACATAAATAGCGCGACTCACCTTGAAACATGAGGTCGTAGTCTCAATTCTATTATAAAGGGTGATTTTTTAGCTATTTTCTTTTTGGCAACACTGATTTTGAAAGCTCACGCATGTTTCATGTTTTGTGTTATGGTCAAACATCTTCAGTTTGGTATATAATTTTACCATGAATCGCCTTACAAACGAATAACGCTTACAATTCATTAAATTTTATTACCAAATGCGTGCTCTGTTAAGAAAGTTCATCTCGCGTGGTTCTTCCATTTTATGGTCAGTTTAATCGACCCACTGAAGCGGCTATTCGGGCTATTGTGACTAAATTTCGCATCAAATTTACACTGATGAACATTAAATCACCATCACGCTTACGTACAGTGCGAACTGAAGAAAATACCGCAGCTGTATCGGCCAGTGTTAGCGATGACCATCAATTATCGCTTCGGCGACGTTCGCAGCAATTGGGCCTCTGTTACTCAACAACGTGGAAAATTTTGTGAAAGGATTTAGGTATGAAGCCTTTCAAAATACAGCTGGTGCAAGAATTGAAGCCGAAAGACCTACCACAACGCAGAATTTTTGGTGAATGGGCTCTTGAAAAGTTGACGGAAGATCCACTTTTTTATTTCACGTTTGGAACCGGTCAATTGGTCGCCTAGATCGTGCGATTTAACGCCTTTAGACTATTTTTTGTGGGGCTATGTTAAGGCTCATGTCTATGCTGACAAGCTCGCTTCGATCAACGCATGGGAAGACAACATTGAAGCATTTATTCGTGAGATACCAGCCGAAATATTGGAAAGAGTATGCCAAAATTGGACTAAGCGGATGGATCGTTTGAGGCGCAGCCGTGGTCAACATTTTCATGAAATAATCTTCAAACATTAAATTATACGGATTGTACTATCGATTGAAATAAAGTTTTCATGATTTTTTTCTAAATTTTATGTGTTTTTTTTTTAAATCATTTCCTATAGCTATTAAAAAATCACCCTTTATAACAGCTGTCCTACTTCAAACCAGAAAGCAGACAAATTCGCGGCAGAAATCGGCAGTATTGCGGATCCTACCCCTGTGGACTTACAACACACCCTACCACTACTTACTAATTTGTTAAGCAAAATATTTTTTGTGGGTCTAATTTTTTCACACTATATTTTGTTCTTACATCATAGTTGTCGTCCGTGATAACTGGTTAAATGCGTATTACCTTAGAAAAATTAATACCCGGATCCGGAATTTTAACACTAGTAATTTCTTCGTTTGATAAGAGTAAATATACCAAGCGTCTTAATCTTTAAACCGCGACTTCTTATTTCTGAACTAAGTTCAACGCATTTTTATTAGTTCTGCTTATTTCTAGCACGAAGTAGTAAATGTTCAGGTTTAAAAAGTAGTAGAGACGTTATTCGATATTTATGGTATCGAGAATGCGTTGAAAACGTTTCACGCATTTTATACAGGTGCTTTCAGAAGACTCCTAAAATCCACAAAAAGTCAGTATTGCATCAAAAGGCAAATAGTTGCAAAACGATTACTACGAAATGATTGGCATCTATCTAATAAAACAACAGCCCGAGAAACGCGCCTTAAATTAAGCATTTCGTGAACTCAAACTATATAGAAGTGTGGTAGTACATAACATACATAGCTACCATCGTTGTTTAATGGCATTCTCAATGCAGTGTTTTTTCATTGGAGGATTCCTGAGATAATAATGATTTTTTTGCCTCATACTGTCCCCCCATTAGCTTGCTGCCGAAAATGACAGTTCTTTGGGAAGATTCTTCTCTTACAATACTTTTCTGATAAAATAAATGAAGGCAAGATCATTGATTTTATTAGCACACAATTAAGTTTGCACTGTTAATATGGAACTTCAGAATAAATATGTACATATTTAGAATATTGATACTGATACTGTTTCTGGACATTTGACAAAATTTGGTATTAAGGGGTTTTAAAAATAATTTGAAATGTCATAATAAAAACGTTAGTTTGACTCCTTGCATAGCGGCTCAAAAATCAAAATAAATTGATAATATTCTAATGCATATTATAACTAAATGATCTACTTTTCTAAGTACTTTGTGTCATTGTTGGTGTATGATGTGTGTATGCAGATTACTGAATAAGCTGGACAATTTTTTTGAGAAAACACATTTTGGGACAATATGCTTGATTCACCAGTGCAACAATGCAGTGGGTATTTATAAATGTTATCAACTTTAGATACATAATATATTTAAACATAATAATTTAATAACAAATTTTTTATCTGAATATTTTAAATACATGTGATATGACGGTGCATTTTTTTTTTTTTTTTTGTACGCAGACTAGCTTAACGGTCCACCTGATGATGGTGGCTACCGTCGCCCATGGACTTCGGCAATGCCAGGGACAAAGCCAAGCCGCTGCCTACCGTTAAGGATTCTCCACAAGACTCGTTTTAATAATGACATGTCATAGGGCTTGGGACTCACTGTGGAGGGAAGCTCATTTCAAAGCCAGATGGCATGTAGCAAAAAAGGTAAAGGAGACACACTGTGTATGAACACAACAGTGGCTCCAGGTAGTACGGATGAACTCTAGCCCAATGCCGGGCGGTACAATAATAAAAATGAGATGATGGAATCGTCTTAAACAACTCCTCAGAGCACTCCTCATGAAACATATAGTACAAAATACAGGGAGAAGCTAAGTTCCTCTGCAGGCTATGTTTATGTTCTTAAGTCATTTTTACTTTTCATTAAATTTAGTAATTCAACCAAAATATATGGCATCAAATTATTGTATTGTATTTTTTACAGAAAAAGAAAAAGGTACTTAGCCCTTCAACTCAATTGATGCTTGTCAAATGTTACACCCACAAGATCATGCACTGTTATGGCAACTGGAGCATATATTTGGAGATGCTTTGAAAATTTACAATTATTTAAAAAACTGAAAATCAGTTTTACTCAATATAAAAACTGAATTATAGTATGATAATGCTTTTATAGATTACACATAAAATTCCAAGTTATTTACTATCTTATAATATTGTAATGTTAGGCCAAAAAGTGTAGAAAAAGATGTGTTAGGTAAATAATATTTTTAGAAAATAGCAGCCATTTCTGATAAACTAACATATGTTTTTTTTTATAATGTTGAATGTATTCTGAAACCCTTGCATAAATAAGTTTTGTATTTCAAATGTTAAATGAAAGTTCTCTGTGACAAAACAAAATTTCATACTTAATTATTATACACAAAAAGGAGGGGGACACATTACTTTTATCCTTATCCTTCCCATACAAACTGTATGTCTATAGATTTAAAGGCACACTACAAAGAAATTTTTAAATTGGATGTGCGTGCAGATGCATTTGTATGTGTTCTGAGTTTACTATATCAAAAAGTAGTAGTAAGTTTGAAATCATATGCAATTCGAGACCAAGAGCTAACTCAATCCATTTGCTTTTGGTTATATTCGTTTTATTATTATTTCATGTATAAAAACACAGGAAAACTCACCAGCATTGAAAAAAAAATAATGTCCTTTTATAGGTAATAGTTTTTTGTTAACTTGCATTTTAGACGGCAGCATTCCAAAGTCCAAAACAATTATGTTCCCATATAAATCAGTTTTCTCCTAAAACAAACAACTGTGATGAAATAACTTTAAATCATAAAATATTTTCAACCTCAATAATGTATTTCTCAGCAGCACACAAAACATTCATAATTAATTATGATCTGAGAAATATTTGTAATAGGAACAACAATTTTTTTTGAGATGAAGGGAAGGTCGTTCTTGTACAGATAGCAATTAATTGTTATTTAACTTCTTTTTTTTATCTAATTCTTCAATTTCTATGTTACATATAGATGTACTATAAACTTACTACACTTTTAAACTTAATAATCAGTTGAATAAATTCAGCATACACGTGATCCGAAACAAACAAATCGTGTTGCTATTAACTTCGCGGTTTTTGAATGAAAAGGTGAAAAACTGTGCTTATTTTGAATATATAACGCTAATATTCATAAATCAAAGTTAGCTTTATTTTATTGTACTAGTTTACATAGCACTAAACTTTACTTCTTATTTATTTTTCCCTAAATAGCGTCTTCCTTAGCAACTCCCGGTTTTTAATAATTGTAGCTGTAGGTAGATAGTAGATACTATTTGGTCTGTGGGATTGATTATGACATTTTTGACAAATAGCAAACCTTTGACGTTTTATGACAGATGCTGTGCCTTGTGCATTATTATACGAAAATGAAAATCGATTTTTATATTATGTGAAATCTGATATTCCTGCAAATATTTGTATTTATTAAATTTAAAGGACTTCTATATACCTAATGGGTTAGTGTGGTGTATTAAATAGTATAGTTTAATCTTGTTGCGTCGTGGTAAATGAGCGTGGACTGTATTTATAGTTTTTGAGATATTTATTTGTACATAAATGACAAAATAAAGACATAAAATATTACAGACAGAAATATAAAATCGCTGCTTCGCTCTTGGCGGCCGGATTTCAAAGAGAAAAAGTGTCGTGGCGGACGTCACTCGTGACACTTTTTTACAATGACGTTCAGAAATTGAACAGCCTTTTGCATAATTGAATTGAAATGTACTATGAACCATTTAATTAAAGCTATCAAATATTTTAATTTATTGTCAGAAAATACTAGAAATAAATTAACTGTGTTTTAAAATAAGAAGAGAAAATGTTTTATAAATTTAAACATTTATTTAAACTAACTTTACCTGACATAAAACGTCGAGTTGAAAAATAATTATCCAATAGAATGTTTGAAGCTTGATGTGATTACTCTTGATTGCTCTTTACCTTTTATAACTTTTAAATTATAGTTGTTATGTATATATTTTTTAAGCATGTAAAACTAAAGTTTCTTTACAAATCTACTGTGTTTGAAAAAGTTTATTGTACCTAGTCAGGTCATAAATTCTGTCACATGTTTAATGTAAAATAATTGAAACAAGTTTATTCATTATGTAACCATTCATATACCAAAATGAACTTAACAAAACATAGATTCTTATGACACTAAAGTTTATTCAAAATTACCTCCGTGATTTTGAATACAGGCCTTCAATCTGCGCGGCCAGTCGTCTATCGCAGCACGAACGAGGTCCATGTCAATATCGGCGGCTGCCTTAATCAAGGATGTCTTGAGTGACTCCAAATTGGGATGCGGCTTTGAGCACGCCTTTTCCTCCAAGTGTTGCCATATTTTGTAATCTAACGGATTCAAATCTGGACTGGAGGAAGGCCAGTCTTCGTGCCGGATGAAGTCGATTTCACGCGCCGCCAGCCAGTCTTGTGTGCTCTTCGCTCTATGAGCTGGCGCCGAATCTTGTTGGAATACCCAGTGCCTGTTATTGAACATGGTATGAGAAACAGGTTCCACAAGGTTCGTCAGGACTGTATTTTGATACACAACTGCATTCGTTTTTACACCTTTCTCACAAAAATGTACCTCTGTTAAGCCCCAATAAGAAACTCCCAACCATACCATGAGCGAGGATGGAAAATGACCTCGTTGGACGCGCGGAATACGGTTGCTCGCTTCTTCACTACTGTGTGCGTACACCTTATCATTTTGTTTGTTGTAGCTCTCTTCTACGGTAAAAAATTTTTCATCCGAAAAAAGAATTTCCCGATATTTTTTTCCCGCGTACCGCTTCAACAAAGCGCGGCATCTCTTCAGTCTCAGGTCCATTAGACGAGCATTTAAACGATGTCCTGTTTTTCTTCGATATGCCCGAAGCCCTAAGTCTTCATTTAACACCCTTTTCACCGTGGTTCTGCTTAACCCCATCTGAAGGGACAACAGTTTCTGCTTACGTTTGGGATTTTTTTGAATTCGCGCCTTCACAGCTTTTATCACTGCTGGAGTCCTAGCAGACCGAGGGCGACTACTTCTTGACCTGTCATCTACACTACAGTCTTCATTGTATCGTTTGATGGTAAGATAAACGAATCTTTTGGTTATAATAAAAATTTTCAGTATGTTAAAAATTTGAATTGGCGCGTAACCGCAACGATGCAACGCAATAACTGCAACACGGTCTTCTTTAGGCGTCCACTCCATATTTAAAAATGAGTAAAATTCTAAAAGTATACATTTTTATTTTCATGAACAATTCGAAATTCGAATTCAATAAACTTTTTTGTGGCCAGCATTCTAAAAGAAAAGTTTTTATTGTGTGACAATACTTATGACCTGACTAGTTATATTAGATAGGGTTCTTCTGCTACAAATAATAATAATATAATAACATTTATTTACTCCACAATACAAATAACTTTTCAATTAATATGACATAAAAATTCTAATTCTAAACAAACTTGTCAAATATGATGAAAAGAGACAATCAAACTAACCCATAGACATAATTCACTGAGTTTCTCGTCAAATCTCAGTGGGTCGCGATTCCAATCCAGTAGTATATTTAAAGCGACACTGCTCTTCCCGGGACCGGTGTTAGAAAGTTCTCTGGGATTGACCACGTGAGCTTCCATATCTCGCATAACCCCGTAAGCTACCAACGAAGTTGTAGAGGAAAAAAAAAACTAATTGTAAGCAACGAACAAAAAAATATTAAAATCGATTTTCAGTTTGTTACAGCCCTAATTACAGCTCAGATGTCACTGTCATTTACATTTACAAATGAAGTTAAGAGCCCTAGTACCAAACAGCCAATAAACACGATTTATTATCTTATAGGTAACGCATTGCAGATTAATAAATTATTTTAACGAAGGTGGTACGTATACCTTTTTTCGATTCCACCCATTATTCTGTATATTTTTATATTTAAAATAAATAATTGTGCATTTTATTAACATATAACCATTTTTTTTAACTTCATGTATCAAATTTTGAATACCATATTATGAAGATAAATATATTTATTTTAATTTATTGGAAAATTACTTTCTGCGACCCGTTCATTACAAAATTTTCAAATTTAAGTTGTTACAATAAGTGGTCCTTATCTGCCCGGCCCAATTAAAGAGTAGAATAGCCGATTATAGATAGCAATGCAACCTATTCACATTATTGTACTTAATAAATGCTGCGGATGTTGCTTGATATGGTGCATCGCTCGCTCATGATGAAAAATGCTGCTCGCTTAATTAAAAATTAAAATAGTCTTATAATTCTCATGGATGTTTTCTTTTCTATTATTAATAGTCCGTATGTTTCATACATATGGATTTAAATAGTATCTACCATGTAGGATTTATTGTAATAAAATTCCTTGGGATGATATGAAAATATATTTAGCCAGATCCACTTAAAACTTTTTAATGACCTAAAATTATGCGACCGCAATTTTTAATTTCACCTAACTCAATATTATTACGTATTTAAATATTAATATTTGTATAAATTCTGTTTAGAATATTTAACACTCACATTTCCAAAATAATTATGGTTTATCAAGAACATGCTAGAGATAAAACAAAGAGCTCAGCGACACCACCTACGATTTATATGGATTGGTATATCTCTCAAATTGAATTCTAAAATGTTAAATACTCAATGCAGTTGCTTCTCGCCCTGACTCTTGGTGTGGAATACTGCTCCCATCTCTGGACTGCATCTTCAAGCTGCTTCTACGATTTAACTCCATACAGAAGAGGGGTATTCAGATTTTCTTGATAGTCTAGATCAGCATCGAAAAGGACTTTAGTTCTCTGTGTATTGTACCGTACATTACATGAGGACTGAATTCATTCTCAAAGGCACGAACAATGCCGGCAGGAATGACCTCTGCTACGGTGCTGGGTTCCGCCATGGCAAAATGTAGATGACCATCACAAACAATAACTCACAGTTGATACTGTAACTTCACGGTCTATAGCACACCTGTCTAAACTCAAAATTTAAGAGGAAGTACGGTTTTTTCCTTAAGTTTTGGGCTGCCACTTTATTGATGACGACAGGAACGTGATTAACTCTAGACCCAAAATGTTGTGTCTAGGTTAGCAGGTAAGGTTTATGATACATACCTACTACCTTAACAGCATCTCGTTTTTTTTAGACGGGCATACGGCCCACCTGATGGTGAGTGGTTACCGTCGCCCATGGACTTCAGCAATGCCAAGGGCAGAGCCAAGCCGCTGCCTACCGCTTAATACTCTCCACAAGCCTCGTTTGAAGAAGGACATGTCATAGCGCTCGGGAAACACCGTGGAGGGGAGCTCATTCCATAGCCGGATGGTACGTGGCAAAAAAGATCTCTGGAAACGCACTGTGGATGACCGCAGTGGCTCCAGGTAGTATGGATGAACTCTATTCCGGTGGCGGGCGGTGCGATGGTAGAAACGAGATGCTAGGTATCATCTCGAACAATTCCTCAGAGCACTCCCCATGAAACATACGGTACAAAATACAGAGGGAACCGAAGTCCCTCCGCAGACCCAGAGGCTCCAAACCATCCGAGAGAATGGGATTATCGACAATCCGAACGGCCCTCCTCTGTATGGAGTCAAATGGAAGAAGCTGGTATTTGGGAGCCCCAGCCCAGAGATGGGAGCAGTACTCCATGCGAGGCCGGACTTGTGCTTTATAAAGCAAAAGTCGTGACATCTATTGATTCGGGGAGTTCTGTGTACGTCAGCTTATTTGATAAAATTCCGTAAATGTAATGTTTGGGAACTTATGTACCTACTGTAAAGTCCGTCATAGAATAGATATAAACAGTGGCGTAGCTATGGCGATTCGAGGGCCCCAAGCTTAGGGGGCCCTCGAATCCTTACCAGAAATCTCGATCAAACTGAACTTTTGGAAATTTCTCCTATTTTCAAAATAAATATGGCAGGCTGCAATCCCACTTTAATCATGACAACTCAGATGAGAGAAATTCAAATGTTATGCTTAGGGAATTCCCCTAAATTCTTTCTGTAGGTTGCCAGTGTTGTCAATTTGACGGATAGTGATATGTGCGTTTTATTAATAATCGAATTGCGTTTTATTCTGAATTCGAGTTAAGATATTTTTTTCGAGAACAGTTAAAAATTTTAATACTGTAACAGGAGTAAGCTCGTAGAGGCCACGCGGTGCGCTTCCAGCACTCTAGCACGCTGCCAAGGAGATAAGATACACCGAGTGTATCGAGTCCGGACCCGGCAGGCTGGTTCTGATCCAGTGGGGTATTCCGGGACACCAGCGGCACCGTCTGGGCGACCTGACGGGCTGCCGTACCGAGACGGCCGACGGATCTTTCGAGGCGAATCGAAGGCTCTGAAACGTCGGCCGGGCGTCCTTGAGCTGAGCTGCGCCGTCTGGTTGTAGTGTTGACCACGGTAACCTCCTTACCTCATCCGGGTTCTGACCTCGGAGAGGATCGGATGCTTGTGCGAAGAGTGCAGGGGAGTTGTTTAGTGGGTAGGGCCCTGAAAACATCCTTGGGCCCGTGGTCTCGCAGTCGCGGACCAGTCCCACATACCGCGCGCGCCCCCTAGGCGCGAGAACCTCGAACCTCGTAGGAGGTTCGGACCCAGCCCGAGAAAAAAAGGCCCGATCTTTATATAATAAACCCCTGAATCTTCTCTATTTCCTTTTATTAGCCTAACCTACACCAAGTATTAATTATAATTATGTTGTTACTGTTTAATATTTTTATTACCTGCCCTGCAGTGCACAAAAAAGAGCTTAAGTAGCTTAGAATTTTTAAAGTATTTGTATATTTCATATTTTTATTTGATAAAACCTAATCAGCTTACATAGCAGTGGGGCCCTAATTTTTTAATTTGCCCCAGGCCCTTGGTTACCTGGCTACGCCACTGGATATAAAATTACAATTCTACAGCTTACTGTCCGGTTTCTTATAATAGATCAAAATTATAGGTTTAAGCATCGAATTTCTAAAATACCTACTTCATTGGCATAAATATTTTTTCGGATTGTCTGTGCGTTTTTGTCGGCCAATTTCTGTTTTTGAAATTCGTATTTTGATTGTTTGGTAAATAAAAAGCGTTAGCGGTGACCAATCAGCGCTTATATCTAGGCAGTGCCGGCGCTGCTTCGAGATACCTTCCTGATCCAGAACCAAACCGCAACTGATACAGCGCCAACCAGTAGAGCAGACCACACCACCATTTTTAAAAATCGTGAATGTGTTAAATTGGTTATGGGATGCTCAGTTATGACAATGTTAGTGCAGTCATCTAATTTGAGGCCTAAAGTCTAAGTCACAATTTTATAGTCATACGGATGTCTGACTTGAAACCGGGAACCGGCTTCGCGGCAAAAATAAACGGTTTCTACCAATGCCACTTCTTCTAGCTTCTACCCATGCAACTTCTTGTAGACTTGCAACTGTGCCACTAGTGATTACTTACGCAAAATAAATTTTGTTAGTTTATTTTTTATTATATGATGTATAATTCGCTATTCCTACAGCGAGGAAGTATTTTGTGAACATATTGTACTAAGTACGTATTTCAACACAAAAGTAGGCAAATGCCGGGGGGGTTTGTTCATGTTCGGATGTGGGGGTCTTTTTATGTAAACCACGGCATCTTTTTTTTATTGCTTAAATTGGTGGACGAGCTTACAGCCCACCTGGTGTTAAGTGGTTACTGGAGCCCATATACATCTACAACGTAAATGCGCCACCCACCTTGAGATATAAGTTCTAAGGTCTCAGTATGGTTACAACGGCTCTCACACCCTTCAAACCGAAACGCATTACTGCTTTAAGTCAGAAATAGCCGGAGTGGTGGTACCTACCCGTGCGGACTCACAAGAGGTCCTACCACCAGTTATTTAGAAAGTTTGGAAGAAGCCGGCCATCGCCATCATCCAGGGGCGTTCTGCACAGACTAAGGTAAGCAAGCGAATGTTTTTTACCGAGCTACCTACCATTGAATGTTAGTCCCACCGTCTCTTCTTGGCGAAACTGGAACGGCCTTCGGGTCGCCAGCTATCCTGTAAACCAAAAAAATGTGTCAACGACAGTGAATGGAACCGAAGAATTTTTTTAGGAGGTCAGGTCATAATATATTAAGATCGGATCCAATAACATAAAATCAGAAAAAAATTACTAGGTCTTGTCTATATCTTATAAACATTTATATCGTAAGAAAATTTCATATTAGCCTCTAAATTAATCGACGAAATTAATTTGGTTGTTGCAATACCGTCTTTACCATAAGGGCACACGGGGTTCGTGCCCAGGGCCCCCATTCTCAGGGGGCCCTGAAAGACCGACAATTTCTCTCACACGTTTATTCTCAAAACACATTACACTTTTTTCACAAATCAGTAATCAGAAGGTATTTACAAGGCATATACTATGCCTATAATAGAAGATTTTGCTCAGCAGAAATCCCGAAAGAAACCGTTATCGAAATCGTGACCAAAAAACCAGCAGCATTCTAATATCATTAATGACATATTATATCATACTGTATTTGATTACCTATAATAAATGGTCTCATACTCAGTGAGAAAATGTTATCATATTTCGCTGTTTTTACTTTCCAAAAGGGCCTCAAATTCTTGTGTGCCCAAGGGCCCCATCCTAGTTTAAGACGTCCCTGGGTTGTTGTACTATAGGTTTTTTTCCCCCGATAAGTCGACGAGTACAACGTAGCACATCAATGTATAAGGATTACGTAGCCAATACATTTTGTTTGATGGCAAAAATAGCAAGGTCAGTTCTATAGTTACGCTAAAAGGGGAAGCAAAGTACGTACCTGAATCGATGTTTACTTACCTAACATCGACTTTACAATGCGAACGCTCATTCCGAGAGTTCGTTTTTAGATACAAACACGTCCTGTAAAAGTAGGTCGAATATTGTGTACTGGATTTACAAAATGGTTTTTGAAATAAGAATATTATTTGTATTATGCCTTAAATACATATATGTACACATATCCTGTATGTGTACATATATGTAGGTATATGTATTTCACTGGAATGGTACACCGCGCGTAGTTCGTTTCCAAATGATTCTTGTCCACCTGATGGTTGTCTGGAAGAGATCGCTTTTAGCGATAAGACCGCCAATTGTACTTTTTTGTGTTTAATGTATCGCACTGTTTATTTGTTTTTTGGTGTACAATAAAGAATACTCTCTCTCTCTCTCTCTCTTAATACGTTTTGGTGGGAAAACACGAACTCAAATATTGACACAAAAGTTCCCAAGAATTGAAGTGTCGAACATTTACTTTTGAAGCATTTACATATAATAAAATTACTAAAGTACATGTAGTTTACAAATAACGAAGACGATAGAAGTGCGACGTTGGTTGGGTTTGATACAAAATAGCTCGATTTTTTTTTATTGTTTCTCTATAGACAGCCGTGTGTACTGTCCATAGTTAGGGGTTGCCGCTGTTCATATATGCCAGTAAAGCCAGACATGAGGCCAAGCCGCTTCCAATCATTGAGTAGTCTCTGCAAACCTCGTTTGAGAAATACAATGTCATTAGAAAACACCACGGGAAGTTCATTCCAAAGTCGGATGGTGCGTGGCAAAAATATCTCGAAACGTAGCGTTGACGATTTTTTTTTTTATTGCCCTTGTAGCCAGACGAGCCTACGGCCCACCTGATGGTGAGTGGTTACCGTCGCCCGGGGACTTCAGCAATGCCAGGGGCAGAGCCAAGCCGCTGCCTACCGCTTTAATGATGGATGGTTGAACAATTCTGAAGTCTTGTAATTTTATTAATTGTTAACCACAATTTTTATTCATATTACTAATAGTGTTACTAATAACAGA
Source organism: Bombyx mandarina (assembly GCF_030267445.1). Lineage (NCBI taxonomy): Eukaryota > Metazoa > Arthropoda > Insecta > Lepidoptera > Bombycidae > Bombyx > Bombyx mandarina. The sequence continues at coordinate 6,623,859 of NC_143208.1, forward strand.
TTCAAGAACGTTTGATTATATATTATGCGGCTGTTAATGTAGAAGAGCGAACGATTTATGTAGGTACTAGTAGATTATTAAATATATAATTAGAAAGTACTTATTAGTAGAGTTTATTATGTACTTTTTTTCTACTCTATTTGAAATTAATTACATCAGTTTTTTTCTTTCATAGTTATTGAAGAACTATGCTATCAATAAAAAATGAACATTTTTTCTCCGCCAAAGTCAGCGGGGATACTCGTAACGACAATAAAAAACGAACACTGTTTTAATATTTTAATAACTTCACGTTTTGTTTTTGGCTATCTCCGCATTATTAAATAATGACAAATGACGTATTAAATGTGTTTAGATTTGTACAATTTACAGAATACACAAACCGTCTTCTAAAAGAGATCACTAAACCAAGGCAAGTGAGGATTTTAGGGGTTAAATTATTATTGACGCTTTATACAAAAAAAAAACAAATCAAATTGATTAGAATTTCGCGTCTCATAATGAAATTGAAGTAGTTATTCTTCTTTTTTTATGCCACTTCGCCTTTTCTGCAATTAAGACGCCTGGCAGCAGCGAAACCTTAGGTGGATATAAAAAAACTAACAAGGTCAATGGAATGCAATCGTCCAAATAAAATTCGCTAATTTTACTACGTAAATAGTAAGAGCCTGAAGTTTGAACATGTGTATTAAGATTGAAATTAGGCAACTTGTAAATTTTACATTTCAATTTTTTGAGGCAAAGAATAATAAAAAAATGAGAAATATTAATTAGGTAAGGTGCAATAAACAAAATATTTTAAGGGGGCTGCTGTATTTGTCTGGCCGAAATTTCGGAGCGTTCACGAGCCGACTCCTCCTTCCTATAACCATTGGCGATGGGCGGCTGTGCCCCGCCAATGAGACCGCGGCCTTCCCCACTCGATGCCGTTCCGCATTACGAAGATTACGTTTTCCTTGATTGTGAAAAGCGTCCCGAATTAAATAAATTTCGCCACTAGCGGACTAGGGTTGTAGTCGATGCGTTCTCTGGTTAGACGCGTACGTCTACCCACAGCTGAGGGGGTTTTAGGATTGATTCTTAATTTGAATGCGAGGTGTGCCTGTCGATGTAAATGATGCGATTGAAGACGCCTACACGGTGGCGTTTAAGGCCGCTGGTGTGTTCGGGCTGCTAGTTTCGTATAGTCGAGTCAGTTCGCGACTTGGCTACGAGCGTACGCGTCTCTCGCTCGCGGCACCGTCCGATATTATACGATACACGACCGCCCGCCCAACATTCACGTTTTAAAAAGCGTTGAGATTTTTTTCCTAATTTCTGACTAGATATCAGCAAAGTAATTGCTTTGAATTCAATTCAATATTGATAAAGAAAAATATTTTTTAAGTAAATAGTGCAACATAAATTTTATTAGATTCTCGGTGTATCATAAGGATGTTTTAAGTTAAGTTAAACATTAATTATTTTGAAGGATTTCCCGAATTCAAAACGGGTATCGAGGAGCTGCTCCGTAACGATTTTCGAAAAGTGGGTGAGTAAAATTAAATATTAAAAATATAAATGTTTAGGAGAAGTCAATTAAAATTCAATAAGCAATCGCATTTCGCATTGTTACGCATTAATGAGGTGTTTTCTTATTTCAATTAATTCAATAGTGTTCAATAGTTGATGGTCAGGCAACAAACTCGTTGCATAAAAAACTTAGTTTAATCTTTGTTTTAACTTCCTTATAAAAAATTACGATCCGAAAATATTGTACACATTAAATAGATAATGAATTATCTGTTAGAAAATTTGATGTATGGGTCATCGGTTATATCAGTCGTGTATGTACGCATCAGTAACCGCCCATACAGACAGGTTGCCGTTTGAGAAATCGACACGATATACCTTATCGCTGTTTTGCTCTGCTAATATAATATGTACTATACGTATAGGTAAGTATTTAAATTAATTGAAATATTTGGAACTACGATATACATAGAGTCGTCGTGACGCTATAAGCTTGATGCTTAATAAATTCCTGTCAAAGTCATAAGTACCCACTTAACTTTCGTATGATATACGATCTTAATTGCGATACCACTATGATGACGAACAAGATTACCAGTAAGAAAAAAAAAACTGATACTTAATACGGAGACACGATTTTTTTATTAGTCTATAGTATAGGTAGACGATCGTACGATCTACCTGATGGGGAGTGGTTACCGTCACTCGTGGATGTCAGCAATGCCAGGGGCAGAGCCAAGCCGCAGTCTACCGTTATTACTGGTGGTAGGACCTCTTAGTCCGCGCGGGTAGGTACCACCACCCTGCCTATTTCTGCCGTGAAACAGTAATGCGTTTCGGTTTGAAGGGCGGAGCAGCCGTTGTAACTATACTAAGACCTTAGAACTTATATCTCAACGTGCGTGGCGCATTTACGTTGTAGATGTCTATGGGCTCCAGTAACCACTTAACACCAGGTGGGCTGTGAACCGAGTCCTAAGTCTCAGTTCTATAGTACAATGGCTACCCCACCTTTCAGATCGAAACGCATTACTGCTTAACGGTAGACATAGGCAGGATGATGGCAACTACCAGTGCGGCGTCCCAAGACGCTTTACCACTTGTTAGGTTGGTAACGCCAAAGCTTCCATAAATAGCTTCCATAAAAGCGTCTATAAATGGAAAAATTAAAATCGGTTGATAAATTAAGAAGAAAATGATACTGACAAATTTTAGCTTAGTTTATCTTCATCTATATTGACTGAACAATTCGTTAATAGATAAAAAAAAAATGCTCGGTAGGTAGCGGCTTGATTCTGCCCCTGGCATTACTGAAGTCCATGGGCGACGGTAACCACTAACCATGGGCCGTATGCTCGTCTGCCTACAAAGGAAAAAAATAAAAAAAATACGGTAATTGTTTTCCATGAAATGATTCACATTTTAAATAGAGTATTATAGAAAATACCATAAAAGCGGGTCGCCAAAACGCTTAAATATTTATAAAGCATATTAAATGTTTAAAATTGTTTTAGGAACAAAAGAGTCAGTAGCTCATTATTAAAAAAATATGGTTCGATTTTTAGTGGTCAATGTGTTCGTTTCAGCTTTGAGTTCAATGGATGTTTAGTACGATCAAATGAAAAAAGGTAATGCCCGAACCGTTTAAAAAAATCGATTTATTTTATTTAGTAATATTTAAAACTATATTATTTCCGACATTTTAAATACTTTTGTTTAAGTCAGTACGCGAGCGAGCCGCATTCTTAATCGGTCGATTCTACGCCGTGATCTGAAGGAAATTGTCCCTTCGTAACAATGCGACACTTTATAAAACTTGCATACGTTCCGATAGGACCTATCCAAGTGAAATGTTCGCTCACGGGCCCGCATGCACATAAACTCTCTCCAGGTGATCCAATCCTGTTGCTGCAGGATAGCCATAGGAGCACCGCGGTACATGAATAATGTCGACCTTCACGACGATCTAAACTTAGAACCGATATGTAAATATCTTAAGATAGCATCAGAACGCTACTTCGACAAAGCGGCGCAACACGATAACCCTCTTATCGTGGCCGCCGCTAATTACGTATCCGACTCAGGCGACGGGAAACCGCAAAGACCCCGTTGCTCGAATCGTCTTGCGGGATCCCCCGGATCCACTTTCGGTTCCTTTAGGCTCTTCCAGAAAATAGCTCGCCGGATGTTCGCAGTGGAACGGGATTCCGAACCAATGGTAGATTCTGCGATGCGCTGCTCTTGCAGTTTAGTGTTTTTTTTTTAATTTTTTTTTTTTATTGCTTAGATGGGTGGACGAGCTCACAGCCCACCTGGTGTTAAGTGGTTACTGGAGCCCATAGACATCCACAACGTAAATGCGCCACCCACCTTGAGATACAAGTTCTAAGGTCTCAAGTATAGTTACAACGGCTGCCCCACCCTTCAAACCGAAACGCATTACTGCTTCACGGCAGAAATAGGCAGGGTGGTGGTACCCACCCGCGCGGACTCACAAGAGGTCCTACCACCAGTAATTACGCAAATTATAATTTTGCGGGTTTCATTTTTATTACACGATGTTATTCCTTCACCGTGGAAGTCAATCGTGAACATTTGTTGAGTACGTATTTCATTAGAAAAATTGGTACCCGCCTGCGGGATTCGAACGCCGGTGCATCGCTCAACACCAATGCACCGGACGTCTTATCCGTTAGGCCACGACGACTTCATTAGGCCACGACGACTTGTGTTGTGTTAGCAATTTCTTTCAGATTGAGCCCATGAATGAGCTAACCTAACCGTCCGCGTGTAGCTGGAATAACTCCTTAGGCTGCGAACGAATAGGCAGGAAAAAAACTGTTATAGTTGCAATTCATGGTCATGGATGACTAAAGCATTAGGGATACTTATTCACAAAATAAATAACGTAATACGTAACGTAATAATGTAATGTAAATAATATTTAACAGGAACCTGTGTCCTTCATCTGAATAAACAAGATATTAGGTATCACCCAAAAATAAATAGAAGATTATTTACACTACATAATAATAAGATACATAGTTAGAAATTCTATGAAAAAAGCATATAAAACAAACGATAATTAGACATTATCATCAACATTGGTCTTACTTCTCTTAAATCATATCTCGGGGCGATGAAACCGAATATTCTGATGCTTTTTTCTCCAGACCCAATACTATCCGTAATTAAAACCAGTATTTGTGTTATATGCGTATGCGTCTTTAATTTGTTTAATTTATATTTTTATAAGTAAATTTTTTTGACGATTTTATAGTTAATTATTTAATAACGAAGCGGCCGCGGCCCGTGTAATACGCCTGGTGTAATTTTATCAATAGATGAGACTGTGTCAAGGATTTTCAATTCACCGTCGACGCCCTAGACACGTCCTTACGGATCCATCAGATCCAATAACCTTTGCCTTAGACGCCTTAAGCTCTAACACTAGAAGTAGGCTTTGGGACCCCGGTAACCGTACTCGTCGAACTCTACAAGAGTTCGACGTGCAACCATTCCAATGTATCAGCTCGCTGAGTTTCTCGCCGAATATCTTCTCAGCGGGTCGCGATTCCGATCTGGTACTAGGTTTATTCACGAAGCAGCTGCTCTTGAGTTATTAAGTCTCCTTCGGAGGCGCTCGGGCAGCTGTTAGCAAATCCTACCCATGTTGGCTGAGCCTTTGCTCGCCCACATCTCCCGGTGAAACTGGAAAGGCTTCCGGGCCACCAGTAAACCTTCAATCTTGAAAAAAAGGATTTGCAAGTATTCTCTAATCTAACTCCTCGATCAAGCAACAATAAATTTTGCATACACATAGAAATCACGGCGCGAATGTTTAATGTCACTGTAACGGCTCCCCCCATCGTCAAACGGAAACGATTGCTTTAAAGCAGACACAGGCGGGATGGTGACCTGTGTGGCTCATAATCTTCGCGTTCTAATATAAAATATAGAGGCTTCGGCAACCACTTAATACAAGCTGAAGCAAGGTGAACTAGTTTGCAATAAAATGAAATTTCCGGTAATCACCGATAAAACGCACATCCGCTAAAATGGGTTTATAAATTACTATAAATCTTATTCATTTTTAAAAGATTCGTTTTCGCTTTCATGATCACAATAAAACATACCATGTTTACATTTATTTGAAAGTAGTTTCCATTTCTTATGATCGTAAAAATATATGTAAGTATTCCTTAGCGTTAGTGATATTTACATTTTGCATTGATAATAAAATATTATATACATATACTTTCATTAAACAATTTGTTTAACAAGTGTTGAAAAACAATACGTCTATCACTGCAGCTGAAGCACTTAGCCGACCGTGACCCACTCAGCTCCATCCATCGCTACAGTTATCCAATTGAGTGCACCTATTATTTTTGCGTTCCTGGCCACACCATCGGGCTATCTCGCTTTGGTCTATATTTGCAACGTTTAGTTGACATTGATCATATTAATTCATGATCCCACTGATTGTTGTTTTAACGCGCTTTTATTAACTTGTTACTTACTTGTTTGTTTGTATGTAATGGAATCTTTGGACGTCATTTTCAAAGATTTCAAGAGGTCGATTTGAAAACTTGCTCACACATCTAGGATCGATGATTATTTAATTTTATAACATCACTCTAACATCCTGAGTAGTATCATTAGTGGGTATAAAAAAAATTAGCTCAGTTCAGCTGTTAGTAGATATTGCTATTTGAGCGTGCTTTTCTTTTCGTTTTTAAACTGCAATGTAATTTCTGTAATCCCGTTCGAATTTTAATTAAAATTTAACATTAATGCTATTGAAACTCTGCGAGACAATTATTTTTATGAGTGTATTTTGCTAATTGACAATGTAATCATACAGAAAACTTTTAGAAGCTCGCCTGATTTTCTCATTGATCATAATATTCTCGTTGGATCGTACACTGTGACATGCCTATGAAGAGTTTACAATCTTAAGATAGAATTGAAGTTTCGATTGCATTCGTACGGATGGCTTCTGTATATTTTGTTACATTGATTTATCTTATAGAGTTTTTAATCGTTTTTTTTTAAATAAAAGTAATTATCGCTACAAAATGTGTCCGTTTTCTAGTAGTATCTCATTTCTTGAAAACCATTAATAAATAAGAAAATTTCCATTGTTGTTATTAATTGTAACTCCATATATGAAATTAGACAATCGCGGTACGGAGTACTTCTACTGCAAAGTCAACGCTCATGTGTCGCTCTGGGGCGTGTCATTCGCATTTTTATGTCTACAAGGTTCGATTACCGTAAAAAAAGATTTTGATAAATATTAACGAATTAAATTATTTGCAGTGTCTCGAGGCACTGATGGAGGAGGACTCGATGGGGTGTGCAACAATGAGGTTCCAAGACTGACCCCAGGCTTGCATCCGGAGTCATTTTTCGACATGAACGAGCTGCCCACAAACGCGTACTCTCTGGACACTCGCAGAATGCAACTCTACTCTCACCAACACATTCATCCCGCGGTGAGTCATGCCCGCCTTTGTTTCAGGTAGCTTGACTTACATAAGCCTGACGTAGATGGTTCATCGCAGTTCTTTGAATTAGCGTTTTCCATATTTGAAAACGAGTGAAACTCTATTCAAATCGATGTTTGGGGGCACGTACTTTAGACTATTGCACGTTTTTTTTATAGTTCTGACGTCGCGTTGTCGTCATAAAAACGTATTGAAGCAAAGGGTGTCTAGATTTTACAACGCAAATGCAGTGATCGAGTGGTGAACACGTGACATCTGTTTATTCGCCATCAAGTTAACCTTTGATTTGCGAAAGCTGATTCGTCTCAATTAAATGCATTAACATTTTCATTAACAGATCGCTTAGTTGACCCGGGTGCTTCCACTACTTACAATAAAACTTTTAGATTCCAAGAGAGAAAGAGATTGGCTTTATTGAAATCCGTTGTATTTGTTTATTTAGTCGTTTTATTTCAATAAAGAAAATTCAAAGACGATATATGTGTTAGATTTTACAAATCATCTTATTAATGACGTCTTTTATGGACTCGTGAGATCAACAAGGTCGCGATATCAAACACGATTATGTTTTTTCGTTACTAAGAAATGTTTCTTACTTACTTACGCACTACTTTATTGATTAATAATAACATTAATAGCAGCTAATTGTGATGTAAAGTTATTAAAAAAACTTTAGTGTCCTTACAAAAAAAAAAAAAAAAAGTTTAAGTTTTTTGAGGAGAAAAAGCAGGGTGTGTCTAAAAGTCATATACATTTGAATGTTAAAGACCAATTGGGTGTGAAATTATCACACTGCGTTTTATCTCCTTCTGAAGTTCACTGTTTCTGTTTTTATATCCGTCATCGTTATTGCTAACTATCTGACCCGGCAGACTGCGTAGTACCTCAATCGATAAATAAAAGACCTAAACTTTTGTTTAAAATAAATTTAAAACAAACAAAAGGAATCCGTCTGACGGGGGACACATCAAAGGAAAAAACAAAAGTGTTTTTTTTTTTATTTAATTCCGAGCATTTTCATATTTATCTAAATCTAATCTTTTTAAACCTTCTCTAGACTTCCACAAATAATTCAAGACCAAAATTAGCCGAATCGGTCCAACCGTTCCCGAGTTTTAGCGAGACTAACGAACAGCAATTAAATTTTATGTAGGGTAAGTCCGGGGTAGATGGCCATATGGGAGAGATGGCCTATCGAAATATTTCAAGGTACCGTTCATTAAATGCCACTGATTAACGTTTAGTTTTCTGCGCGTCGTGCGTGAGGGCAACAGTGCGATAAAATATTTGACGAAAAAAGCATAAAAAGTAAGTAAATCCTTTGTTTTTTGTTTCGACTATTGTAAATATTTATTTGATGTTTTATGTTTTACATAATTGTAGTATCAGTTTCTTTAAATTATGGTGATATTTGTATTTGATGCAAAGTATACAAACAGTGCTACTTTAAAATCTCAAAATGGTTTGTTTCGTGTCATGGCTTGTTTTAGTCTTTGTTGTGGCTATCTCTCCCGGAAAAAAAGGAGAGATGGCCAAGTGCAGTCGGTATATTATGGCCATAGTGCCATGTTACAGAAATGATGTTTTCTGCAAAGTATTAATGTATTTTATTATTTGTTTTAGATGCCTCATAATCGTGTTTACAAAATCCTGCGTTAAAACTGCCACGATGTCTAATGTTTCACACCCGAGTACTCCGAAAGAGGCTTCGTTCAGTAAGGATCCAGATTATACTGCCATCTCGAATTCTACAGGATATATCACCTAGTCCAGAAAAACTGATTCAAGTGCTTAAATGAGCAAAGCAAATTGAAACACCTTTGACTTCGAAAGAACACATGTAAACTAGAAAAAGAAAGTAATAATATATGTCAAAACAAAGAAGGAAAATATACAATAAAAGGACTGTTCAATGTATAAAAAGAAAAGCCATTTGAAGACTATCTGAGAATAGTGACGATATTCTATTAAAAATACTGTCAGATAAGAATGAGAAAAGAAAGAGACTCGAAAAGGATAATTGTCTTGGGCGTGGTGGTGAAAATTACTACGAAACACCTCTCATCGAAGAGTGGCTTCAATGTACAGTGTGTCAGTATTAAGTTCACAAACACTACACTGAATTTAAAACGACGTGCTCCAGTTGTGACGAAGAGGAGAAAACAAGACTTGAAAGTAGAAAATAAGACCAAAAAGTAATTATAAGTCTAGAATTAAGCTATGGCCATTTTACCTTTAATACTATGGCTATCACACCTGGATACCTTGGAAGAGATGGCCAATTGTGATTTAAGGAAAACTTCAATTAATAAGGTGATCTCCTTAGAAATTGTTACTTTTTTGTTTAAAATATCATAGTTGATTCTTCAAAGTTTAATGACAAATAAATATAATTAAAAAAACATAAGTATTTGATTTTAGACAGAGCTTAGAAAAAACTATGGCCAACTACCCCGGACTTACCCTATATAGATATAGATAACAGAGCGAATTCATTACAATACAAATAGAGTTTACTATGCTTATAAGACGAAAGTTTTACAATTCGAAATAGTTTCTAATAGTAATTTCGCGAATTGTATACACAATGAAAATATTGCTTAGTAATGGAGTAAGTACGTTGACCCTAAATTTTAATATTCGTTGACATTATGTGACCGGTACCTAATAACAAGCGTGTCTGGCCTGATCTCACGTTTTAATACAAATATAACGATAAATCGGAGTTTATTTGTAAATATTTCGCGATTTAGGCCGTAATTAATTTACTGAACTTTATACGTAATACATAATATTATTAGTTAAACAAGAAATAATCGGCATGTCGTTTAGTGGGGTGATGAAGATGTACCTCAGAAATGGCGTTATCGATTCGTTCTTGTCATCACAATATGTTACATCACCGACCTTGTTTGTTTGACATTCGTTCGATTTTTGTTATCGTTTCGCTTAAATGCTGAAATTCGGAATAGACTTCAAATAGATACTCACACTTCTTCACATAATATGAATAGTACGAAAACAGCATCTATAGGTATAATATATTAATACGCGAAGCAAAAACTTTGTATCCCTTTTTACGAAAATTGCGCGGACGGAGGAGTATGAAATTTGCCACACTTATAGAGAATATAGAGAAGAAGTGCGCAATCCTAATATTTTTTTAAAATAATGCATAAAAGATACATTAAATCAATAAATGTACTATGACTCACACTACCATGTATTTGACGCACGCACGCATGCATACTATTTATTTATTGCCAAACTTTTGTTCTTGACGTCTGTGGTCAAATTGAGAATAGATTAAATATTGTTTGTCTTTATTAATATTTTTCTATAGTGTTGTAGTCTTGGAGTTGAAAATACAATCATAATAGTGTACAAACTTACAATTCCAATTCATTATAGTCGAATTTCGACTACTGCGGGACCTCTAGTATAAATAAATAGGATTACAATTTTGATATTGGTCCGAGAGCAAAAAACAAATTCGAATCCAGTTCGAAAACGTCAGAGCCTAATTAGTGAATTATGAATTAACTGTTGCATACAAAGTTTATTCACACTTAATTGTTACGATACGATATCTCTTACTATGTATACAATTTGTTCGTAGTATTCGATTCATTATTAAAAGTAGCTCATCAGTTTCGCCTCCATCAAATTTCAAGTTGTAATGAGTATGACTACGTATGTAACTATTATCGGGCGTCCCTGACATAGGTTCATCGCGGACGGACCGTCAGATTGTCAATAAGATTTAATACTATTTACCACTCAATAATATAAATGTACTTATGTGATTCTAGAAATATACAAATATTAACGCTAACAGTAGCTTAGTTTGACCTCTTGGGAGTCCGCACGGGTAGGTACCACCACCCCGCCTATTTCCGCCGTGAAGCAGTAATGCGTTTCGGTTCGAAGGGTGGGGTAGCCGTTGTAACTATACTGAGACCTTGCAACTTATATCTCAAGGTGGGTGGCGCATTTACGTTGTAGATGTCTATGGGCTCCAGTAACCACTTAACACAAGGTGGGCTGTGAGCTCGTCCACCCATCTAAGCAATAAAAAAAAAGAGCTTTACAGGCGAGACAGATGTCACATTCGATTACCTCCAACAGGAAATAAAAAAATAATAAAAAACTTGAAAATAAAAAAAACCCTGAATTTACATAATTAAATAGTTTCAGTTTTGATAAAGTACAATGACTTATTTACTTAAGCAATCACAGAGACATTCAACGTTAAATCCTGATAGAAAAAATAAGTGATTAATACTTAATTAAGTGGGTAGTAGTTAATTTTTAAGAAGACTCTTCTTAGAAGACAAAAGTTAAAAGAGAAAGTAATATGAAAAGCTTGCATAAAATAATTATGCCAGGTAATAAATAGCTTATTAAGCTTATGTCGTAATAAAATAAAAATATTAACATACCGATACAAATGAATATACACACAATACAAAAGAGGATACCTGAGCTACTGCAATTGGGATTTTTTTTTTGTCAAAAAGTAGTTCCAACATCTTATAAGTTGTTTGAAAATTATCCACCTGTCTGAAAAAGTCTTAAAATAAGACTTAAATCAGATTGTTTCAATAAAAAATGTGATTCAATAAGCTGTGGTCCATTATGTAGTTTTGAAAAACAATCGAACACCAAACAATACAGTTTATTTGAATGAATGAGATGTTTGTTCGCTGCCATCAAAAGCGCAGTGAACCTGATAAATTATAGCTCCAGGATTTAAACGAATATTTCACTAAAGTGTTGAACTTGCAAATACGAGCCAACGCATTGAATGATCTGGTGGTCGATTCTAAGTCATATGATTTATTTTGGCACTCATGAACTCAAAACATTTTTTCAGATATTTTTTAGTAGTGACTCTATGTGCTCTAAAATTTTATTGATGTGATAGTCAAAAATTGTCAATTGTTTTCTTAACGATCTATTTCTGACCTGTAATAAATCGTACATATATACTTAAAGAGTACTTGATTATTTCAACGTAGCGAAGATGTCTTCATTATGTGTTCCGGTTTTAAGAATAAGACAATTATGTATATCAATGCATTCGTGTTGCTAGTGGTGTGTAAAATTACATACTTCAGTTATGTACTTGCTACTTACCCATCACTAGGTTTTTTTTTTGGTTAGGAAGAAATCGCCGGACTTCCGCCCTCCACTGGGGATGGCGGGCGGGGAATGTTGGAGTCGATCCGACTAATAAAATACTGTTGCTTAACAACCCACGTCCGAACCCCGCATGAGACAGAACTCGTGAAAAGGCAAAGGGAGAAAGTGAGGCGCTTAGTGCGGATCGCTACTATCTCCCATCTCGACTTATTACCAAGTAGACGGTGTTGCTTATACCTGTCTATATATTTTCTTTGTTGCTTACCCGCCAATATAAAACTATCAACTATAACCCATAATAAAAAAACCAAACTACGTCATTACCTTTAATAACGCAAATACCAAAATTCATTAGAATGAAAAAAACGGGTTTCGATGATCATGAAATGAACCTAACAATTGAATTATAATAACAATTACAATTGAAAAATTAATATTGTTAGTACTGTAATATGTTACATTGAGTATATGTAGGCGAATAACTAAAATATAAAATTGAAATTAAAAACAACAAGATTTGTATCGACTACTGCTTGTTCAGATTTATCTCTAACTTTTAGAATAGGATGTGTACAAGGCGATGACGTGTAGTCGGCAGCTACGGCACGCGGCAGCTCGAATGACTCCGTTGTAATCCGATCGGCTTTGTGACAAAAGTAAAAATTATTTAGTTTTTATGTGCCGAGTACTCGAGACCGAGACCCTATTATGACATGCTCAAGAATTTGTCCGAAATTTGGTTCTCTCGCAAATATTTTGGGGAGCAGTAAGACATTTTTTGTTTCATTATGACGTGGTTGAGTTATAATCTACTCCTACAGACAAAAACCGGTCTGTTTTTTCCATGTCATCTAAACATTTTTCCTAAGTGATAAATAAACTAGTTGTTCTTTTGTGTAGTCACTGAAATGAGAGTTCAGTTTAAAAAAAAAAAAAACGATAGTTGTTGGTATTTTAACAACATTAGAATTCAACACCGTAAAACTAAGCGTGTCTTAAAATTTAGAATAGCCTCTTCTAAGCTTTAATAGGTACACTCAATACTACAGCTTGATCAGTATTCGACTAACCAAACTACATATAAACACACAGAAAACCAAAACTCAACCTACTTTCTCGTCGGATCTTCTCAGTGGGTCGCGATTCCAATCTTGTGGTAGATTCAGCGAAGCCTAGATTCAGCGAAGCATTGCTCTTGCTAGGGCTAGTTTTAGCAAGTCCTCTCAGGTTAAGCCCCGTTTACTCACGTACCAAGCCATGCGAAGCTGGAATAGCCTATCGAGGCTAGCAGCTTTTAAATAGAGAAAAAAACCACAAAAACTGCTAAGCAGATGAGGCTTCCGGGTCACCTAGTGTCTAGTGGTTACCAACCAAGTTACCAAGACCACGAGGACGCAAATAGTTCTGCTTTGTGAATCTTTTTATCTTTATATTGCATTTAAGATATAATATAAGAAGAAATCTACCGTAAGCGTTCCTTAAACTTTACGTGAATCGCTATAAATCATTTGCGTTCAAACTCTAGGAGGGCTCATTTGTTATTTTAAGTAGCCACTAAACACAAAGTTTATGTACATTAACCGCAGACTAAAGTACACGCAGTTTGTTCGCGTTTATCGTGTGCTACAATGCAGTTGAATGAATGAGTCGAATTTGAATGTACTGTAATATTAAAATTTTAATAATTATCATAGAAAGCTATTAATATAATAAGATGTGGTACTTAACGAACATCACCTATAAAATTACTGAAATATATTTATAATATCTTTTAAGAAAGTTCATGAGTTGTAGGCTCGTTTACAAGCAATGAATAAAAGAAAGAGTATCAGGTTCTTGTGAAAACGATATAGCAATAAAATTGATTGCAATACTTAAAATATTATGCCACAACCACTCTTTTTTTTGTGATATTTCTAATGAACTAGTTTTTTTTTTTATTATTACTACTTTCAATAAAACTTACATGATTCACTGTGGGTGTTAGACTGTGTGAAAATAAAAAGGGTACGTACGTATATTTTGTGAAGCAATAGTAAACAAACGTATTTTCGACGGCTTTTAATAGAATACGTTTGTGAAAATAAAACAGGTTTCATTGATAAAATGCGCAAAGGAAAGGATTGAATGGAATTATTTTTCGTAAATATGAATTTCATAATATTTTTTTTTTTGTTTTTTGACGTTAACCACAAAGTTGCGGATAAATTGTTGTTTTAGAAGGAAAATCATCGGGTTGTATATTATAGTTCACAAAACCTTACGTCATGCTGAAGACATAATAATATCTACTTTATCTTTATATATAAAAATGAATTGCTGTTCGTTAGTCTCGCTAAAACTCGCGAACGACTGGACCGATTTGGCCAATTTTGGTCTTGAATTATTTGTGGAAGTCCAGAGAAGGCTTAAAAGGTAGATAAATATGAAAATGCTCGGAATTAAACAAAAATAACAATTTTGTTTTTCCTTTGATGTCTCCCCCGTCGGACGGATTCCTTTTGTTTGTTTTAAGTTTATTTTATACAAAAGGTTAGATCTTTTATTTATCGATTGAGGCACTACAAAGTCTGTCGGGTCAGCTAGTATATTATATAATCGATTTGGAGTTTGTTGCACACTTTCAATAACCTCACGTTCAGAAAAGGTAGCCAATAATTTGATTACAGCAAAATTTCATCTCGTATTGTATGTAGCGGGACTATACTACTTCGAAATACGTGGGTCTATTGTGATTACCCAAATTATTTTGTTAGTCTAGTGGCTCTCTATTTTTTAGTTGGATTTTCTATAAAAGCGTATTTTGTTAGTTTTTTTAAAACTATTAATTATTTTTCATTTTTTAGTTGAATTTCAATTTTTTAAATTGTTTATTTTAATTTTTTTTTTGTATTGAATTGTCGTCGGTCCTTATTAGGTATACCAAATTTCGAGTTAATCCGACGTTTTGAAGGGGGTCAAAATCATGTTCAAAGATTCCGTTACAAACATACATACGTCTGAAGCTAATAAAAGCGTATTAATAAAATATTTTGTGTATTTATTTAGATTGTAAAGCACTTTTTGAAATGGCCGTTTTTTACAGCGATGTCTAACTTTATCTGCTATCACCGCTAGCAGTAACTTACTCTTTTATTTTAATGATTTTGTCATAATAATAGAATTCGAATGTCTATAAGATGATTAATTTTAAAACCTAACGATGTGCACTACGAATAAATGTCGCAACGTTTGACCTCAATCATAAGAAAGAAACTATTACGTTTTCATACAAATTATGCCAATGTTATACTTGTGATCGAAATGAAGCGTGTTCATCGTTTTGCTTAAAAAGCATTTATGAATTATGCTCGTTTCGTAAAATACAAATTCCATGTTGATGTGTAACATACAGACCTCATTTTGATGCATCACGGTTCTCGCTTTTAAGTTTCAATATGGTTATTAAAATAATAAAAAAAAAAATTAAGTACTTTTCTTCTGATCGTCTGGCAATATTTCGCAGTTTCCGTGTATTGCTCGTAGAACTTCGTAATGTTCATTTAACACATCGTTTGATCGTACATTTAGAATGAATCCAATCACCAGATAGATGTATCACTAGTTCAGATGACGAGATTCAGAGAAACCAGACACGGGAGGGCGTTATTTCGTAGATTTTTTTATACATATACAAGTTCAAAGTTCACCACATGGTAATTCGCTACCATCCTACGTATTCCTGTCGCGATGCAGTAATGTGTTACAAGTTAAGGAACAAAGCCTAAAAAACGATCTTACGCTAATTTCTTTATTTCCGTATGGCATGTTTTTGTCCCGAAATCTATCTATATTTATAAAAATGAATTGCTGTTCGTTAGTCTCGCTAAAACTCGAGAACGGCTGGACCGATTTGGTTAATTTTGGTCTTGAATTATTTGTGGAAGTTCAGAGAAGGTTGAAAAGGTGGATAAATATGAAAATGTTTGGAAATAAAGAAATATAACAATTTGGTTTTCCCTTTAATGTAAGTCGGACGGATTCCTTTTGTATGTTTTAAGTTTATTTTATACAAAAGTTTAGGTCTTTTATTTATCGATTGAGGCACTACGAAGTCTGTCGGGTCAGCTAGTAATTAATAAAAAACTCAAAGATGAACTTTCAGCCGAGTATTCAAATCGATGCGATCGATGAAAGAGCTGTAAACGAAGGTTTAACACTAACCGTAGCCACTTGCTGGTACCGATTTATACAATAGCCGGTAGATAACTGTATAAAAGTATTACTCAAAATATACAAAGCAAAACAAAACAAAAAGGATTTATTATACCTGTAGATTAATTGGTAAGAAATAACATGAAGTCAAATGTGCAAAACCAATAAGATGATAGGTAAATTTTCAATGCAAAGGTTCAAAATGGGTCACTTGACCCGTTATGGTATGTTTAGTGTTAAATATAAAATATATGTGTAAATTTATCTATAAACATTTTAAATTTCCTAAGTAATTATAAAATATGCTAGAACAATTACAAAAAAGTCTTAATTATATCATAGATAAATTGATTTACTGGTTTCTTAACACAAAGTATTTCAAAATTCAATAAAAGTTTTCATCCCGGTTATTCGACAGAAGTAATAGATTAATTATGTAATCTTATGATGGGCATAACACGAACTTTGAATTTTTTTTTTATTTTTTTTTCCCTACCTAAGCTGATAGCCTTGAGAGGCTATGTCAGCGTAACCCTAACTTTAGTAGGTGAGCTCACGGGGCTCAAACCTGACGATGTTGCTAACACGAACCCTAGCAAGAGCCGTGCTTCGCTGAATCTACCACCGGATCGGAAACGCGACCCACTGAGAAGATCCGGCGAGAAACTCAGTGGGCTGTGTCTGAGAGTTAATTTACTCGTCGAGCCCTTCGTCGCAAGCGACGGGTTCGACGAGAACGGTGACCGGTGCTTGAAGTACCTAAAAGCACCGTTAGTGGATCAGGAGGATCCGAGATGACGTGTTTTGGGCGACGTCGACTGCTTTCCATTCTGTCCGCAGGATCGGGAATGTAGTTACCGGCGGCCACGATGAGAGGGTTCTCGTGTCGTGCCGCTTTATTTTTTTATTTATTTCTTTATTTCTTTATTTTTGGCTCATCCTTAATTTATACCGGTCTAATGTTAATTCTTTTTAGAATAGAATCTGCATTGTCCGTATTTCCGTGTAATGCTTAAAAATCAGGATGGTTCGTTTAGTTAGTAAATCAGAGAAGGACTTCTACTACTGCTACTACTACTACTAGGGAAGTGGTAGCCAAGTTCGTATTATACACGCCGTTTACTACACGGAACGTGTTCAATGTAAAATAGGACCCACAGCAGTTTGAGCGCCTGACTTGCTCATTGTTTTAAATACATTGGCAAAAACATTACAAGTTTTCGTTCATAGATTAAACGGAAAATCTTTGACCTAGCAAAACAGAGATTGCACATGCAACTGAACACTTGTATGCATATTTGTTGTGTGCTCGTGGGTGGCCTCACGAGTACTTGCGCAAATACCTATGTGTATTTCAGTCAAGCGTCATCTTACATTTGCGTCACGACAACCGAGAGTCGATCTTAAAGAACTGATTTAAAGAATGAATTAAACTGATGTAGTTTAAATGTAGCTTATCGGGCAATATTGCTTAGCTGTGCAGCTAATTCGGTCGCGTACAATACAATGGGCCTATTTCACGTACCGATTGACTTGGACTCTTACATTTTATTTAAATGGTATCGTGTGACACGCGTAGATTTTATTACTCGAACAATAATTCAATTTTTTTAAATACACTGATGATACTGAATGTATGATGGTATGGTATGGTAATGTATGATGTAACTAATGGTATTCATTTGTGTTAAGGGGTAACTCATTCATAATATTATTAAAAACACTTTACACTAATAACTATCTCTTATATTTATATGTAGCTACTATCAAAATGATTTTGATGTATTAAGGCCGCCACAAACAGCACCTAAATATATAACAACTCTACTTCGATATGTACAATTTTACAAAAGTATATAAAAAGCACCACATCCATCTTAACTAAGTTAATATTTATCTTTAATTTATTTTAATAATTTAAGTTAGTGTATACCGGATTCGAACGCCGGTGCATCGCTCAACATGAATGCACCGGACGTCTTATCCTTTAGGCCATGACGACTTGTACAAACTATAATGCATAGAAAATATTATGTATTTGAAATGGTGGAGACTGCATATCGGTATGTACCGCTATATGTAATCATGTTAAAATCATATAAAAAAATATTCTGATACATGTAGATATTACAATTTTTGTTACCCAGTGACAAAGTATTATTCTGATTTTTATATTTCAAAAAAATACTCATTGTATTTTTAATTTTCTAATTTTAAGATGTTGTCAATTATTGCACTGTCGATTGCACCTATAATATATATAATGTATATAATGATAGTTATGTGTTAGATTTTTTAAGTTACTAACATAGATTATAAGTAATTACTACTAACAAAATGTTATGGTTTTAAAAAAAAACCTGAATAAAGTATTAATAATAATAATAATATAATTGAGGTGACGACATCTGTCATGTACTTATTGTCAACTTGTCAATATTTTGTATTGATGATCACTTTGTTGGTGCAAATAAATAAATAAATTGCCTTTTTTGACGCAAAGCCGTCAATTAGGACTTTTGTTTTGTAGCTCAGAGCGGAATTTTCAGCATAAATTTTATGGGTTACGGTAAACATTACAATAACAATCAGAAAAATCGTAAGATTGTCAGTCCGGTCACAACTATGTATGAATGAGTTAAATGGGCTTATAGTGTTAAATGTACTTCTTCTAACTTAGATAATGAAAACTGTTCATTCATTTATCTACATATATTTTGCAGTCTAACTGTTGGGTGCTTTCTGTAAAATTAAAACACGTATACGTTTTTGTAAGTTAAACATTCATTTCGTTATATCTAAAAAATATGTCATTATTTTTTTTACGCAATTTTCTTTGTTAAATTTTATGGGGTACCAGAGTATCATAATATCCTTTTATTTCTTATTGAATAAAAACCGAACAATCACGGATTGACGACACTGACGAGCTGTATAATTAGGAATACTGTTTCTGTTTAAAATATAAATGTGTTCTTTTTGGAACTAAAATTAAAACGTAATGTCATGGGGCGATAGATACTTCGATATCTACTAAACAATTCTCAAATATTATCTTGTTTGATCAGTTTTCTGTTGGTACTGTGTTTCAAATTCGGTAAAATGAAATGTTACCTGTGTGAAAAAAGTATTTGTTGCTTAACCTCCTTTAAAAATATGTGATTATCTGTGGCAATTCGAGAGCCTAATTATTTTTGTAATAGTTACTACATTACCAAATATTTCTCAGGTCAGGAAAACGACGCAACGTTTGCATTCTAAAATGTCGTGCTACTTGACGCTAAGAATTATTTTGAATATCCTTAAGATTGAGATTAAGTCTTAATCGATTAGTAACAAGGCCTATCTTATAACTTAAGTCGGAACGCATGAAATAGAATACTCAGTCTTATTTAATACTATCAAATTGTTAGTTTGCCGTAATATTTGCTGTATTTGATCTAATTGTTTCGTCGTTGACACATTTCATTTGCTATCAGCAGTGATCTTGATACGCTGATCCGGGAAATTGTTGATTTAATTACTTCCTTATACTGTAGTTCAGACACCGATGACTAATATAAATTAGTTCTAATCATTATTCGAGCCAACAGCTTTGTCACGTATTACTTATTTGCTTTTCGAAAATACATATTATGAAAATACATCAGTGCATTTACAATTTAAACTAAAGAGATAACGTTTATGAAATAATAAGCTAAGCCATGTTCTTAAATATTTATTTTTATTCATCAATAAATTTCATATTTGATAGAAAACTGATTGTTTATGATGCCAACGCTACTTCAACGTATATTTTTGATGAAAACTAATTAGGGTTTATAGTACCTACTGGCGTTGGTAAAAAAGTTCAGCTACATACAAACTTTCATTATCTTTACGTCCTTTGAACTGTAAGGTCGGATTACTTTCGATCGAAATATAGGGGAGGTAGTGGCTGTACATTTTACATACATTCGTTTGGCTCTCGTTGTTATAAAAAAAAAAAAACATACAATAATTATTCATACGAGGGCACGGGTTCGCGACAGTAATTTAGTAATTACGAAAGCTCGGTATACTGATTGACATTCTTCTGTCTTATAAATTATACAGTCAAACAATGAAAACCAAAATAAATATGGGGTTTACTATTAATTAATTGAGTTTCAACAGCCTCCTGGCCGCGATAGGGAGTCGCTATTGTTGCCCTATACTGAGGCACTAGAATGAAGTCCATGTTGGCTCAAGACCAGCCATGGTCAGTGTAAAATAAATAAAATGTACTTTTTTTCGTATTACTAACACTTCATATGGAATTTAATTCTGAAATAAAATGTTATTATTATTATTATTCAGGTTGGGTCAGTGAAACAAAAATGGTTGATGGCTTCACACAAACTTGATTTTTATTACGTCTTTCTTATTCTATGTAACTAAAATATAAACGTCTTACGTCTTCAGAGTTACACCGCGTCTATCTGCGATCGCGTCCGGTAACTACCCTCGTCTCACTTAAAAAAAACTGTGTTCCGCATTCATTCGCCGTCTTTCTTACTTCCTAACACGACATCTCCTATCTCGCTCACTCAGTCATGCTCCATATCTATCATCCATCCATATCGTTCCGTTCCGTTCCTACTTAAATATTAGGGAATTTGTATTCAAAATTTGTACTAGATCAAGAGCGACCATACTGTACAGTGACGTAAACGTTCAAAAGCGCGATACAAATTCCTGTTTTTTAATGCTTATAGCCTTGAGAGGCTATTTCAGCTTCTCCTTGATGTGTAGGTGAGCTCACGGGCCTCAAACCGGAGCGTTGCTAACGCTGGCCCTAGCAAGAGCAGTGCTTCGCAGAATTTACCACCGAATCGGGAACGCGACCCACTGAAAAGATCCGGCGAGAAACTCGGTGGGCTGTGCTTATGGGTTAACGAATAACATAAAAACAATCATGTTGTTGGCTAGCACAGAAAATTACACCTCATTCACCTCAAATACTTGCAGAACTTTTTAATACAACTCAAAAACATTGCTCGCATTGCAAGCAAACCTTTTAGTTTCAATAAAAACACTATCAGTTGGCTACCGAATTGCCAAAAAGATTTTTAATGCGATGTCGCGAACGCTATTTAAATGATTAACTATTTTATTGCATTTTTCTGTAAGAACATTACTTATCGAATTAAATAGTTTGAGGCGTTCATCAACACTCAGGAATAGTGTTTTTAGTCCGACGGAATATTATTATTATTGTACACATTGTTCGGCCGACGACTTGCCATGGTAATTTTCTTTCTGTCACGTAAATGTATGAATAGCCATCGGGCAGCATCGAACACAGTGAATGATTTTCGATGATTCTTAAAAAAAAAGCGAGTCTCATAAATGTAATATGAGTCCAATTTTGAGATTGTGGATTCGGGAACGCCCATTAATTATTGAGCTATTTTAGTTTAATCCCACCCTGAAATGTCGTGTCGCTTCGTCACTGTGTGGAAATCCATTTCGCTCTTTTTCTTATTTTTGTTTATTTCGATGTTACTAATTGTCGTAATCATTCGAAGCTGTTAAAGTAATAATTCAGTTTAAAAATTCTAGTCGATACGTTTTGATATTTATTTCAGTTTAATAACAAGGTGAAATATTTTTTTTTTTTTGTGTAATGGTGTATGTTAACCAAAAGAAAGTTATATCGTTGATCAATTACTGTATACACTATACTCACACTGATTGGTCCTACGATCTGTAATAAAGCTGATATATTTTTTTACCATCACCGATCACTCGAAACATGTGAATTTCATTTTGCATATTGAAAAGCTTAATCTTAAATTGAAACCGTCGGAACGTTTCCGTTGATATTCAGCCAAGAGTATATTTTTCTCAAAACCATGAACGCGTAATAAACGTCTCCCTAATAACATGCAATATATGATATTGCTGGTCTATAAATTCAATTAAAAATGAAAAGAAACGCGTTTTGCTTAATTCATTCTCGGAAGGATTAAGACTTTATAATACATTACAACGATCTTATTATTTCATAATTATAAATTGGATCGCAACAAAAGTGAGAATTCCTTGACCAATATTATATCTTTATATAGTAACAAGAAAAATGGCCTGCCAGAAGAAATCACGAATTTATTTTCGATTCTAATTTTTTGGTACAAGAATTTTTCTCGAATGTCACGATGCAGCAAATAAATATTGGTCGTGAATTGGAGAAATAAACCGATCTCGCTCTCGTATGGGCGATTTCGAAATTTCATCTCTTTCGCCCTAATAGCCGGCTGACAAACATGTATCAGCGGTTAATAGGTGCGCACACGCAGCTGTTGCGAACAAATCAGCTCCGTGTAGCTGACACTGTCAAAAAGCTAACACTACGTCTTGCGATGGAAGCGACCAGCGACACAGTAACTCATCGTTTCATTACCTACTCATTCATTTATTTATTGTAACACTTTATGTATATCATAAAAAAAATTGTTAAGCAAACTAGTTTATCTATAACTGTTTCCGCAAAGAAAATGTCTTCGATATTTTATCACGAAATTATGCACGCCGAAAAGCGGTTAATGTTTATTACATAATGATTTCCCTTCGTGTAAAGTGTAAATTTAGAAAATTTTAGATTTTATCCCGATTGCAATCGCTTTCGCGTTTGTCACGCGCCGCCATTGTAACGACGAGACATTACGAGGAGGGTCGACCGCCGTTCATTCAAGATCGAAGAAAGCATCCTACGTATTTAAAAATAGAAATTGTACGAGTATTTATTGGCCATGTCTTCGGGATTCGATTTAATTTACAGAAAAAAAAAGTTATACGCACGTGCTCCGAATGATTTGTAAATTTTGCGACTTAATCGACCGTCTTCGCCGGATTACTGTTCTGCGCTACGGAATTTCCAGTCAGCTTATAGCTTATAATGTACTGTTTTTATAAGTTTAAATTTTTGGACCTATGTTTTTTTCATTTGCTTTAATCTGCTACATTGTCTTAACGGAAGCGTGCAGGCACGTGTATTTTAATTATTTCAGAAATGAAAGATATTTTTGGTATGCTACATAAATACTTTGTAAATAGAAGTAATATGAAATTGTATTGCATATTTGTTTATATTTTGCAAATTCTGTTTATAAACGACATTTCCTTCCTAGTGTTATAAGTAATGTTAATTTCACTATTTTACTAAATAGCACTGGCATATGAATAATCGTAGCCAGTACAGTAGAATCCGGATATAACGACCTTCAAGGGACCGGCGAAACTATGTCGTACTAACCGGATGACGTACAAAACGGCAGAACTATTTCTTAAGTACATATGTTAAGTACATATGTTTATCCAACTCATGGAGCATGTAAAAATTTGCATGTCTAACTGTATAGGGAAAAATTGCTTTCTCTTGTAGCAGAGGTATATTCACGGGTATTCTGTACTGTAACAATGCCTTTATCCACCGACTCATGAGTAGAAGTCCTTACACGTTTGTCTTTTAAAACATTGGCATTAAACAGCGGCTCGATCTTATCTTTATTGTTGATATTGTAGAATGAGATACGCCAAACTCCTTTGCGAGGGTTGCATTTGATTCACCGACTTCTGATCGGTGTACATTGTTCGTCGTTTTAACCGGTCGTAGCATCATAATATTCATAATTAAGGGTCGCTATAAGCAGTTGGTCGCTTAAAACGGAGTCGCACTAAGCGGTTATATTTTCTCAGTACCTAACTATGAAACCTAACTTGAGTAATCATGATCGTCGTTAAAAGCGGTTAGTCGTTATAAGCGAAGTCGTTGTATATGAATTCTACTGTACTTACAAACGTGTTGAAAGTTACGATATTCCTTTATATAATTGGTGTACCCGGAATTTAAAATATCGCTGTCGATCCTAGTACGGGCCATGAGGCTGAAGCTTACTGAGATTCAGTTTTACTCTTAGGCCTTGGTTGAAGTTTCAAAGTACGATATGAGATAGGTGTTAAGTACGCCTATCGCCTTAGCCATAGATAGCATCACATTATGTATTATTATCTATAGCTATTTTGTATTCGTTAAAGTTAAAGTCCAAAAATAGCATATCATTTTTATTTGCAACTAGCTGACCCGGCAGACTTCGTAGTGCCTCAATCGATAAATAAAGATCTAAACTTTTATATACCATAAACTTAAAACAAACAAACGAATCCGTCCGACGGGGGAGACATCAAAGGAAAAACAAAATTGTTATTTTTATTTAATTCCGAGCATTTTCATATTTATCTACCTTTTAAACCTTCTATGGACTACCACAAATTATTCAAGACCAAAATTAGCCAAATCGGTCGAGCCGTTCTCGAGTTTTAGCGAGACTAACGAACAGCAATTCATTTTTAAATATATAGATTAATTTTTCTAAATGCATATTCAGGAACTGTCGATCCACGCTGTCTCCGCAAACGAACTGCTGAAGCCCAAAGATGAGCCCAACTACTCCCTGGCTGCTTCTTCTAACAACTGTTCCATCTTACATCATACAGGTCAGTACTATATAATACAGTTTGTTTTTATTATAAATGCATTTATCTAGCTTATTTAGCTTTATTTTATTATTTCTTTATTTTTATTTCTTATTTTTCATTATTTTATTTATTACTAGCGACCCGCCCTCGCTTCGCTTCGGATACATTAAATTTTATTATTGATAACTGAGTCTCGCGACATTACGCGCGGATATTATTATAGTGGTACCGCGGGTGAAGTCGCGGGGCGAAGCTAGTTTAAAAAAGTAGTCTAAGTTACTCCTTATATCATCAGAGCCGTTCTAGAGATTAACCGGAACAAACAGACAGACAGACAGACAAAAATTGTAAAAAATGTTATTTTGGTGTATGTACTGTATATATATTCATATGCATGTAGTAAAAAACTGTTATTTTAATATTACAAACCGACACTCCAATTTTATTTATATGTATAGATTTCTTTACTTTATTCTTATAGCTTTATTTTTATTATTAGCTTATTTCTCTCTATCATATTTAGCTTTTACTTTCGCAATATTTTCGATATATTATATAATTTGATTCATTTAACCTTAAAATCAAAACTTTCATTAAATTTATTCATTTTGAAAATCTTATATGTTATGGAGTTAATATGGCTGTTTAATTAACACCACACAGTACTCGAAGTTGAATCATTTCTATAGGAAATAAAGACAAAAGTATGTTCAATTCTGTAGCTAGTTAATGGATTTTTTTAATTCAACGATTCTTGAGTGATCAACTTTCAAAAAAATATAAACTTGTCTTGATAATATTGAAACTTTAAAACAACAAAATCTTCATTATATGAGTTTAATTTTTTCATGTGAACAGTTGATCTTGATTTGTGAACCAAAGCTTAAAATTATCATAATTTTATTTCTGTCACGCTTAATGTTCAAAATAATAACACAACACCCTGTATACCACATTACGTACAGGTAGATGAAATATATACATAATATGTGAAATTAAACAAAACAATCTTATTATTTCTGTTGAAATATGACCACTCATCAATACCTTTCAACGAATCAGAAAAAGCTATATGTCCATAATAAGGAACAAGCACGCAGATATCATCATTAAACTAAGCCTTAAAGCCCGCAATGCTGTCAATTTTTCGGTCGCGAAACAGTGATTTCGATTGCAAGGCAGGCGTTAAAATATACCATTGAGACTTTGATCTTATATCGGCATTAGTATTATGATCTATGAGTTCCGATAAACACTTAACACCAGATCGGCGATCAACTCAGTCACCTATCAGATAGAAAGGAACTTCTTTTTTTTAAATAAATTGCTTGAAAATTATTTTATAATGTTTAAAACAAGCCTGGAAATCGGCTTAACTATGTAAAAGAAATGTTCAAGTCTAAAGCAAAATTCATATTAATGGATCTTAAATTATGGAGGAAAAGCGCCATTAGTTTTCGTGTTTTATTTCATTCGTTCTGAAAAAGTCAGAAATCTGTTTACAAAAATAAATGTTTTTAGTTTATTCGAATACGATCTTTTTACAGCTGCTTTTGGAACTCTAGAAGAGATTGTGAGCATAATACCTTTAAAATTACCGTCTGGCCGTCTGGTGTAGTGGTTAGTGACATGATCACTACACAAGGGGTCGCGGGTTCGAATCCCGCCAAGGGAAGATGTTTGTTTAATAAATATAAAAAAAAGTCTTTTCCAGGGTTATGGATGTATATTAAATATAATATGTATGTGTATAATAAAAATCTTACATTTATTTCCGTTATCTGGTAAAATCGCAAAATTTAATGATTTGTGATATCAGTTATTGAACGAAAATAGGCTATCGTTATATTGCTATAAACGCTAATCATTAATTGACTTCGGCTGAGGGTAAAATCCTATTATTGTAAGGGGTCAGAGAATATTACATGATAATGTTCTGTTCGGATATCAATAATGAGATACGGGTTTGCGACTTGGCCATATGAGCTATTCTTGCCCCATCTCTGTCCTCCACTAGCTATCATTTGCCCATGCAAATACAAGGTCGGTTATCTATCTAGAGTCTTAGTCTGGCTGGGTTATATGGCGAAACATTTTGCTTGTATAGTAACCTCATCATCGCGCCCCCTTTCCTGTTAGCGATTCCTTTCAATTCAGATCGTACGTTTCATTAACGAATGACGGATTGGTTTTAGTACGTATCCGATATATTGCACTAAGTCGTGTAATGATTGGAAATAGGAAGGAAGATCGAAGCATCCATGCCGCTAAGAATGAAAACGAAATAAAAATACATCAAGATAGAAGAAGTAAAAATATTAATAAATACCTGAAAATAAATGAAAATTGTACGTTAATAAATATAAAATCTAGATTACTGCAATATAAGTACACTGTTAATGTAACATAAAATTAGTACACAGATATTCAGATTAATCAAAGTTAAATTATTAGATAATCTTTATTTTTATACTCGAAAAAAATAATCCGAAGCTTCCGTTCCCCTAACTGCTTTAGGCAATGAGTGCCGAATCTTAAAAGAGAAAGGTGGATATTTAGTTACAATCAGGGCGAAGTGGGGTTAAACGCTCGCGTCTATTACATCATTATTTTCTAAGTCGATAAATTGAAATGTCAAATAATGAATTCCGTTTTAAACAAACGTTTTTGTACTGGATACTGTTTGTTCTGCATTGTTTCTAGAGGCCCGGTATCGATTTGTCAATCATTAAAATTACAAGTGTCGAGTTGCTGTCGTTGCACGGTACAAAGCCGTTATTGTGAGCCAAGATTTTATTTCATGTCGCCGTCTATCGGTTATACTTCTCAAGACTCATGTGCTGACTGCTTGACGCTGGCGCAAACTTAGAACGATTTACGAGCGAACACGCATTGTTCATTCAAAACGGCTGCAAGTTGATTGGCGATATTAAAAGTGTCAAGCGGACGGCTGCCGGAAATTCATTGATAGATTTAATCGCTTTAAACTGAAATAACCACAGTACTGTAGTATTTGATTCAAGGAGTAAATTGCTAAGTCATTAATGCCGTCCGGTCGACTCGGTTCCCGCACTAAAAACTGGTGCTATTTCAGGGTTTATTCACGGGGATCCTTGGTTTTAAAATAAAGGCTGATTTTGCGTCATTGTTCGAGTGAGCTGTGCATACGTGGACATTTCAATTTCTAGAATCGCCGATCAAGGTCGTACTGAACTAAGGATTCGTAAAGTCCTGCTGCCTTTAAAAGTGCTCATCGTTATTGCGAAGTTTTATGAACGTGATGATGTATTCGCGTTTAATAGCCCTTATTAATAGCACGGGCGACGATTGCTTAGAAACCGATCGTTTATCTACAAGTGAAAGCGTATAAAAAATAATGTCATTGCTGATTAAAAATTATTCATCGAATGTAAGGCTATACTGTATTGGAAATACGTGTATCTAAAATTAAAATTTACGATTTTAAAGAGAAAAATAATACATTATTGGTATTCAAAAAACGAATATTTTTAAGGGTACCTAATGCCTAATTAAGGAATTGGCAAATCATGTAAACTGACATTTACAGACCTCGTGTTTATTTATTTAAAAAAACTACTCTCACCCCTGAATTTATAAGGATCCTTAGGTCGATGATCGTTTGTAAAAATTCTTGATGTAAAAAAGGAAGAATTATATTAGTTTTCCAATGGCTTTTTTCTAGTGATGCACCCTAAAAAACATTCACGAATAATCGCCCTAGACGTGTCATTTCGGATTCTCGCGATCCACTTTTGGTGCTTTTAGGCGATTGCGTTCAACATGCCAGTTAACTTTAGACACAACCCACTGAGCTTTTCCTTGAATCTCCTCAACGAGTCGCGGTTCCGACCCCGTGGTAGTAGATTCAGCAAAGCACTGTTATTTGAGCAGACGTTATCAAGTCGTTTTAGAATGAGTCTCGTGAGCTCGCCAATCAGCCATGCAGACACCAGAACAGCCCATCGAGGCTACGAGGTAAACAAAAAATAATAATAAACAGGTATTGTGTACTAAAATGAAACCCTTGGAACTTATTAATTTGTATAGTTATTAAATGGACGAACTGTGAGCTCATGCTGTCTGACACTACCGTCATAGCTATATCCACATACTATAACAGTAATGTATTCCGTTTCAAAGAATAGAACAGACTTTTTCACATCTCAATGTAAGCGGTGACGTCCAAATTGCGATATGACTAATAAGGTAGTCCAAGAATTGCGCATACACAAATTAATGTACGTACAAAAGAAAGTCGGTTGAATTTCAACCACATACGATACAATATTATTTCAGATCGCAAGTGTTCAAGTACTTATTGGCTATTGTTAAGTTATATAACGACACGTCATCCACGTCCACTGATAGTTAAGCCATAGAAATCAGTCTAAGTAACTATAAATGTTTACATTTCAGTCGGTAGGTTGTATGAGATCACGGGAAAGCTACTTAATTGAAACGATTAATCGAATCTCATATTTATCTGGTGCTATATGCGGTTCAAATTACTTTTATTTTAAAATTCGTATATAGTACTGTTGTAGTAGTGTTGGTTCATTTTATAGTTTGAGTGGTTATAGGACTTTAAGTCAATTTCTCTCCAGTTTTGGGATTGTTAAATACGTCCGCATCTTTCGCGTGGGTTTGCAGTAACAAATCGGAAGCACGTTGGTAACCAGCGTCTACTCCTCTAAGATATCAAAAGTTATTTGTTTTTTTTTTCCTATCTACGCTGATAGCCTTGAGAGGCTATTTCAGCGTAACCTTAACTAGTAGGTGAGCTCGCGGGGCTCAAACCTGACGACGTTGCTAACACGAACCCTAGCAAGAGCCGTGCTTCGCGGAATCTATCGGATCGGAAACGCGACCCCCTGACAAGATCCGGCGAGAAACTCAGTGGGCTGTGTCTGAGGGTTAATTTACTCGACGAGCCCTTCGTCGCAAGCGATGGGTTCGACGAGAACGGTGACCGGTGCTTGAGGTACCTAAAAGCACCGTTAGAGGATCGGGAGGATCCGAAATTACAGTTATTTGCAACAAAACCGTTATATAATAGTGCGGTTCAACTAATCTGACCTGCGAGTGGAAGTCCGCTAGCAATCCCAAGGAACTCAACACGATATTGATCGTAAACCGTACCGTATCGAATGCGGTACAAATATTAGCATGCTGTAATTTTAATGTTGCGCCTTTAGCACAGTTTACACCTAAATCGATTTGACATCGAAAGAAATCGATTAACACGTTGCTGATAATTCATTTACGATAACATATCAATGCGATATTTATTGCATTTCAACGGTACAAAATGCGACGTTAAATTTCGAATCGTCCTATATAATGCGTTCGGTTGCGTCGAGTAAATGTCAATGATATTCCGATTCGCCGTACGATATCGGAGTGATCTATAGCCTACACTAAATTCTATCTAGGTTAGGAAGATACACTGTTAAGGGCCGTTGGCCTGTTGATATACCTAAGGACAACGTAGAATGGATTATCAATAAACATATAAATGGGAAACGGAAAAATGTATCATTTTTTTAAATTCTTATTTAGTCTATTGCTTAGAAAAAATCTCGATTGTATTCTATTAAAAACAAATGCTGAGATCAATATTGTTTGGTGACCGTGACTTCTGAATCATCCTTCATTCTTTTTATCGTTCAATATACATGTACTAAAAAAATCGCCACCAATCACCAAATACTATTCGGATGTTTTATTTGAGTGTCAATTTAAGCTTGTTCCACACTAAAACTTTTGAATTACATTTCATGATTCTTTCCGAATTCAATTGAACAAGATTCAGTTTTAATAATAAGTTTTACGTTAATTAGAAAGCCCTTTTTTGTTCAACTGACTTACTAAGAGGATCAGGCTAGATTAATTTCTAGATTACCTAGATTCTAGATTTATTAAAGTTGAAGAGCAGTGTGGATAGATCACTATATACTGGGCTTATCTCTGAAACAACGTGGTATCTCGCGGGCGCGTACAGACCCCTGACGTCAGTTGTGGGTCACGTCCCCTTAACCTCGCTCTTATTGCAAGCCGTCCATAATAAATTCATAAAGTGATTCGATTATAATTTAAAAAAAACATACACGATGCTTAATATAAGATAAATTTACTTGTAATTGCTTTTACGTTCGTCTAATGAACGACATGTTTTGTAAAATTGATTTTGTAAAATCTCAATCTGTCCATTCCACTTCGTTCTGTGTCACTCAATCTGATTGAATATATTGCACAACTTAAATGACGTTCTCACAGCTAGAACGGCTGAGTAATACTCGTATTTTTGTAAGCCTCATTAATCATGAAATAAAACCTACAGACTTACACGTAGCGCGTATGTAAGATTGGTCACAAGCTTACAATACTAAGGACCTCACAATGCGCACACGCAACTTACCTAGAACGTCACGTTATTAAACTTTATTGTTCAAGAGAACAATTACCTTTTGTATAGGGTATGTATCGACGCCATTATCAGTAGACGCGTTAGGTAACGGAGGCTCAGGTTCGATTTAGCGCGACTTGCCGGAGGACTATTACAACATTTTTATACGTCATTGTTCGGTTCACATGCGAATGAGTTTTCCGTAAAACGATGAATTTCTTCGGAGCTCAGATGTTAATTATTAACTGTTGAACAATTTTACTATTTCACGATTGTCTGTCTATTTCTCATATCGTACTCTCCCTTGGTGCTATCGTTACCAAAGCGCTGTCTCTTTTTAGAATAATCTAGAAGCTATTTGTTGTATCAGGTGTACCTTAGATAGAATGATATCTACCATTTTAAATCTACTAGTGACATTAAGCTGTAAAACTGGTGGTAAAAATATCATTTCTGAAGCCGATACCCGCTATAAATCGCTGAACAAAATAAAATAATAATATTTTAAATGAAATCTGATGTATTTTTTTTACGTAGGTAAACAAAAAAAAAAACATAAAAAATTAATTTCACTAGTGGTAGGACCTCTTGTGAATCCGCACGAGTAGGTACCACCATCCCGCCTCTTTCTGCCGTGAAGCAGTAATGCGTTTCGGTTTGAAGGGTGGGGTAGCCGTTGTAACTATACTGAGACCTTATAAGTTATATCTCAAGGTGGGTAGCGCATTTACCTTGTAGATGTCTATGAGCTCCAGTAACCACTTAACACCAGGTGGGGCTGTGAGCTCGTCCACACATCTAAGCATTAAAAAAAATCCAATGTGCCTCATAAAATATATATTAATCAATTTTTAATGTTCTAATTTGTTTCAAATATGACAAAACGTATTAATGTAGTTTCCGAAACAGTAGTGAGGATCGTGAATGCCGAATCTTTAAAAATATCAATTTATGAAAGAGAAGCAATCTCTTAGCATAGTATGATAATGAAATATATCTAAACCAACAGTCCAACCCTTCAGAGGAACCTACACACGAATGTTATAATACCAAGCTCTCGTCTCGTGTAAAATGAAGGGTTGAGCTTGCTTCGAAATGAAGCTACTGTTGATAAGTTAAGGGAATATCTAGAGTTTATCTTCGAGAGGGTTTAGTATTCGTATTAATTAGTGAAAAGCCAGACATAATAATTTCTCCTGTCTAAATTTTCTTACAGATTTTCAATTACTGTTATTGTACTTACGCGATTTCTTATTTGTTCTATCAAGCTCTCGTAGCTTTTCGGAAACACCGAAATGATGGAAACGATTCAAATGATCGAAAAGCCATGCAAAAGCGTACACAACCCCAGTTTTTCATTTTTTTTGCTTAGTTGGATGGATGAGCTCACAGCCCATCCGGTGTTAAGTGGTTACTGGAGGCCATAGACATCTACAACTTAAATGCGCCACCCCCCTTGAGATATAAACTCTAAGGTCTCAAGTATAATTACAACGGCTGCCCCATCCTTCAAACCAAAACGCATTACTGCTTCACGGCGGAAATAGGCATGGTGGTGGTACCTACCCGTGCGGACTCACTAGAGGTCCTACCACCAATTAGATGATATGTTAAAATTTTGTAATAAAAACATTATTAAAACCTGTCCAAATTGCTTAGAGCTCGCTAGCTCGAGCTATTCCAATCCTCGATATTATCCCAACTCTTATCGAGTGCATGTTGTAGAAAGTTCGGAGAGTTCGGATTTATGCAACTTTCTTCATTTATTTGTGTTAAAAGTGAAATACTTGTTATTTTTATGTAGTCCAATACCAGCATGTCCCATTTAGGCTCAGGTAATACCTTAATACATTTGCTTTTTATTAAGGAATGTACACGCCCCGCATGAGGTCTAAATATCAATATTATAACGTCAGGGCTGTGGTACCTACAGGCGTCAGCTTACAATACGCCTTACCACGAGTTATTACGCTGGTCATATCTTTTGCAGATTTGATTTTTACAATACAATGCTATTCGTTGTGCAATTCGTCCGTGAATAATGTAATAAGTGCATTATCTCATTTGCCTGGTTAGACTAGTAAACAGGTGTCGGTGGTTAAGTGCTTAGGGTGACTTAACTACCGAGGTAAACGAATTCTAATTAACCCGAAACTAATACTTTTTTTTAAGGTTTTCGCTAGTTTATTTAATCCGTTTATTTAAAGACTGTCCGTCGTCCTTGACCGTTAAAATTTTAAAGCATAGGTAATTTTATTGTTTCAAAAGCTCCCTTAGATCGCCGTTGTATTTTTAAACATCAATAAGTGTTCGTTGTACATTAATCCCTACTACTCGATGGAAATTTCCAATATGGCCTTGAACACAATATTACTCTTATAGTTCATTCTATTATTAATTCGCTATAAGCTATTTTCGAATTAGACGTTCTTCGAATCTATATTTATGAAGAGATAAAAATATAATATATATCACCGTAATATGATTGTTTGATAAGAACGAAAACAAAAAACAGTTGGATTGTTAGTAAATAGTTATTTGTTAAGGAAATTTATTAATATATTCCTTTTAATACTATATAAACTATTATATGTATGTATGTATGTGTGTATGTATATACTTTAAGTTATTTCATTGCACCTACCACTATCCACTCTGCACTACCTTTGGTTGACTGGTAGAGAATGCCTTAGGCATTAAGTCCGCCAATGTAAATATTACATGAAGTGTAAATATTACATGAATAAATAAAACTAATAAATAAATAATAAAATATGTATATATATGACAAAAAATGTACTGAGAGGTAAAGTGACAGCTGGTGCTCATCGCCCAAAAGGATAGAACGCTCGGTATAGTCACTTTGCCAAGTTCATAACTCACATGCAAGTAAAAAAAAAAACGACTTTCGAGTTAAATTTGATGATATTTTTGTCTACCCATGCTGATAGCCTTGAGAGGCTATTTCAGCGTAACCTTAACTAGTAGGTGAGCTCACGGGGCTCAAACCTGACGACGTTGCTAACACGAACCCTGGCAAGAGCCGTGCTTCGCAGAATCTACCACCGGATCGGAAATGCGACCCACTGAGAAGATCCGGCGAGAAACTAAGTGGGCTAAACAAGATGTTTTGGTGGACAAACGAACTTCGATATCAGTATTCTGACTATATTTGCCGCCTAGCTCTCAGCTGTCGACTACAATGCAGTATAGACTTGTGATAGAAGTCAACCTCAACGTCATGGGTGGTACTCACGCTGTGTTGTCTATGTGCTTCTGCAACCATAAAACGCCACCAAGTACCGTGATCTCCTCTACCGATTCGAAGCATCATAATCTATATATATAAAAATGAAACCCGTTTTCCGTTGTCACGACATAACATGAAAACGGCTTGACCGATTTGGCTTATTTTTTTTTTTGTAGTTTTCTAATACTCTGCACAAGGTTCTTACGGAAACAAATATTAAGAAAATCTCTCAGAAATATTGAAAAATATACATTTAATTTTGCATATTTATTATTGCGGACGAATTCGTGGGCAAAAGCTAGTATAAATTAAAAATAAGAATAACACAGAACTCCCTTTCCCTGCGTTATGTAACGAACATCGAACACTTTGTTTTAAAATACATTGTTGAGACCCTTTTTTTTATTAGCAGGCTTCGCTAATAATAGGCGTAATTACAAATTTGTCTTGAAAAACGTTCTTAATCTGATGCACGTGATAATATCATATTATAGTTACATTTTAAGTGCTATGTTTACATGAATTTACAATCCTTCAATTTTATTATCAACACATAAAATACATAGAAAACAATTTGTTGCATTCAAACGTAATAATGTGCTAACATAATTTACGGTCAATCAGATTGTTACTTGTCAAATTAGTGCTATCCGTTTACAAAACATCTCCACTATTATTTATAAACAAATCTCGATTCTCTTTTTTTTTGTGAAATTTCAAACATCTCGGCCCGAGATTAACGATTGTTTACACAACGTTATGAGGTTCGTTTTCTTTTTCGTTTGTAACCAGGTGCTGGTGGAATGGCCTCAAGGTGTTCCAATTCCATGGATACACTGTGCTAATTGAGTGTAAATATCATATTTCTTTGCTTGAGGCAAATCCTGAGGGATTAATGAGATCCGGATACTCGGTGCGCTTTAGTAAATAGTAGGTATGCACGATTGAGTGGGATTATTGATATAACATGAACTATTAGATAATACGTTTACAAATATCTCATGTAATATATATATTACGACGGGTTCTTTTTATAGAATCTGACATTTTTAATGCAGTCGAAGATTTTTATAATGGCATTTTTTTTAAACTACAATTCGTATTTTTTAGTAGTCCCTCTTTTGCAACATTATCTTTAAAGGCACATTAACAAGTAGCATTGTCGAAATATTGTCTCGTTCTTTTCTGTTCAGGTATAAATTTATACTAATATATAAATCTACAGTGGTTTTACGGATGTTCCGCTATAACTACTGAACCGTGCATCCGATTGACTTGAAACTTTGTATCCATGTAGAAAATACATGGATTTAATGGATAGGCTAATATTTATATGAGTGTTGGACTCCCTACATCAGTTGCGGGCGCGTTAATGATGAGAATCTTTGTGGGGTTGAGAAATAATAATGTTAATTTTAAATGCCCAGCGATGCGGACGGGTACAGTTAGTAGTAAATAAAAATGGAATACAACATAAATCATATATATATATATATATATATTACACCGCTTAGTTCGACATTATTTAACATTTCAGCAATTGTTTAATGGCACTACAAAAGACGTAAGTTGATCACGAATTATTCGTGAAGGCATTATTCAATCGCACGGGTAATTCGCACAGTTCCCGAACTAACGTTTCACAATTGTTATTTGTTATTAATTTCGCGAACGATACGCCGGCTTTTAATGTTTTATAAATACGACGCATTGTTCTATAAGCGACACAATACCTCGCGCCGTTTGCCTCGCTCGGCTCAAATCCGATATCCTACCACATAGTCGGACGGCAATGGCGACTGTCTGACGCATTCTCACGAGCGACCATTATGAAAATGTATTCTTACAGTTTCACACAAATTCACTAGTTTATTTTGGTCATATATTAAGATCGCCGTTTGTTGGATTTTAAGCTAATTCGAAGACATCTTGTGTGTGCGAAAGTTTATTTTGGTCTCTTGTTTATCTTCACGTCTTGTTTCTGAACGAATTAGCAAATAGCAATTATAAAAATGCAAACGTGCAATTCGAAGAATTCCATGCGCTTTTCATTTTAAGCGTACAATATTGACGTTTGCTTTCAGTAGTTTGAAATGGCCAAACCCTTTCTTTCATCCATAAACGGGTGCATGATTATGTCATCAATAATTACATCGATTTCGGACGTACTCGCTGCCGTAGACTCATTAACTAGAATACTTACCTACAAAGAGTACATATAACGCTTGTTTAGTTACCTATAAAGCTAAGCGACTAATTCCGAGAAAACTGTTTCGGGAGGCACGTACGCGTGAGATTGGCTAAATCTCATGTGTTAAATTTTACAGCACAATAACAATAACGTGTGTTGAATTCGGTCGATGTGTATTGGAAGATGCCATTCTCATGATGAGTGTAATGTATTTCGTCCTTGTAACTACTTTGTTGCATTATTATGGAAATATTATCAGAAGTAGTTTACGTACCTACTCGCTTATAGAGTGACTTGTGGAATTGCGTTCGTGAAAAAATTGAATTTAGTATATTTTGTGTCGAAACTTAAAAGATTGTAGTGTTTTTTGTTTATTAAAAGTTTAGGTTTTTCAGACACTTGAGTCGACTATTATCAAAGCCGGCAATGTGACTTTTGGACAATTATTGGTAAATCAGAAAAACGAATTATTGACTTTGTATTCCATTGGCAGTCACAAAACTCTTCTGATCGACATCTTAGATAAATAACAGGTTAAGTATTAACCTTTATTTAACGCAGGTTTTGAACCGTATTCTTTGAAGGAGACGATTATATTCAAATCAATCTGTATGGACATATCAATAAGATTTTTTTGTCAAATGCACAGATTGCCACCTTTGATAATAGACGACTCACTTTGTAGATGAGATGTTGCTTTGCTGATTATAATTATTGATATTCGGCTATTTTTGTTATTAATAAACAGTGAGTTTGTTTTGAGTTTTACTTTAACAAACCTCGAAACGATTAAGCCAGCGTTTTTATATTAGTGTGAGTATTATAAATTTTACACAATCAAATTTTGAAGTAATCGTGCCCTAAAGGATAAAAAGCCCGTTGTATTTGTAATTAATGATGCGATACCGATTTTTCCGACCTACCTACATGCTCTCGAATGATTTTCACGAGTCAAACCTACCAAAATTATAATTTGCGTAATTTCTGGCACGCAGGGGTAGGTACCACCGCCTGTTCTATTTCAATTTGCAAGTAGTAATTCATTCCAGTTCGAACAGTGGGGCAGCTATTCTACTGAAGAGCTGAGATTTAGGACTCATGTCTTTATATGAGTGGTGGCATTTACATTGTCCATATCTATAAGTTCCGATAATCATTTAACACCAGGGGGGAGGTGAGCATTTTAGGTTCTTGAATACCCGACGTATTCAAGATCTGAATTATGTTTACTTTTCACCTTCCTGTTGTAATTGCTTAAGTTCCTTATGAAATTTTCTTATTACTTTATGACTATAGACTTTAATTTTACAAATATATAAACATTAGCAATCGACTACTGGCGTAATTGATGGTATTTGTTTTTAACGATTCATGACCTGGTAACTAAGACCTTTAAGTCAAGTCTTATTTTAATTTATATTCTTATTTTTATCAAAAATGATGATAGGGAGTGAAATGAAATGAAATGAAGATGATTAATTTGAGATATTAATCAACTAAGATGAATTGAAATGAAATATGATCTCAGTAAAATGGTGGTTATTATTTATTTTATTGGTGCTGGTTATTAGCCCACTGAAAAAGGGTCACAGTAGGCTTTTTAGAAGATCCCAAGAGCTACGTCCAGAGGCGATGTTTCATTTTCCCACATTTGGGCACTTTCACAGATATTAAACAGTTAATGAGCCACGGTTATTACACATTTAAACCTGAAGAAACACTAAATAGACCTAACAAAACAAATCACATAACTTCACTTCTCACGTTTCCGCAAAAAAGTCTAGCGTATTTGTTAATAATAGCTTTGTTATATACCCACTTTTATTGTTATATACAAGCGTATAAT
Source organism: Bombyx mandarina (assembly GCF_030267445.1). NCBI lineage: Eukaryota > Metazoa > Arthropoda > Insecta > Lepidoptera > Bombycidae > Bombyx > Bombyx mandarina. The sequence continues at coordinate 6,662,436 of NC_143208.1, forward strand.
AATAATATGACAATTGTATAATAAAGTAAGGGGATAGTTCTCAAAAAATAAAATCTTGGGTTCGGTGCTTCGCGACGCCTGACCTTTATAAGGTGACGATCATTTGTGATATTTTATTACGTTCATGGTGGGCATTTATCAAGAAAATATTTCATTCCCGACCTAATACGTGTATTTTGTTTACATTTGCTGTTTATAATTAATGAAAGCCATTTCGTATTAGATTATGATTTTACAAAATGCCATCTAAACTCAATTAGTTAGAGATTAAATTTGGATACATACAGATCGGAGTTTAATGGTTCACATTTCTAATATATTCCATATTCATATCCAATTCCATAATAATGTATTGTGGATATACGATAATTGATATGGTAACATTACTTAAAATAATTTATATAGGTCGTATCCACAATTAAAAGATCAAAAAGCTACGCAAAAATATGTACCTAAATAAGCGATTTTTTGCTAACCTACTAGTAGCCACAAAGGGTTATATTAGCTTCACCTGTGGTGTAGGTGACCTCATACAGCTCAGCCCGGGATACTGTACGTAACATTCGCCCCAGTAAGAGCAGTGTTTCGCTGAATCTACCACCGGATCGGAAACGCGACCCACTGAGAAGATCCGGTGTGAAACTCAGTGGGTTTGTAACTGTGGCTTAAGTCGCACGTCGAACCCTGGTCTAAAGCAGTAATAGCACGTGAACGAAATGCCAAAAGTTCTCAGAAGTCGTTGAACCCACTTCTTTTTGTACTTCTATTACATTAAGTAAAATGCAAAAACATTGATAAAAAAAAGTAATTTCCTAGCGTCGTCACTTAGCGTAAAAACGATTGTATTCGTTCTGTAGTAGAAAAATTAACAGTAGTGCCTTGAATTGTCAAAATTCAACTTTACTTTCTTCCTTGAAGTTTACGGCTCTAACACACCGTACATTCATCCGATAATTTAACTATCAACATAATTCTCTTCACTAGTTACTTCACCGTACGATAATCGTATATGCATGGATACCAACACCAATGAGAACCACAACGCTCAGAATTCAAAAGGGGACGAAGACCTGTCTCGAGTTTATCAGACATTGTCCTTACCTACGCTGCCATCTAGGGAGGAAACAAGTCCAAATAACAGGTACGTTTATCGTTTTTATGTAATAGGTATTCCGAAGTTCTAATATTGACAAGGAAATACGTAGGTAATATTACGAATAGGAAAGGAAAATGATAGAGATGATTTTGGGATAGCAAATACCCTTTTTATAATAAAAGTCAGGTTTTTTTTCATTTCTTTTGGCTGAGTTTAAAGTTGAAAATCAATTTAAAATATATAATTATACAGCTCTGTAACTGTTCCTAAGCTGTATTACATTTACTGTAAGATCAATTGGAAAGCGATTTACAAATAAAAATATATACGCCATTTGAATCTGCGGGCATTTTTACATTTGAAATAAACTGGGTTGCCTATAACTCACGAATTTCCTATTATTCTTTTTGAGTTTAACTAAACTAAACGAAGTTCAAAAAGAGGTACTCCGATTTTATATATGAACATTAAATGTTTTGTGTTTAATCCTTTTTCATATTATCCACTCTAGCGAGGACTCGAAATCTAAAATAAAAACAATGACGCCGTCGAGCCCCGGGAACAGCGAAATTAAGGCACAGACAACTTCGTCGAATTCGCAGGCTCTGACCAAACCCCCGTATTCGTACGTCGCTCTCATTACGATGGCCATACAAAACAGTCAAACGAAACGGGCCACGCTGAGTGAAATTTACGCCTATATCACGAAGGAATTCCCTTTCTTCGAGAAAAACAAAAAAGGCTGGCAGAACTCGATCAGACACAATCTCAGTCTCAACGAATGCTTCATAAAGGTGCCGAGGGAGGGAGGCGGTGAGCGAAAAGGAAATTATTGGACTCTTGGTAAGATTTATGATATGAATTTACGTTGCTCGATTTTTGTGGAGTTTGTGTTTTTTTTTTCATTGTTTTCGCCCATATTATTATTATGTAAATTAAATTATTTTATGTAGCAACCGATCTAATTTTTGCCATTTTTTTGCACTGCGAATGTCTGGCTAGGCGTATTGTTAATTTATTTATTTAAGCGAGTTTTATTTGCTAGCGTTAATTCGGGCAGGTTTTAGATCTTGAATAAAGTGTTCTTTTAGATCCACAATGCGGGGAAATGTTCGAGAATGGTAATTTCCGACGGCGGCGGCGTATGAAGAGACCGTTCAGGGCTAATCCCTACTCGAAAGCGCTTTTCGGTGACGGGTACCACGTGTCGCACGTGGCTCAACACGTCCCACCGCACATGCAACCGCTCCCATTGGGCCCCAGAAACTACTTCGGGTCTGGTTCGCCGTATCATCCACCTTCCTATCCCAGATATGACGCGTGAGTATTCAAAAATAATTATTGCTTACTTTCAATGCATTAACTAGTTTTATTTGTAACAAAACAACAGTACCTACCCCGAAATGTTCGCATTTGCTCAATTTTCGCAAGCCAAAGCAATGTAATGCCAAAATTGTTAATTAAAAAGAGCACACTAATTGTTACTCAAACGAAATAATTCGGTCAATGCCTTGTAATTAGCGATAACGTATTAAATGATACATGCATTACACAAATACGTACACTGATATTGAAACTCAGATATGTTTTTGGACATTACGACTGTTATTTTTACAATCCGTAATGCGGCAGTCAGTTCTTGACAGTTCTAACCCGACTGGCGAGCCAGTAATGTGACATTACATGCAGACATACGATTAGGTTTTAATTACAATAAATCCCATAAACACAACCCGCTGAGTTTCTCGTCGGGTCTTTTCAGTGGGTCGCGGTTCCAATTCGGTCGTAGATTCTGCGAAGCACAGCTTTTACTAGGGCTAGTATTAGCAAATTCTCTCGAGCTTAGGCCGTGAGCTCACTGGAATAGGAATAGGAATCACGTAGCTGGAATAGCCTCTTAGGTTACCAGCGAATAGGTAGGAGCAAAATAACAATAAATATTTATGTTTCTGGTCATAATTTTTACAAACATATTTTAATGTTTAACTTTCTTTTTTATCATCTTTTATTCTAATTTTTGCCTTTTTATATTGTTCATAAACGAAGAGCTACCTAATTGATTTCAGAGTTTGTGGCGACCGCTGTATAATAATTCTGTTTAATCTATCCATGCGCTCATACTACGAACATAAGTTGAGTTAATGTCAAACGATACTTGTATTTTTTTGTGTTACCAACACCTCTTGACTACAGATGCCAATTTTAGTCATTTAGTTACCAACAAAGGTTGTCAACAATTGTCGTAAATCTTACGAACTACGTAATATTAGTTAGAACTATATATTATCACGTATATAATATGCGGAGAAATGAAGTTTTAAATTCACTCAAGTATAAATCGACACGGCTTACAATAAAATATGGCAACTATAGGAATAGGATAATGCATGGTAACCATCCGTGAAGTTATGTAATATTTTTAATACAAACATATCGTCTTACTCATAAAATGTAGATTAGCCCAATCTTTCAATATTTTTATTTATTTTTTTGAAATTTAGTTTAATTTTAAATAAACAAAAGCCGCAGCCAATTGCATAAAAATGCTGTATTTCGACATATTTTTTACTGAATAGTTTTAGTGGAGACGGCAAAGACCAATCGTAAAAAAAGAATCCTTAAATTAATATTTTAATCTGGTTCCAACCAGTTATTCCTCCAAGAATAGCTATACATTGTACTATATAGTATAATTTCAGCCGTGTGAATCCGCCCGGGTAGGTATTCCCACTTCGCCTGTTTCTGCCGTGAAGCAGTTATGCATTGCAGTTTGAAAGCTGGGGCAGGCTTTGTACGATAAAAACTGAGACTTAGAACTCATGTCTCAAGGTGGGTGGCGACACTTACTTTGTAGATATTTATGAGCCCCGGTAAGCACTAAGGTGAACCGTGAGTTCGTCCTAGTCGGATTAAGCAATAAATAAAAAAATCCCTGTTCTTGGAATGGTGTAAAATAAATAAAACCAATATAGTCTCTCGTCTTTGCTAGAATTAAACCTTTTTTTTATTTTATTCATATCAGCGCTGATTTCCGCGCGACTTTTATAATTTTAATTGAACGTCAGGTGTAATCAACATGTCGTAAGGTTACGCTCGGAGGTGACGGTCGTAGATAATAACATCACCTGACAAGTAAACAATATCTTAATAGCGGTGTCGTCTTTAATTATCATCATAATACTTATAATATTTTTAATAATAAATATTAATGAGTTACTTTTATAAAATATATCTACTCTAGGAAGCTTAGGCCGGTGCATCGAATTTAGTTTTAAGATAAGAAGTGATGAGTTTTTTATCAGAAATAATATTTCATATCACCGCCAAAGTATACTAGTGTTTTATCAAGTTTGTAAGTTCGATGTTCTAATCTATGTCATCTGTCTTTGAGGTTCTCTTAGTTTTTTAAGTATTTTATAAATTTGTGTATTTTAAATAGTAGATTATACAATACTACATAATAATACTGTGACATAGATATATGTTTAAATCAATTATTTTAAAATAAATTATCAATTCTTTAAAAATAACAAAAACTATGTTGAATACGTATATACGCACAAAAGTCCTGAAAACGTTGCATTGTTTTTTTTTAAATGAAAATGAATACATTTTAGTAAATTTTAATTATTGATTCTTATTAAACATAAAACTAGTACCGTAAAACGGAAGAAATGAATGATCATGTATTTTATTATTGTTAAAGACTAAGTAACCGGCTCACGATTGGCCGACAGGTGTGGTGGGCGTGGTTTCTGCATTTTATCTCCGGCTATACACCGCTAAATGTTTGTCCTACAAAGTCTTTGAGGCGAAAAATTTACCCAATAATGGTACGCTTTAGTTGCAAGTCTGCACGACTGACGTAAATTGTAAGTTTTACGATACGTATGTCCTTTTCCTACGGAGATTTGTTTACAATGTATGTGCTATTTTTTATCGATTTTTTCGGAATAATGTCAGTCAGGCAGTCCAGTTCGTTAGAGACACAGCCCACTGAGTTTCTTGCCGGATCTTCTCGGTGGATCGCGTTTTCGATCCGGTGGTAGATTCTGCGAAGCACTGCTCTTGCCAGGGCCAGTGTTAGCAATACTTCCGGCTTGAGTCCCGAGATCTCACCTACACGCTAGGGTAACGCTGATATAGCCTCCCAAGGCTATCAGTAAGGTAGGAAAAAAGCCCGAATACTACAGTTTAACTGCTTAATAATAATTTCCCTTTCCTTCAAACTAGAAAGCTTGATTACATTGAAAGCATTAAATTATAGGGTAAACACCTTTTTTATTAGCGATAAAGGAATCCACTGACTTTCTAGGTGTGGATTGACTAGTTTCTTGGTAGTAAAATAAACAAATATAATTTGACGTAGAACTGTTAGATTCCGGTTGATATCCACAAACTCACATAACTTGTATAATATCTAAAAAAATGTCAATTATTAATAGTTTTAGTCCCCCAGAACGAGAGTGAATTTAAAATTGACATACTATTTTCGTAAATTTTCAGTAGTGTATATATATACAAGTGTGTACGTGCTTACTGCATTTTTATGGAATTTCATAAGACAATGTTTATAGTATCAATCACTTAATACTCGTTTAAAACCGATTATTATGTTCCATAAGTGTCGTGTCACTAAGTGTAAATATTTCTGAAGCATCAGATTATCCGTCCCGAATTCGCCCTTACTTGCAACAATCAAGAAACAGCTGAGATTTCTAAACGACAACGGCGTCGTGTAATCATGGAATGCATAGACAGCTGAATCGATAAACAATAACATTAATGTGTAATTAATACTTTGTACGATTGTAAGCAAGAAACGGCTCGTGTTGTGATAATTGCGTGTGGGAGGTCTCAAGTGCGAATGTGACAATGTTTTTTTCAGTACATGGCTGAGTCAGTCCGCGGGTGGGCTTGGCTATGGCTCGATGGCCCGTAGCCCTCCTGGGTGCTCGCCACACAGCGCGCTTCCCCACCAAGCTCCTAGTGTCGCGGTCAGCCCATTCGCTACACATCAACTGCAGGGTCAAGTAAGCCGTAACAATTGTTCCCGTACACACTTTGTTACAAAATCAGATGTATGATGATCGACCACGATGTTTTTAATATTTTTTATTTTTTGCTTACTGGTGGTGGGACCTCTTGTGAGTCCGCGCGGGTAGGTATTACTGGAGCCCATAGACATCTACAACGTAAATGCGCCACCCACCTTGAGATATAAGTTCTAAGGTCTTAGTATAGTTACAACGGCTGCCCCACCCTTCAAACCGAAACGCATTACTGCTTAACGGCAGATATAGGCAGGATCTTGGTACTTACCCGTGTGGACTCACAAGAGATCCTATCACCAGTGTATTTGGAGTTTATATATATCTTATTTCAAGCTTAATAAAGGTCTATAAATCTACGTTCCGCGGACGTGTGTATATTTAAATCGCCGGGCTTTTAAGTTTGTAAGGGATCTTATGTAATATTATGAAACATAGAAAATATATCGAGACGTGAAAGGCTATTTAGCTTAAGCGATATTTCGCTTGATACGCGAAATTTATGTTTGTAATTAAAGGTGCGTTTTATTTAGTATCATCATAAACGATTCGATGTTTTTAATTGAACTTCAATTATGTGTATATCATTCAAATAGCTGAAGAATTTATTTTGTTATAATATTTTTTTCAAATTTTAAGCTGTAGGTATATATATATATATACGAGCCATTCGTAAAGTTTCAAAAATGTCGCTTAAGCCTATTTGATTTCGCCTTTCACCCCTCAATGTAATATAAACTTAACAAGTTTAAGTAGACCCTGTCTATTGTACTCGGGTTCTAAATACGATATTCGGCAATGGGGGTCAACGTGCACTTGTTCTCAATCGGAGTTAGTGAGCGCTTAGTGTGTTCTTGTTTCACATAAGTATTATCATTTACTGCGTAGACATGTCAGAATCCTTGATTGTAGAACGTTTTATTTACTTAACAATTTCAATTTTTTTTTTATTATTATTGAAAGTGGCCAGCCATATTGTATACATATGTATATTTTTAATCTATACTAATATATAAATCTACGGTGGTTTTTACGGATGTTCTGCTATAAACTACTGAACCATGCATCCGATTGACTTGAAACTTGGTATCCATGTAAAAATATATGTACTTAATGGATAAGCTAATATTTGTATGAGTGTTGGCTTCCCTATACCTACCAGTTGCGGGGGCGGTAATGATGAGAATCTTTGTGGGGGTGAGAAATAATAATGTTAATTTTAAACGCCCAGCGAAGCGGATGGGTTCAGCTAGTGCTTAATAAAACTATTTGTTCGTAAAAGTCATATTACTGTTATTGAATAAAAATAATAAACAAACGTAAGTACCTACTCCGAAAGAATGAAACCGTTTCAACGGTTCGGTAGATTTAGATGGCGTGTTAAGTGTGTTTCATTTCTGTAATTAAATCGAGATTAAAATTTTAGTGGCGTACCAAAGGGCCGTAAAATTCTGGCAAATTGGCAACATGGTAGTACAATGAACCAGAGCGTTAAAGTTTTGAGTGGAGGTAAATTGATACCGTTTATTGATAGGCATCTACACTTATTGACTGGACTTTAAATGTGGCTGCTTGAATTCTTTCGCTTGAGGTGCCCCAAAAACTTTTTTCACCGGCCTGCCTGCGATGTGCTTAATAAGCTTAATTGGTAGGCAGGGGCTTGGCTCTGCCTCTGGCAATGCTGACGTCCATGAGCGACGGTGATCATTTAACATCAGGAGGGCCGTATGCTCGTCTGCCTACAAAGGCAATAAAAAAAACAACGCATGCCACGGTTTATTATGATATTTTCAGATGTTAAGAAAAATTGCTTTTAATTTTTTTTCTTAATTCTACACAACTATACTTCCGCTCTTTAGATGGGTTGTTAATGATTTCACTTGACAAAATCAAATAGGTACGAGAAAAGCAAATTTTTAACTAAATTGTAATCGAATTACAAAGGTTTTTACCATTAAAGGCATTTTTTAAAATTTCTTTACCGTGAATCCTGTTTTAATTTTCGTTACTAACACGAATCGATCAGAATATAAAGGCTTTTTTCTAAGTATGTATATAAAGACAAAGACGAAACAGTTCAGTTACTACTAGGGTTGCCAGACTTCCCGTATTTCCCGAGACGTTCCGTATTTTAGGGTTAGCTTAAAATGTCGGGAAGTAAGAAAAATGTAAAGTGCGGGACTGACTCTGTCCCGTTTTCAAATCGTATCGTTATAATTGTATTGATTTTTCTAAATATGTTAAAACTGACTTGCTCCTCGGAGAAATATAAAAAAAATAAAGAATGTCACTATATAATTTTGTTTTTTATTTGTCCCGGGTAAAAAACGAAATCCCCTATTTTTGCCTCTTTAAGCATTTGCCTCTTATAGGCTGAAAAAAATCTGACAACCCAGTTACTAACTATATTGTCCACTGTTTGCAAAAGCCTTTTTTTTGTTTAGCAGCTATGGATGACCGTTATAAGAATATTTGAGAACTGTTCTTTTTTAAAATCATTGTTTGGTTCTTCAAAATCCTTGCTTGGTAATTAATAGATTTTTTATCGAATATCGTTAATTGTGCAAATATTAGCTGTAATAAGTGTATCTGTTATTGTACACTGGTATGCGTACTGTATCTATCATGCTAAGTACCTACGCAATGGTTCAATGGAGTCTTTTAAAAGCTACAATGTAAGGATGACTAAGAACGAAGAAACAGGTTTAGAACCAAGAAACTGGGTGCAAAGGAATCGGCGACGGGTCGAAATCAGTTTGTAGTGCACATAATATTTCCAATCACGATATTACATAAAAAAAAATCGAATAAAAAATAAATTATTAATTGAAAAGGTTTTAATAAAGGAACGTTTATTTCAAATATGACATTTCCGAACTGTTTTTTTTTTTTTTAATATATATTCCGAATTGCGTAACGGAATACGGATTAACAAATCAGCTGACGCCCAGACGTAGCTCCAGACGTAGCTATTCATACATTGCGAAACGCGAGCACCACAATATTCTGCTTGCTTCAAGAAGGGAATTGCTACGTAAAGTCTCATGCCTTAAATTAATTAAAAATATCGTGTCCCATCTAATGCTCAATTATTATTCATAATCTAAAATAGTACGAAATATAAATTCGTAATACTATTTTCAGTTCCCGAGCTCTCTGCAACCCATGCAGTCGATGTCGCACGTCAACTCATACAATCCCATTGGAGTGACATCTATCGGTGAGTGCCGAAATTAAAAGAGTAAAAAATTTCTCAGCTTTCTTGTTAAATGCATATTGTATTTTAGTACCAACATTTATCGTCAGATTGCAGTTCACGTGTTTCAGAAATTAACATTAAGGATTTTAATACAAGCTTTAGAGCACAGTTGCTTTATATTCTGTTTGGGTGATTTGAATATACCGTAATATGATTATTGTTCGCATTTGAATTTAGTATTAAAAGAAAACCGTTTCTAAAAAAGCTATCCTCTTCTTGTGCTGAGGTTCGTGACCTTTAGGCTTTACAGAGCACTTTTGTTTCGGTTGTTTTTTTTTATTTTTTTTATTGCCCTTTTAGGCTTGTAGGCAGACGAGCATATAGCCCACCTGATGGGGAGTGATTACCGTCGCCCATGGACTTCAGCAATGCCAGGGGCAGAGCCAAGCCGCTGCCTACCGATTTATGTTCTATAAAAAAGCTACATTGTTTCTATTTTTGAGATTATTATACTTGATTTAATTACAGACGGCCCGCCAAGTCCAGGACCTGCATATGCGAATTCCTCTGTTGGTGATTTCTCGCCTAGTCGACATCACGACATCGTCACTTCTTCGGACACGCCGGTCAGATTACCTTTCTGGCCTGAAGGTACGATGCTTATTATGATATTATTATAACAATTTGCTTTTAGGGATTTTAACTATATCCCTTTGTTTGAAGGTGGAATCAAAAATTTTAGTTTTAAGAATTTCCAATTCAACTAATGCCATTCTTCATTTTCATCTAGTATAATTCATAACAATTCATTCGAGATGATGAGTTTATTTCTGCCTATAATTACCATGGTAACCTTCTGTTTTAGTTGAAGTGTGCATTGTTCAATCATGTGCAATATTTAATTTTTGGGCAGCTTAGATTTTCTTAAGAAGAAAAGCTCCTACTGCGCTCTTCTTATCTTGGCTAAATCAAAATAAACTTTGATTGGAAAATAAACACACATCTTCAATCAAAATCAAAAATTTTGATGTCATTGTGTAGTTTTATCAAAATATAAATTAAGTTAATATATTCAAATTCATATCAGAACTACACGAAAAGCTTTCCGCCGTAGCGGCATCTATAGTTATTTGAGAGAACTGATAGTGTCGGAAAATTTTCGATAGATGGCGTCACTGTGCAGTTTATTGAAGGCATCGCGAAATTAAAGCTCTTTTCGTTTTCAATTAAATACTAATAGCTCTAGGCGTAAGAGTTATGTTTTTTGCGATATTTTATAGTTATTTCAATTCTAAAATTACCAAAGACATGTTTAATAAACAAATTCCACAAAATTAAAATGAATTTTCATAATTTGCGAATTAGCGAACTTGATCCAAATAATATGATGCAATTAATTGTAACATATATGAAACCGCTTCAAAAGTGTCATTTCAATATATATATTATGTTATTTAAGCTTTTTTTTCGGTGTTTTATGCTAGCCGATACGAATACGCGCTTTCAGGCTAAATTGTCTCATGTCACTATTGACCATCGATGATGCTCTAGATATCAGATGTTTTAGGATATGTAACGATTAAATAAAGTGAACAATTCAACTAATATTGTAATAAATAAGTTGCCATCCTTATTGAAAAATTTACACACATTAGGTTAAACCTCTGTAGGGCAACGAGAGTATTTTTACTACCATTTTTTTTTGTAGTATCTGCATATTGCTGTTCGTATTAGGTCATAATTTTTTAAAGCTGCAACATTCATGAATCTTAAAAAATTAAGTAATAACTTTTCTTCTTTATGAAAGTTGAAATGGTTTTTTTTAATACAATTTCTAGATCGTTATGCCCCGCGAAGGGTTGAGTACATTTACTCTATTGTGGAAATTATGACGCCGCACGCGCCGCTAACACCTACCCCAAGTATTAAAGTGGAAGATATCATTTACGGTACTCTACTAAACTATCTAAGCCCAGCAGAACTGTAAGCGAACGATCAGGGTGGGCCTTCGTTCGACTCGACGCCCAAAAATACTATTGGGTCATTATCCCTACCTATTCTATTCCTACACTTCGCGGACGGGTAGTTGAGCTCATTAGCTTAACCTGAGAGAATATTCTAGCACTAGTCCTAGCCAGAGCAGTGCAGATTCTACTACCGTGTCGAAATCGCGGCCCACTCAGAAGATCTAACGAGAAACTTAGTGGGCTAATCGAGTATGTTATAAGTTACGACTCTAATAGGAAATTAGTTTCGAATTATCAAATCAAATCAAATAAAACAAAAAATTATTCAACATAAATGAAAGTACATACTTGTTGAACGTCAAAAGAACTACCGTCATTTCACAAAAACTAGCCTCCGTCCTGAGAAGAATTGGCAAGAAACTCAGCGGGCATGTCCTTTTTTTTTAATATCATTAATAATTTCTAGGAGGTTCGTCGAGCCCTAATCACGGATACGTGCCGTCGAGTAACTTCTCGCCGCCACGACGTCACGAAGCCGTCACGTCGTCGGACACGGCGGGAGCGCGCTTCTCTTTCTGGCCAGACGGTGACCGTTGGTTTTGTTTAATGCTTCTTATCTTATATCTTATCTATTATGTACTTATGCCATATTAACTGTAACCGCTATGTACATAACTGTACACGCTAAATATTTATGAAGACAATCTTTTATTGTTTTCGTAATATTGTTTGGTTGAAATCGATTGGATCGTTTTTTGTGGAACTAATTTTGTTTGCAAATTTAATCGTTATATTTTCTAAAAGTGAATTCTTAGTTTTCATTTTCTTTCTCTTTCTCTCTCTTTCTGTCTCTTTTTTCGTCATTTAGCTAGTTTCACTTTTGTTATTACGTGTACTGATTTGAACAAATTTCTATGGTAATTTCTATAATAATTTATATTTTTATACTTTTATTAAGTAGTATATGTTTTTTTTATGGCAGCTTACGAATGGTGAATGTGTCTTGTTGTTGTTGTTGTTTTAAAAACGATTTATTTCTATTGTACATTAACATGTCGTTGTGATTTATTTTTCATATGCTTGGACGGTGGTAGATGTTGATTTTCGTTGATATTATTCAGTTTACAGGACTGAGATGGAAGATAGTAAAAAGTTTTTCTGTCTGCGTAGAAAAACAAGATGGAAAACTATTATTTATATTCAACTTGTGTGATAAAAATACTTTAAAGCGCCGAAAACGAAATGTATTTTAATGGCATTGTAATGTTTTCGTGGCGTGCCTCAATTTCACTTATCACAATGTTCTAGCTAACGAAATGCACTTGCGAATTCACATATTCGGTACGAACTTGTTATTGTAATTTAAAAAAATGTATTTTTTCCTTTCTTTCAGTCGGTGTCAAAGAAGAGGCCTCGTCGAGTCTTCTTTCGAACGCGGCTCCTTATTCTAAATGTTTTATGTAAAGACATAACTGAAGTCTGTGCGGAGTGATGTGCGGAGTCTTATATTACAGTCTCATACATAAAGGGCTTAAAGAAAATGTACGTACAAGCTTATCATTTTATAGTATATTTAGTTAGAACATAATACATACTATCGGAACGTGTTATGTACAGTCGTCGTTATGAATTATGAATTACATTGTTTTGTTGTGAATGTAGTTTTTTGTTTGTTTGTTTATTGTTCGATTTGTGGGTATTAAAAATTAAGTGCTAGAAGTAATGTAAGTTTTTGTTGAAAATTTCGACGGTCATATTTTCGTTTAGAATTCCGTTTATAAATCTGATTTTTGCAGCTTGGCTCGTATTGTACTATTGTATTGTTTTTTTTAATATTACTGTATGCTTACCGAACGATGAATTTTAAATATAAATATAATAATTGATAAATTCTGTTTATTCGGGCAAACGGTCGAACTGTCATCAGTGGCGTAGCTACCTAGGGGCCAAGCGGGGCAGTGCCCCGGGGCCCTCAAGCTCAGGGGGCCCTCGAATTCTTACTAGAAATCTCGATCGAACTGAACTTTTGGAAATTTCTCCTATTTTTAAAATAAATATGACAGGTTGCAACCCCACTTTAATCATGACAACTCAGTTGAGAGAAATTCAAAAGTTATGCCTAGGGAATTCCCCTGAATTCTTTCTGTAGGTTGGCAGTGCTGTCAATTTGACGGAAAGTGATATGTGCGTTTTATTGCCGATAGTGCCCGACCTTTATTTAATAAACCTTTGAATCTTCCCTATTTCGTGTTATTAGCCAAACCTACACCAAGTATTAATTGTAATTTATGTTGTTACTGTTTAACATTTTTATTACCTGCCCTGCAGTGCACAAAAAAGAGCTAAAGTAGCTTAGGATTTTAAAGTATTTCATATTTTTATTTGATAAAACCTAATCAGCTTACATAGCATTGGGGCCCCATTTTTTAATTTGTTTCAGCGCCCTTGGTTACCTAGCTACGCCACTGACTCTCATACGAAAAGATATATATATGCATGTACTTTAGAAAATAGAACAATGTGATTATTTGGATCTCGAAATAGCGACGAGAAATCAAAACGGACAATGGTTCACGATGAACGAATCTTTTTTCAACTTCACATTCGATTAGTGAGTCACAGTTGATTTTGTTTTGTTCACCTAATATCTAAGTTAACTTATGGGTGTTGAATACGTTTCTACCATAGCTTAAACGGTAGTTCTATGAGTATATCGTATTGTAGTTATGTGTATCGTTCAATGTTACCCCTATATTAGTGACGTAACTAGCTAGTGTCGTAAGTCCATGCAAATACACACGAGTATTTTGTAATCAAGAAATGTTCGTAAGTTATTCGTCTAAAATATATTTACGTTTATGATATTGTTTTATCACTGAATGTAAATGTTTGTAGTATTATTGTTTCAGTGGAACCAAATTGTATTTTTTTTTTTGGTAAGTTAAAAAAAATAATTAAAACTATTATATTTTAGTGTCCCGTAGATCTTTGTTCGTATAAATATTTAGTTTAATCATTTACATATAAATCAACTGTAATATATAATATCGGTGTAGTTATCAATGTATAATATAAAATGTAAGAGTGTTTTTAAAATTAGTGGTCATGATGTCGAGAAAATTTGGATTCGCTAAAATAAATGTTAGTTATGGCATATGTTTGTTTGAAATCCTCTTCTGCCTTTCTTTGCTAATGATGGGGCCGTCACTTACCTATGTTTTGGGTATCAGCATCAAATGAGAGGGATTTAGTATTTAAAAAAATGGAATACCCTTAGTACCAGTTAAATCAAATGTGCTTAGAAGCACACAAATATGGCATGTTTCCTATCAGCCCATGGACGTCCACTGCTGGACATAGGCCTCCCTCAAGCCTCGCCACAAAGACCGGTCCTGCGCTGCCTGCATCCAGCGGATCCCCGCGAACCTCAATAGGTCGTCGGCCCACCTTGTGGCCTACCCACGCTACGTCTTCCAGTATGCGGTTTAGTCACAGTTTAGTACCACAAAATTAAGATATAACGCACCGATAGGCATGCTTAGTCTCACACAAATGAGGTGTGCATAGTATTGTACAAATTAATCGTGTTTAGTTCTACAGAATATTGAACGAAGATCTTGGTTGTTGTATTTTTGAAAATACTATGAACTTAACCAACATCTACATATTCGTATAGTCCTCCAATGACTCTCACAAGACTATAAAAATTGTAATTAAACCATATATCATGATTAAACATACTTTTACGATTTTATCTCACTTTCATTTTATAACTTTTTCAATAACAATAAAAGAATAATAAATAATTCAATTTATTCTTAGGTTGTTGACACGTGAGAGTTAATTACGTTATCATTTTGCTTCCCGAAGACACTTTAATAACACCGATAACTCCATTGCAGGTTTGCTCAAATAACACGTCTATTTGAGCAAACATTTGAAAATATATGTACATATAGTCATGTATATCTCGTGTAGAAAACTATTTACCTGTAAGATTCATGTTTTGCGTGCATATTGGCAAAACTTATTTAACTTTTGTTTTTGTACACAGAAGTATGCAGTTTCAAAATTTATACTAAATTATTTTACAAACACGAACTTATAAGTTTTACTTCCCGTAAAATATAAAAAGTAGTAACAAACAATATAGTTTTTTTTGTCGAATTTAATTATTTTCATTATTTCATCCTTACCTCTATTTTTGACATTATCCCTAGCAAATATCAACTAAAATCGCTGTTTTTTGTTCTCATTGTATACATAGCAATAAACTTTGACTAACAGTACCTTAACCTAATGACTAGAACTGACTTAAGCCTCATTGAGCCACTCACACTGTTGTTACCAGGGCTTTTCCAATTCTTAGGGTTGTCACCGTGTCTCCTGGGAGGAAGTACTCAAGGATGCGGGGTAATTAATATAGATGTATCGAACTTGTTTTAATAGACAGGTCGATGTGCTATCAACTAATAAAATCAGAACAGCTGTACGTTTGTCCGTTTAAATCGACTTCGTGGAGCCGGCCTAGAATAATACCAAACCTTTTCGTCCCGCAGAATGGGCAATAGTTACAGAGGCACATACTTGGTGGCAGGGAGAATTGAAAGGTCGTAATATATCACCATTCTGTCTATTCTGGATAGAAGGGCGGGACAGCCCTTAAACTATACAATTGAGATTTCGAACTCATAACTCAAAGTGAGTGGCGCATGTCATTTTTACGATATCTATCAGCTCTGTGTAATTCGTGCAAGTTTTTTAAAGTTCTCGATAACGAAAAAGTTAACTAAAAAATTGTATGCAGTTGGAACGGCGCTGCTAGCGGCAAACGTACACAAATGTTCCAACTCCATATGAATTTGAGTTAAGTTTTACGTTATCGAGAACGTTAAAAAAATCGTAATAAGCACACGGGTACAGTCGTAACGAGTTAACGGAATAAAAAAAAAATAAAAAAAAAAATCGATACAACCTCCCGATTCCACACAATATGTAGTATCGGAGAGTAATAGAATATATCTATAAATTAGATCAAACATTGTAAGCCAGTCTCACTAAATATAATGGATATTAGGAAAGTTAAGAAATCTCTGTTGGGTTAAACATTAGGCGCAGTCAAGCAAGTTGAGAAGTTTAATTGGTCACGTTTTCTGGTGAAAAACGGCGTGCGTGTAATCGGTGATGTAACCCAGAAAGCCGTCGTGTTTTGTCTATTGCTTATGACTAGTTGTAAAGTTAAATGTCGAAACGTTATGATGGTGCCTATGGGGTTGCAGATTTGGAATGCATCAGTGCTACGCAGCGGAAATATTCAAGGCATTGGTTTTTTTTTGATTAATGAAGGATCAGGACAGGTGGGTTAGCAGGAGGGTTGGGATTTGCTAACAGCCACCTAAATGCCTCCAAAGATGACCTAACAACTCAAGAGCAGCTGCTTCGCGAATTGATCTATTAAGGCTTTGGTACCAACCAGCGCGGGCTCATCCAAAGCCCGAACAACAGAATTTATGTAAATTTGAAAACATTAATAGGTATATCATTACAAATAAATTGAACAAACATAAAACACTTTTATTTCTAAATATACTTGTACTAATATTATAAACAACAAAAACAGAATTTTAATATCGACAGTCATAGTTCAATTTAAAACTCAAATAATGTTCTACCAAATTTAATTTTGAATTTTTACGTATACCTCTAAATGACTGCATCTAGTTTATACTAACTACTAATAAATGTATCTTTTTATATTTTTAAACTGTATACCGTGGACCACATGTTCCAAAAACGTCTATAAAAGATGGAATATTAATTCAATTCTATATTTAATAACTTTTAATGGCTAGATAGATATGGTTGCGATACAATATAGGTATTATTAAAATAGCACATATAAATATGTTTCTTTCACGATCAATAATAAATTCACGAATCTAGGCTAATATCCCGATATCATTCGAGAGGTATTTGATAAGGTTAATGAAAGGTTATGATAAGGGCCGTCTCACATAACCGATTGATTTTCAAATTCATCATATTCCATTCGTCGTGATGTGGTTAATTATTGTACAGTTTATTGAGAAAGGTATATAGCATCAACTATATGAACATAAAACACTGGAAGAGTTCATAAATTTATGCTTATCCATAATTAAAATAATTATAAATGAACATGAAAGACGAATACATATATACGTATTTAAGTTGAAACCTTTTCATACTAATTTATTAACATCGAGCTAAGAGAATAATCTGACATATTTACTAGAATACACACATTATTGTGATTACAGACTGGTATAACAATATTGTTCCTATAAAATTCTACGTAAATATTTTCTTTTCGCTATTATTGAATAAATGTAGATTTTTTTTATTAAAAGTAAAACATCAAATTTTAATATGTCATTATAAAAAACAATGACGTCATATGATACTATTATTACATCATTTCTCAAAGATCTCCCTCCAACAAGTTTATACTTAAAGCCACATTCCATTGACACCGGTTGTCTTTTTGTCCCAATACGTCGCGTAAATGCTAAAACACTGCAAAATTTCAACACTGCCTTCCTGTGTTATCACTCTTTGAATCTCATTCATGTAACTACAATAATTTAAAACGATATTATATTTATTCAAGTATACTCTGATTTATTGCAATCTTTTAAATCGATGAGTTTTGACACATTTTTTTGTTTGATCCAACTGTTGGCACGGAAACCAAATATGAAACCCGCTGTTGCTATTCCACACAGAAAACTATTTTAGATGATTCATTCGGACGACTCATTCTGGATTCTTTTAATTCGAAGTGATTTGCTTCTTGGTTCCGGGGGAGCGTGGAGGAGTGCAGTGGTTCTCAAAACGCAAAACGAATGCCCCCTCTCTCTCAACGGCATTGACTGACTCGCCACAAGGGAGCTATCGTTGACTGACGTCATTGGAGCCTCGCTGTATCCTGAAGCTAGATCTTTGGCAATTTCACTTTTCAACTCTGAAGCATCGGATGAGGTCACATCGTCATCCGAGGGCAGTTCATCGACTTCATCTTCCAGCATCCTGTTGACAAACAACAAAATAGGATGTCGTGACAATAAAATTGAACGCATTCGCTTTGTCTGACATATTTTATTCGCCGTTCGCATCTAGCAGATAGCACAGTATAAAAATATTGATGAATCAATCGTAGAAAGAATAAGTAGGAGATACAGTAAGAAAATAGTATGAGTAAGAAAGAACGGAAGGAACAATAAAATGGAAGATCGCTTGTTAAACTAACCTAACTTCTATATTGTTCATCCTTTGTTTCATTTCAGCTTGTTCCTCGCCTACGTCTGCCAAAAGGCCTTGTAGACGATTATTTAGCATTTCCACGGTGGTCTCCAATTTGTGAACAGTTTCTTCTAGGCTTTGTTGGGTAGTTTGTGCGCTTTCAAACAAAGCTTCATCAAGTAGTCCATCCTGTAGAAAAAAACAATCATCAAAATAATGTGTAAGAATGGAATTGACAGAAAAAGTATTTACATATACATTGAATATAAGAGGTAACAAGCTAACCTTTCTAAGCAATTGACAGCCGCGTTCAGTGAGTGTATTTCTAGCATCAGGGTAGTCACCTAGAGCCTCCCAGAGATCCCTTTTAGCGAGACAAAATAGGTCAGAGTATCCCAAAGCTCGTACATTAGCAGTTCGTCGATTACCGGTTCTGTTACCAGCGATTTCCAAGACACTCACTTCTCCAAATACAGAGCCTGCACTCAAAGTAGCTAATACAGTCTTTCCATCATCAGCAACGACTTGCAGTCGTCCCCTCTTCACAATATACATTTCCTTGCCAACGTCTCCTTTTCTGCAAATGTAATCTCCTGGGCTGAACACTTGCAGCTTTAGTTTTAGGACCAATGCCTCCAATAGCCCAGGTTCACAATCTTGAAATATGCGAACTTCACGTAAGGTGTCCAAATGTACCCTTATAGCGATTTCAGCTTTTAATTTATCAGGAAGTGATGATAATACGTTTTCTTCGTCTAATGCACCACTCTGTGCCCAAGTGTAAGCGAACCAACGTATGACTCTGGCTTCAAGTTCACCGCTTACTTTTCTAAAGGCCATATACTGTTTCACGCCGTCCATTTTATTCTGAAATTCAACTCTGGCAACGTTCATGTTTGAAATCATCGAGCCAATGTTCCCTACGATTGTGGCGAAGATCAGAACTCCCGCCAAAAAGTCAGCCACGACAAACAAATACTCGGCGTCCTTTTCCGGTTGTGGTGTTTCACCGATGGTCGTCAGAGTCAAAGTTGACCAATAAAAACTGTAGATATATTGATGCGTCAAAGAACCGTTGCGAGAGCCAGTCAAATTGTATACCCAATTGTCGGTACCGAAACCGATAGCATAGCTGATAGCAAAGTATAGGCAAGCGTTCCAGTGGATAAGAACAAGTATCGCCATCACAACCTAAAATGAAATGTTTTTTCTTTAATACAAAAATTGTTAATGAATTAATTGAATCGGAATTTTTTTTACTTGTAAGGTGTTTCAGCCCACGTGAGTAGGTATCACCATTCTTCCCATTTATGTTGCGAAGAAGTCATGCGTCCCGGTATGGAGGGTGGGGCGGGGCAGTCGTTATACAATATATATTAACGTCATGTCTTAATGCGGCTGGCGAGATTCAACTGGTGACGTCTGTAGGTTCCTGACGTCTTATTTTAGGTGACTGTGAGCTCTTTCACTTAGTTAAGCAATAAAAAAAGGGTGCGTGTACTTATGTACGGGCGTAAGAAGTGATACTTTATTTTTATTAAATTTCTTTCTTTTGTTAATATTAAATAATTAATAGTAAATATTTAACGTTAATAATTTAATAATATTTAGTATGAATTATATTAAATAATCATTTTGTCATTTATATTACTAAAAAATGAATGCTAATAACACTTTTTTTTACGAGTGTACATGCGCGAAAGTTTACGCTGGTGTTAGGACCTCTTGGGAGTCCTCCTCCTCTTGGGATTTCCGCCGTGAAGCAGTAATGCGTTTCGATTCGAAGGGTGGGGTAGCCGTTGTAACTATACTGAGATCTTAGAACTTATATCTCGAGGTGGGTGGCGCATCTACGTTGTAGATGACTATGGGCTCCAGTAACCACTTAACACCAGGTGGGCTGTGAGCTCGTCCATCGATCTAAGCAATTAAAAGAAAAAAGAAAAAAACCTGCTTTTCTATTCAGACTCGCCAAGTTACGTCGTTCGTATTGTAATGAGCGATTTAGTGGACAACTTCATTCTGTTAATTTAGTGTCACGGTGCGCGCGCATCGTAAAATTTCACTCTCATCAATTTTTCATAACGCGCCTAAAGAAGTAAGTATAGCTTCAAAAAATATATATTGACCTTGCAAATTCTGAAAGCGTTCGGATAGCTTGTGGCTGTCTCTGTTCGATCAAACCATTCCCACATGCGAGGCAGGCGGAGAAGTCGATTTAAACGCACGATAACCGGGCACGGCAAATGCATCTGAAACGGAATCAAGGTTAAACATTCAATAATAACGTCACGTAATGAGCTACATACGTTAAATTGTTGATAGACGTAGTCGCGGTATACTAACATGATCGCACGATCCCGGAGGCCACCAATAGTACGCTATATCGGTCGGTATCAATGAAAGCAGGTCATATTTCCAAGAGCTCGACTTTAGATAGTGGTGTCTGAGCATCTTCGCATCCTTAACCATCAGTCCTTGTTCGAGATAGCCTGAAAATCACATTTACATTTCATAATATGTAACTTAAAAATAAAATTGATAAAAATCGCTAGGCCACTCATAAATTACAGTAGTTGTTTAAAATAAAATTCACGTTCACTCACACTAAGAGAATTTCTATATATTAAAATTTGAAATTACTATATAATTTTGTGAAAAATTTCAGCTGCGGTAAGATTTTCGTCATACGAGCTCATTGATAAACAAGAGGTCAATCACAAAAATAAAAGTGTACCGCCGCAATGCAATATTTGTACGGAAAAAGCAACAAGGCAGGGTCGAATGTTTGTCTACACGTTAGCTAAATTTGATGACGCAAGGCGAGGCGCAGCGTGTGGGTGTCAAATTGTTGATTTGCGAGCTCACTTGAACTCAATACACGTAACTTACATTGTTGCGAGTGGTATCGATTTCACTAGCCCCCGTGACTTTTATGCACTCATCGCTCGTAAACACTTTACGGGTTACGGACTAGGACAGCCTTAATAGGGGACGGATTATACGAAGATTTTAGGTGATCGAAAATGTTCAAACACCTATCACGTGTTTTAAGTAAGCCTTTGATTTGTACCAAATGTTAAACATTTGGTACAAATCAAACTTGGGGGACTCCTTTATGAACCATAATTATGAATGTTATTCGTATTTCACGCAATCTATGCAATAAAGTTTGCTTAAGTACTAAAAGTCATATTAGACAAGCCCACTGAGTTTCTCGCCGGATCTTCTCAGTGGGTCGCGTTTCCGATCCGGTGGTAGATTCTGCGAAGCACTGTTCTTGCTAGGGTCAGTGTTAGCAACACTCCAGTTTGAGCCCCGTGAGCTCACTTACACACGTTAGAGTGAAGCTGAAATAGCATCTCGAGGCTATCAGCATGGGTTTAAAAAAAACTTATTAGACACCGAATGAATACGATAATCGGTGCTTAGTTACGAACGGCAACCGTTTTCAGGCGTGTGTTATGACACTTGTCATGTCAGTCTGTGTATTATTTTTTAAATTGTTTTGTTTACATTTTTGTACATTCGAAATCAATATCTTATTAAATTAAGTTAAAATGGTTATAGAAGACGCATTGGAGACGCCATCTTGCTGCTTTGCTTGTCTCACCGACCGATTCCCACAATGCTCGCAGACTGGATGAGCAGTGGCCAAAAGAATCTCACCTTCCGGGTCACCTGCACTAAGTCACTGGGAGGGAGCCGAGAATGGAGTGCCACTGTTGTAGTTACGACGAAGAAATGGCTCAGCACGCGCTCATATTGTGGTCTCGAAGTTCAGATTTGAAAATAATATTTCATTGCTATCGTTGCTGTTACAATGCTTAGCAGGGTCGATTATATTATTGGAACGTAGTGGCCGATTTCTAACTGTCCACTGCCGCTGCGGGGGATCGTGATAGCTCTTCTCTTTCCGCACTGATCGATTCGATCTAGCCACACCAGAAGAAGGACTAGTGTCTAGTTTTAGCCTCCACAAAAAATATAGGACAGTCGTTCCTTTAAGGAAAATCCCACATACATTGCGCGCCCCTTTATAAACAAAAACTTGGTTGGCATGAGACATTGTTTTGCAACTCTTTTCAGCTCTAAGAATTATTGAAACTAGCTTTATTAATGAAACTAGAAACTGGTCTTGCTAAAAAAGACTCCTATAATAATAAATTGTATTTTTGTTTTGAAATAACTGATAGGGAAAGATTTTTCGCCATGGACGCAATGGACTTATGTCGTCTTCATTGTTTACCTCGCCGTATACTCTACACTTGGTTTGTTATACATGCAGCATTTGTTTCGTATTTGGTTCAAGTGTCACTTCGTGTGTGATATTATTTCTCGGATTTCTCTGATTGACATCACAGTGACACATATCATCTGCCACACTTGGGGCCAAAACTTCAATATTGTAATACAACGGCTGCCTATTTACTACAATGCATAATTTCTCTGGGGTAAATTTATATAAAACTAGCCGTGCTCGCGCGCTTCGCTGGGCCTTTAAAATTACGATTATTATTTATTGTCATTATTATTAGGGAGTCCAACACTCATATAAATATTAGCCTATCCATTAAGTACATGTATTTTTTACATCGATACCAAGTTTCAAGTCAATCGGATGCATGGTTCAGTATTTATAACGGAACATCTGTAAAAACCACTGTAGATTTATATATTAGTATAGATACTGGTTTTATGTTAACAGTTCAGCGTTTAGCTCGCAATCTGATAATATAATTCCATTGATTGTTAACTAAAGAAAACGTTGCGGAATCGATTAGCCCTCACCGTGAGGTGTACAAACGAACGCAAATAAATTGCCCTCTCTTTGTATATAGTGACAAACATTCCCTTTGCAAATATTTTTCGACCTTCTCTATTCGCTGTATTAGTATGTTCTGTTGTTTTTGTAAAATGCTATCTTATTTTATATAGATTATTTTACGGCTTCGAATTGAATGATAGATTTTTGGAATGAACTTCATTATAATTGAAAGGATAACGTTGCAATTTGAAATTTAGTTTCAAGCTATAACTGTAGTTTTGGAAAGAAAAGTGTTTGATATTTGAGATACTTAAACTAAAATTATTGTAACAGCTTATTTAAAAAAAATAACAAATTCGAGGACTATTTGGTTTAAGCGACATTTCCTGACGCGACATTTATGTTTGTAGTTATTATTATTACAGTTGCGTTTTATTTAGAATGCGATGTTTTTAATTGAACTTCAATTAAATTTATTTCATTGAAATAGCTGAAGAAGTTTTTTTCGTTATGATATTTTTTCAAACTTTAAGCTTTAAATTGTTCTCCAGCAAAATTGCAAAGATTTTGCTTATTTTTCACTATTTTTCCCTTTCACCCTTTTTTATTTCATAGATGAGTGGGCGAGCTCACAGCCCACCTGGTGTTAAGTGGTTACCGGAGCCCATAGACATCTATAACATAAATGCCGCGATCCACCTTGAGATATGAGTTCTAAGGTTTAGTATTTCAGTATAGTTACAACGGCTGCCCCACCCTTCAAACCGAAAAGCATTACAGCTTCACGACAGAAATAGGCAAGGTGGTAGTACCTACCCGTGCGGACTCACAAGAGGTCCTAACACCAATAAAAAAAAACTTCTAAGATGGGTGGACGAGCTCACAGCCTACCTGGTGTTAAGTGGTTACTGGAGCCCATAAACATTTATGACGTAAATGCGCCTTCAATCTGCGCGGCCAGTCGTCTATCGCAGCACGAACGAGGTCCATGTCAATATCGGCGGCTGCCTTAATCAAGGGTGTCTTGAGTGACTCCAAATTGGGATGAGGCTTTGAGCACGCCTTTTCCTCCAAGTGTTGCCATATCTTGTAATCTAACGGATTCAAATCTGGACTGCAGTCTGGACTGCAGGAGGGCCAGTCTTCGTGCCGGATGAAGTCGATTTCACGCGCCGCCAGCCAGTCTTGTGTGCTCTTCGCTCTATGAGCTGGCGCCGAATCTTGTTGGAATACCCAGTGCCTGTTATTGAACATGGTATGAGAAACAGGTTCCACAAGGTTCGTCAGGACTGTATTTTGATACACAACTGCATTCGTTTTTACACCTTTCTCACAAAAATGTACCTCTGTTAGCCCCAATAAGAAACTCCCAACCATACCATGAGCGAGGATGGAAAATGACCTCGTTGGACACGCGGAATACGGTTGCTCGCTTCTTCACTACTGTGTGCGTACACCTTATCATTTTGTTTGTTGTAGCTCTCTTCTACAGTAAAAAATTTTTCATCCGAAAAAAGATTTTCCCGATATTTTTTTCCCGCGTACCGCTTCAACAAAGCGCGGCATCTCTTCAGTCTTAGGTCCATTAGACGAGCATTCAAACGATGTCCTGTTTTTCTTCGATATGCCCGAAGCCCTAAGTCTTCATTTAACACCCTTTTCACCGTGGTTCTGCTTAACCCCATCTGAAGGGCCAACAGTTTCTGCTTACGTTTGGGATTTCTTTGAATTCGCGCCTTCACAGCTTTTATCACTGCTGGAGTCCTAACAGACGGAGGGCGACCACTTCTTGACCTGTCATCTACACTAGAGTCTTCATTGTATCGTTTGATGGTACGATAAACGAATCTTTTGGTTATATTCAAATTTTTCAGTATGTTAAAAATTTGAATTGGCGCGTAACCGCAACGATGCAACGCAATAACTGCAACACGGTCTTCTTTAAGCGTCCACTCCATATTTAAAAATGAGTAAAATTCTAAAAGTATACATTTTTATTATCATGAACAATTCGAAATTCGAATTCAATAAACTTTTTTGTGGCCAGCATTCTAAAAGAAAAGTTTTTACTGTGTGACAATACTTATGACCTGACTAGTTATAGTTACAACGGCTGCCCCACTCTTCAAATCGAAACGCATTACTGCTTCACGGCAGAAATAGGTGGGGCGGTGGTACTTACCCGTGCGGACTCACAAGAGTTCCTAACACCAGTATCCATTAGTAAAATGTTGATTATCCATACGTACATTATATTACTCATAAAACGCTGCTGACTATTCTCCTTATACTCCCTTAGTAGCCCCAAGCAATCGGTAGATGGAGACATTGAAAGCTAACATACACACACAGTGAAATCTTATGTAAGTGCTTTTAGTTTCAATATCTAAATCTCTTTGTGTTTGAATCAATGTAGCAAATCAGAACGAATTTTCAAGGTTAACAATCTAATACTGTTAGAATTTTATGGAGATTATTAGCCTTGGTGACTGCAAGAACACGTCTATTTTTCTTTTTAATCTCTTTCTTCACTTTGTTGGGTTTCACAATTAACAATGACATCCACCCGCTTTTATTGTACTAAGCTAAAATTGTCGGTCGTTCGAGTTAATGTAAATGGCTTGTGAATTGAATTATATAACACATGTATAAAGGTGCATAGCGGATTATTTGTTTGGGACATCTGGCTCTGGCGGTTAGTTAATAGAAAAGGACTGAGCACGTCAGCTTATCTAAGACAATATATTGTTACGTTAATTCAAAACTAAATTCCAAGCTGTTTGAAAACTGAATTCATTTTTTAACAGCAAGCACAATAATACATAAGGAACTTGTATTGTATTCATACTTTAGGAAATAATTATGTTATTGAATTCATAACAATTTATCCATAAATTAAATAAATGATCTCTCGTCAAATTCCAACAAAATGAGTCGGTTTGATGAAGTATTTTTACATTTATTTTCTAGTGTATAATTTATTAACTGTGTATTTACTATTAATATAATAAACACGGCGCGTTAAATTAAAACTATAACTACCACTATACTGTATGTGTTTCAATATTAAGCTTATTGTGGTCGTACGTTTGGCCTTTGTCTAGAATATGCGATGCTACAGATGCTTTACATAAACTTTCATAAACATGCGACCGCGATTTTATAAATATAATTTGGATATTTTATGCTGAAATTTTTAAAAGTCGTACCTACTTTTTGTTTTCAAATTATAAATCACGGGACGGTACCGTCATTATTGATTAATTCCCTAAAATAAACAATTATATCACAAATGTAGCTTTAAAATAAAAAGAAAACACGTTTTTCAGAGCAAATCGAAATACATTTTAAAATAATATAATATATCCAGATTTGGATAATAAATAAAAAATTATAAAAGTGAAATCATCAGTTTTTGATATGAGTGCACATTTTCAAATTAATGCACGTTTAAATCGGCGAAAATTACGTCGGAAAATTCCATAACATAGATATTCATCATTCCGGCTATGGAATGAACTCCCCTCCACGGTGTTTCCCGCGCGCTATGACATGTCCTTCTTCAAACGAGGCTTGTGGAGAGTATTAAGCGGTAGGCAGCGGCTTGGCTCTGCCCCTGGCATTGCTAAAGTCCATGGGCGACGGTAACCACTCACCATCAGGTGGGCCGTATGCTCGTCTGCCTACAAGGGCAATAAAAAAAAAAAAATACAGCTTAAGCCAAAAGCGGCGATTTAAAAAAAAAAAACCTTAAAACAAAACAAGCACGATATGTTTCAGTTGCCCATCCGCACCTGTAATAACACTGCGATTTAGTAATTAATTTGATTGCGCGACACGTGGCACTATGATCACTATTCTGCTAACAACTAATGTTTGTTGCCTGTAGATTGTTAGGTAGATTGGAATGTTTGTTTTGTGTTGATTCAATATCCGGAGAGTGATTAATAACAACTCAGTTTGCTTAAACTTATACTATGCTTAGCTTTGTCTTAAATGATTATCGCAAAGGGAACATTGGTTTTCTACTAAACGAAACAATTATTATTATATTACGTTTACCAGTGGCGTAGCTAGGTAACCAAGGGCCCTGGGGCAAATTACAAAATGGGGCCCCACTGCTATGTAAACTGATTATGTTTTATTAAATAAAAATATGAAATATACCAATACTTTAAAACCGCTGGACCAGAACCAGCCTGCCGGGTCGGGATGGGATACACCGCGTCGGTGTATCGTATCTCCTTGGCGGCGCGCTAGATTGCCGGTAGCGCGTCGCGCGGCCTCTACGAGCTTACTTACTCCTGATACAGTATTAATTTTTTAACCGTTCTCGAAAAAAATTATCTTAAATCGAATTCACAATAAAACGCACCTCGATGAATAATAAAACGCACATATCACTATCCGTCAAATTGACAACACTGCCAACCTACAGAAAGAATTTAGGGGAACTCCCTAAGCATAACATTTGAATTTCTCTCATCTGAGTTGTCATGATTAAAGTGGGGTTGCAGCCTGTCATCTTTATTTTGAAAATAGGAGAAATTTCCAAAAGTTCAGTTCGATCGAGATTTCTGGTAAGGATTCGAGGGCCCCCTGAGCTTGAGGGCACTGCCCCGCCTAGCCCCTGGGTAGCTACGCCACTGACGCTTACGTATACGTTAGTATAAACATTAGTTAGTACAGTCTCCATTGGCTTCAAGACAATTCTTCAAAGGCTTATGGTTAGTCGTCATCCGACTCACTGGTGGTAGGACGTCTTGAGAGTCTGCACGGGTAGGTACCACTAATCTCCCTATTTCTGCCGTGAAGTACCTAGTATTGCGTTTCGGTTTGAAGGACGGGACAATCGTTGTACTGTTAAAAGTGGGACTTTACAACTTATATCTCAAGGCGCCATTTACGTTGTACTTTGTAGTTGTCTATGGGCTCCAGTAACCACTTAACACCAGCTGGGCTGTGATCTCGTTTACCCCTCTAAGCAATGAAAATAAAAGCCCATGTGACAGGAAGGCCCCGTCACCGCCCGAAATATGTCGGACCCACTCTTGGTGCTTTAAGGCCCCTAAAGCTCCAGTCAACACCCTCATCAAACTACCTTATTAACTCATAGACGTAGGCCATTGAGTTTCTCCTGGGATCTGCTTAGTGGGTCGCGACTCCGCACCAGCGTTAGATTATGCGAACTACTTCTCTTGCTAGGGATAGTATTAGCAAATTCTCTCTACCAGGGAATAGGTAAGGACAAATAATAATATGGTTAGTTATTAATTGAACACGCACTATCTTCATTGAATTCCATGTCGAATCTTGAACATGGAATAAAAATGTCGTTTTTATTTCAAGTTCCTAACGCATTCCATTAATTCATACTATTTTCTCTACAAGAAATCATAAAACACAATAAAGCACATTATGATTGGGACTAGACATTGATCAGTCTTCATCTTCGATGTAATTAGAAACGTTCATTTTCAGCTACGCTCGTGTAGATCAAGCCTTATGATCAGACGCTGAATATTGCTAAAAGGACTCTATTTGGTTTTGTAACATGATGTTATTAAGAAGTCGTACCCAAGAACCGTATCTTGCTATGTCTGGGCCGATGTTTTCATAACATTTTTACAAAATTTAACTCAATCACTCCTTAATAGCTAACTCTGTCACTGAACAAGAAAAATAACACCGTCGTATCCTACTAATTATAATTGAGAAGATTCTGTAAAGGTACAAGCAACTCGGTCATTCTGATTATTGAAATATTGTTCAATAGTGTGAAATTTCTGGGGTACAATTTCGCAATAAATTGCATATACAGATACTATACGAAACTTTTATTAATTCGCTACGTACTTAATGTGAGGAGACTGCGTCCGAAAACGAAGACAGACGATAATACTAATGACACCTTTGATGATGGGACGGAAAGAAAATCGATCCTGACTCATCATATTTTTAAAACGTTTTATTAGCATTATTTACGTGCCATAATGTTAGTACAACTAAATGAAACGATAGTTTCATAAAAAATGCATTACTTTACTAAAAAAAAAAACCAGCAATGAAACACAAAATCAAAAACAGCTGATGCTCGGATCAACGACCGCACGGGTGTGGCGCGGCGCAGACTCGCGCGATTGCACAAATACTTATTTATAACATTTGCCTAAATAACTCCATCATCAAAGGTGTCATTAGTACTATCGTCTGTCTTCCTATTCTCCTCTAATATTCCTCCGATATTCTTCTCCAAATAACTCCATCATCAAAGTTGTCATTAGTACTATCGTCTCTCTTCGTTATCGAAAGCGGTCTCCTAACATCCAGCATAAGATTTTAGTTAACATACCTTCGTGTATATGTATAACGGTGTCGACGAGATAAACGAAGTCGCATAGATAATCCAGGACGAACCAGACAGAGGTCAAGTTGTCTAGTTCCCAGAACACCGCTCGTCCGATCACAAACACCACGTTGTACAGGATAGCCAGAGAAACAACCGCCAACCACTGTTGAATTTACGACTTACACAACCATTTATTTAAGTACATATTGTAATATAATTATTATTATTTTCAAACTATTAGAACCAGTGAATCATGGACTTTAGAAATTATTAATTAATTAAAACTTCACATTATTGTTCCGATATCTATAGACCTCAGTACCCAAGAAACCGAGATCGTAAATGAGTTTATCGAAATAAAAAAATTAAAAAATTACGGGTAAGACAAGATCGGATAACACAATTTTTTGTTTTTTAGTGCATGTACGGAGAGCCAAGGTAAAATAAAATCAACAAATCAATGTCTTTCCGCATCGCATAACATTGCGAGTCCCCAACGCCTTTCATTTTATTAACAGTTAAATTACATAAAAGGTAACAAATGTAAAACTAAAAAAAATCAAATCACACTTAATCATTTCAATTTTATGTCATTGAAAATCACTTAAGGTCTACTAAAGGTGCTTATTTTGGGATTGATATCTCTCATTCTTTTTTTTTATTGCATAGATGGCTGGACGAGCTCACAGCCCACCTGATGTTAAGTGGTTACCCGAGCCCATAGACATCTACATCATAAATACCGCCACCCATCTTGAAATATGAGTTCTAAGGTCTCAGTATAGTTACAACGGCTGCCCCACCCTTCAAACTGAAATGCATTACTGCTTCACGACAGAAATAGGCAGGGCGGTGGTATCTACCCGTGCGGATTCCCAAGAGGTCCTAACACCAGTAAAAATCATTCAATTCATTCGATTTAGTAGCTCTCTCATTTGGTAACAGTCTGCTTAAATTATAGACAATCTGATCTAACAATTTTTCCTTTTTAATAAACAACCTTTTTTCAATATTTTAAGAACTCATTTGATTATAGCTGCTTTTATTAAGTATTACATTCAGAAATGTTTATTGTGTTTGAGTATTTGATTTATTAACTAGGATTGTGATATACTATACACATCTCAAATTTTATTTAAGAAATAAAAAAAGATATATTATAATAAATAAAATGTTTTGTTTATCTCGGTCAAAAGCGAAAACCGTAACTGACCAAAGTACATGTTATACATTAGTGAGTTCTGCTATACAAGAAATATCCGAATCGAGAAATGATATTCCGTGTGCCTCGTAGCGTCGATTGGGGTCGCCAATTGTTGACCAAATACCATATACATATGTACGTATCTATGAAGTGAGATTGATTATTGTACCGAATTGATGTAGAAACGGGACAGTGACGGAATGGAAAGGTTACTTGATAATATTCTCTACATACGTTTGTTTCGATACTACTGTTTACATTTTGTATATACAGCCGTCTGTATACACTATCTAAATTAGGACCAAAGTTTTTATTATGCCATGATTTCGCATTCATAAAATCATCTTTCTTCATCACAATCAAAAAGTCATTTTCGGATTAGGAGTGCTGGTGGCTTTGATTGAAACATCCTTTCTTATGTTATGTGTTGGTTCAATCATGAGATACAACATGATGATACAAATATAAGCAAATTTACGTATATCTGTATATACGAAATAAAATACAAAACTCAAATAAATATACTAAAAATTATTAAAAAGTAATAGCTCAATACCTATCCAAGAACGTCAGATGAATGCGATCATTTCATTGACTCATGAGACCTATTTCCAACAAAATTATAAAAAAAAGATATAACAAAAATTAATCATATAATAATAATAATAAAATATATATTGCCCTTTTATGGCGGTCAGTGTGTTCTGCGACGGAAATAAGAACGCTGATAAACTCAAACATCCCTTTTTTGATCTAAGTACCTAATTTGTTGTATGTTATACACAAATCGACAGCATGCTTACAGTGTATATAATAAGTTGGTTGTAAGTATCAATTTTTTCTGCGAAGCACTGCTCTTGCTAGGGCCAGTGTTAGCACCACTCCGGTTTGAGCTCACCTACACGTTAGGGTGAAGGTGCTATAGCCCCACAAGGCTATCAGTATAGGTAGGAAAAAAATCAAATATTGTAGTTAGTTTTATATTTTAGTATTAAAAAAAAAGCTTACGTTATAATGAGTTGGTAAGGTTGGGTCGAAGGCTAACTTCATCCCGCAGAGCAGCTTGGAACGTTGTGCCTGGTAGAGCGGTTCTTCGGGGTCGGTGAACGTTTGTGCAGCGAATTTGTCCAGGAACCAATCGGGGGGCTTGGCGCGACCCTCATTCTTGATACGGAACCGCCAGTTCTTCGTCAGACGCGAGAATTGCCGCTGGATCCAGTTGTTGTTGGCGTTTGATTCCGTCACAGCCTGGTGAGTAGAAATTAAGAATAAAACGTTTATGCTTTGCTTGAGTTATTTTTAATGATAACAAAGATAAGGAAACAGAAATTGACTAGTTCCCTTTTTTTAAAACACGTAAATATAACATTATAACAATCTCAGTTTTGAGATCACAAACTCAACCGTTTTTTTCTGAAGGTCAAATTTAATTAAGCAGTGTATCAAGTTAATAATTTAGCTTCCACTATAAAGGAATGGTTGGAGGAATTGGCAGTACCGCAGCTGCAGATGCAAAACGATATTAATTGTTCTGTCGAATGAATCTCAAGCGCTGCAATACTGTCGTCTGTGTTTGTTTATTCAATTTCATGGAAACGAAGGGTCGCTTTCGATCTGCGGCCTCGGTCTGCCGCTGATATGGCATTCGTAACTAAAAATAAACATGGTAGCTATAAGGAGGGTATGCTAAAATACAAAGATCAATAGTACAATTCAATTAAGAGTGCCCTTGTACTCTGTATCCTTATTGACGTGTCTTTTCTAACAGCTGTGTGTACAAAATATATTAAATAAATAAAAATAAGATATTTCCCAGTTTCTCATTGTTTGTTTATTGGTTGTTTGTCCGGGAATTTAATGAAGATTGAATAAAAATGGTAATAAAGCTTTAAAATAACTTCAATTATAATGAAAAATACCAAAAACAATGAAAAGAATATTAGCAAACTAAAAATTTACAATAAAATTATTACGAAATTAGTAAGCTCTGAAACCAGTGCGTCTTATGCGTCATGACTTGCAGCTTGCAGGTCTGAGATATAGAAACTTACGACTCGTCCGAATGCTTAAAGTCGCTCAGTGAACCTGGAGTGAGTCATGCTCGATGTTTCTCTGACGAATCTTATCCTGAACGAAGTCATTCGCCAGAGAAATAAAGCTACTGACATAGCTCAACGCATAAACAAGTTGAAGTGGAAACGGGTCGTTCATATCTTGTCGCAGAACCGATAACCATTGGAATAGACGAGATCTGTAGTGGAAATCATGGACCGGTAAACATAGGGCGGCCAGTAACAGTGGTAGTAGGAGTGGATGGAGTTGTGAGCACCGGGATCAGGTCGCGTGGCGTACCTTGGGGGAGGCTCATGTCCAACAGTGGACTATAGGCTGTTAATGATGAATGATCCTTACCTCGTGAAGGTCAAAATCAAAGTTGTCCTTTCTGTTGTCGTCGCTTAGAAGATAAGATGCATGGTGAAGTGTAATTAGCGATACGACTATACCGATGTTTGAGACCGCGGGGAAAACTATTTTTCTGAAATGAGCACTAACCTAAAGCATGGACACAACTACTTCCAAAACGAATAAAATATATCACAGGAAAAAAAGAATTTATTCATTAAGACGAAACACATGCCTGATTAGGCTTACGAATAGACCAGATAGTGATACCTAACCATATTCACAATTGGCCACACTGCGAGTTACTAACTAATGGTGATTTTGTGTGTTAACATTTGTCACATGATGTTATTCCTTCATCTTGGATATCACCGATGAACAAGATTAAGTTTCTTATTATTGTTTTTTTTTTTCATTTCACAGAACAAGTTCGCAGCCCATCTGAGCCGACTATTCAAGCCGCCATCTCTCTTGTGTCATGACAACGGCTGTACCCCTTAAACCAGAACTCATTGGTATTCGTTTGTAGTCATTAAAATGGGTACCTGGCGTAGGATTAAGACCTGGCACAATAGCATACTCGAAGCGAAAACAAATATATCATCTATTAAGTTGTGGACAATTCGATGCCTGTTATTTGAGATGTCTCCACAACAAATGCCTCAATTTGAGCTGTCTACAAGCTCTTCCCATTCTATCAGAAGATATTCTATCAGAATTTACCAAGTAATTATTTAAAAGCTACAACGTGGAGTCGGGAGGGACACTTCACCAAGCACTACGGTCTGTAGATATTCCCGCGTATTTATCTTATTAGGGCTGAGCCGAGTAATAAAATATTTTGATAAAGTATTTTCTTCGGTTGTTCCGAGTCGTAGATATAATTAAAACTACTTTTATTCTTTTTACTTAAATTTTATTATAACCGACGTTTCGAATATTATGTAGTTTACAGTTTTTGTGGTCATGGTCGATTAAGCAGTTTATTGTCGACATTTGAATGTTGTGTTAAAAATATCGTGTATTTTTCTGTTAGATATAAAATACATCTAGACTTTTACATTTCATTTCACACGGAGTGCACTAATAGTAATCATCAGATTTGCCAGATTATTTTGATTTGGGTTAAAATCTTTGCGATAAAAAAATACCATGAGATGGTTTTAAATAAAAAAATGGATAAGTTCGTATATGCAGCCATAATATCCATAGACATTAATTGAATGTTGTCTTTACTAACTCCGCACGCTCTTATTGAGATGATCTCATGTACTTTCACAGTACATTCAACTATCATTAATCAAAGTATTAATCAGACCAGATATCAAGGATCATCGATATACTTATAGAATTTAGTAAAAAATTAGAAACTGGTCGAATACATATTGGGCTTAATGAAATTATAATAATTTTGGTTCCCCAATTTAAATATAACACCTTTGGTTTCATCTTTATTCACAGTGTGCCCTGAGTTACGAGAAGCACGGTGTTTCGTATTAAGCGATGTGAATTTGCCGCGGCTCAAATTTCGCAGGGGTTACCTTTTTTTTTCAAAAAACAAAAAGAAAACGGTACGGTGGAACAATTAAAAAATCAAACCCAATAATGTTTCTATCTCTAATTGAGGGCAGGTATTTATATCTGTATATCTACCGCGTGATGTTAATACGTTCCGGTTTGAAGAGTGAGTGGCCAGTTGTCGGGTTGTATTGAAAAACTGTGACTCATGTCTCAAGTTAACTGTCGATATTTTCATCGTTGATGTCTATGGGCTCCGCCAACAACTTAATATCCGGTGGGCCGTGAGTACGCCGCCCATACGAACGATAAAAAAATATTTAAGGATTCATTAATTTAGGAAAACAAAAAGATAATTTACGAATGATTTAAAAAAAATATAAACTAGTGATGGGAGATTAGTATTAGTAATCGGAAACACACCAAAAAAATCCACTTGGATTATTCAAATTCTCCTTAGTTTAAGAGCTCACTCATTCTTCTTCTTCTTTTTAGTCGCATACTTCTTTGCTGAAGGTCGTGTCCCTGAAAGCCCTTCGTGGCTCTTTGTACCATAAGCTTCCATTTCCTTCGGTTTTCGGCTTCTCTCAGGGCGGTCGCAATAGAGTCCAGTGAGCGCACTGGCACAGTGACTAACGGTTTGGTGGCCGGCCGGCGGGTCTTTTCCTTCTACCTTGCCCACCACAGTAAATTTTTCAAGGTTGCTCAATCATAGTTACTACGTATTTCATCGATTGGCATCTTCGTAATGCAAACACCCGCGTACATAATTCATGCAGTATCCTTATCATATATTTAAATTAGACGCTAATTTTGTTCTCATAATGATTATTCGAGATAGATTACTGCTTCAAGAAAGCCAGAGCTCGCTTTCCAAGCGCAAAGTTTAAATTAACGATTTCCATCTGAACTAAGCACGTGCACAAGTCGAAGAGAGCAAGCACATCGTTATTTTTACGCTTCGAAGGCTTTTGTAGTTAGTAGCGATTCAAGTTCAACCCTATTTACTGAACTACGTTTCAGTGTTGATTTAAAGTTGCATCAACAGAAAGATTTCGATTAATTGAAATGCTCTATATAGTTGGAAGTGTTTGCTTTTCGGGAACTATCCGATTCGATGGTTCGGTTTTAAATTCGTTGATACAAATTTAGTTATTTAGTTTTAGTCAAATTGATTTTCCGTTATTAATGTTTTATGGTAAGCTGTTTTCGGGTTTAGTTCTTGAGAAGTCGTCGAGGCTTCAAGAATGATAGACACTTTGTACTCGTATCGACTGATGTGACAATGCCTGTTGTGTTAACTCTTCGAAAGAAATACGTACTTAACACATGTTGACTACTACTACGATGAAGGAAAAAAATCATTTAATAAAAATTAAACTCTTAAAATGTTTATTATGCCCAATTACCAAACAATTGAGACAGATCTCAAGCCTCAAGAAGGGTTTTACCGGGGCCCGTAGACAACTACAGCGTAAATGCCGCCACTCACCTTGAGATATGAGTTATAAGGTCTCAGTTGTAACAGTATAACGGCTGTCCCGCCCTTAAGTCGAAACATATTACTGCTTCACGGCGGAAATA
This sequence comes from Bombyx mandarina, assembly GCF_030267445.1. Taxonomy (NCBI): domain Eukaryota; kingdom Metazoa; phylum Arthropoda; class Insecta; order Lepidoptera; family Bombycidae; genus Bombyx; species Bombyx mandarina. The sequence continues at coordinate 6,698,856 of NC_143208.1, forward strand.
GGCAGGACGGTGGCACCTACCCGTGCGGACTCACAAGACGTTCTACCAACAGTAATTACGTAAATCATAATTTTGCGGGTTTGATTTTTTTACAAGATGTTATTCGTTCACCGTGGAAGTTAGCTTGAACATTTGCTAAGTATGTATTTCTTTAGAAAAATTGGTGCCCGCCTGCGAGATTCGAACACCGTTGCATCGCTTGATACGAATGTTCCGAGCGTCTTATCCTTTAGGCCAGTTTAGGCCAATACGACTTTTTAATATGCAGGTGGCGATATTCACTTTGTGATGCCTGTGTGCTTAACGCAAAGTAGGTCGTAAGCGACATTCACCAGTCTACGCTATAAAAATATAAATATAAGTATATACAAAAAAATCCAAGTCAAGTAAAAATGCATTTTTTTAACCAATTGTTTCTCATGTTTTTCATCTCAGGATACCTCAGAAATAGCGTAGGTACATGTATTCAGATAGGTAAAATTGTATTTTTTTTTAAAATAAATAACCCTCAATTCATATGTCTATGAAATTGTATATATTACTTTCAGTAACTTTAATAAACTTATTCCACTACTGAAGTCAGTTTTAATTGTTTTTAATTACTCACATCATTATTGTAAATCATCAATGTTTTGTGTCTGTCAGTAGTGCATGATAAATGCGCTATCAAGGGCGGACCCAGCTTTGGCGCCAGGAGGGGGTCACATAGTCGTGGGCAAGTTAAGAACTTATAATTTAATTTTGATAACAATAGATAATAAATAAATCATGATGTTCTTCAATTAGTCCAAGTTAGTTCAAGTCCTGGAACTAGCTCACGGGGGGGGGGGGGTCATGACCCCTATGACCCCCCCCCCTGGATCCGCCGTTGTGCGCTATAATAATTACTTTGAACGTACTAGTACAATAAACGTATTCATTCAATAGAGCGGCCATTTTACTATTGCTCTGATATAAATTCTGGTAACTTATCACGTTCCTTTACTAGACCGTAAGTAAAATATGTATTCAAAGAAATATGAAACGATTTGCTATTGCTGATCTGATTTCGGTACGCGACTAAATATCTATCTACAAATAAATAAATATAGTTGATTTGTTATTTTTCTTGGAACATAAATAGAACTACGACGTCTCGTGGATTTTGTAAGAGTTCGATTCTAATCTAATTACCTTGCGAATATATTTTGATATCAAATAGTTTTCATTCATAAATTCTATAAATAGTAGAGTTGAAAAAATTTGGATGCTATTCGAAAATCGATTTTTCACTGGTGGTAGGCCCTCTTATGGGTCCACACGGGTACCACCACCCCGCCTGTTTCTACCGTGAAGCAGTAATGCGTTTCGGTTTGAAAGCCAGGGCAGCCGTTGTAAATATACTGAGACCTTGGAACTTATATCTCAAGGTGGGTGGCGCATTTACGTTGTAGATGTCTATGGGCTCCGGTAACCACTAAACACCAGGTGGGCTGTGAGCTCGTCCACCCACCTAAGCAATAAAAAAAATCAAAATATCCAGGGCTGTAAGTCGTTTAAGGTGGCTTACATTTTGCTTAATACGTGTCATTTATCTTTGTAATTAAAGTCCGTTTTATTCGGTATTAGTATCAACGATAATATATTTTTAACTAAACTTCATTTGTGTTTACCACATTCAAATAGCTGAAGATATCTTTTTTTGGTTATGATATTTTATCCAAATAAAAAATTTGATATGGCTTTCCTGTAAAGTTGCAAAAATGTCGCTTAAGCATATAGCCTTTCACCCCGCGATATTAAGATCTTTAATTATTTAGTTTGTTGTCAACGTTTCCATGGAAACGAATCAGTTAGATTTAACGTAGAATGCAGTATACTACCTAGTTATACCGTATAAGCAAAGAGTTTTTCGCAAGTTACGACTGCGGGAAACGCACACATTATGTAAGAAAAATGAAACTAAAATCTTTTTTTTCCTACATATGATGATAGCCTTGAGAGGCTATTTCAGCGTAGCCTTAACCAGTAGGTGAGCTCACGGGGCTCAAACCTGATGACGTTGCTAACACGAACCCTAGCAAGAGCCGTGCTTCGCAGAATCTACAACCGAATCGGAAACGCGACCCACTGAGAAGATCCGGCGAGAAGCTCACTGGGCTGTGTCTGTTGGTTAATTTCCTCGTCGAGCTCTTCGTCGCAAGTGACGGATTCGACGAGGACGATGATCGGTGCTTGAGGTACCTAAAAGCAGCGTTAGTGGATCGGGAGGATCCGTAATGACGTGTTTAGGGTGACGTCGACTGTTTACCGTTCGGTCCACAGGCTCGGTTATGTCATTTACTAATTGAAGTCCTATTCCTAAGAATGGTTAAAGTCGGGCTACACAGCTTAATGTGTTGTCGTGCTTCACCGATCAGCAAACCATTTCTTTTCTCTTTTGTGTTCTATTCTTTGACACTAAAGATACTTAAGAGTTCGTCTTTTTAGTCTCTCAAGAACAACAGCATCACCAATATGGAAAAATAAAAGGAACATGAACGAAAAAAACTAATAATAATTCTATTTATAATCGAGTATCCAAGTCGATCGATAGATAAACGTCGTCGAGAAAGTTTTGTAACGCCACCGTGACGACGACTGCACCAGGTGCAGTGCCAAACGGATTCACCATCAGGTGGGCCGTATGCTCGTCTGCCTACAAGGGCAATAAAAAAAATAAAAATAAAAAAAAATTCACTCGTTGTCGCAACGTTCGATTCGAAATTACGTGTTTTGGGCTACGAAGCTGTTACCATTAACGCTGAATTGAACGAGAAATAGTCTAAGCAATCCATATCAATAAAAATACCGGGCGTACTCTAAGTAATTTAAATTTTTATAGCGAAAGAGACATGAGTCATAAAGTTTCGCAATTTGAATCAAGAATCCTTTACCAGCTTTATAGGCTGTTAAGGATTATATGTTTAAACTCACCGCTAAGTGATTCGGTAGCTGTCCGAAGAGTTTTTTTGTTCAAATTAAAAAAGTATTACGATAAATTCAATCGTAAATTTTCCGCGACACACGAAGTTCATTTTCATTCTGGTTTGGTTAAAAACAAAACTTATAAATGCAATTAAATAAGTTTAGGTAACTTCATAGTTTCTCACAGATACATTATCTATACAAATAAATAAAATTGGAGTGTGTGTTTTTGTAATATTAGATAACCGCTTCTTACTAAATGCATATGTATGTATACATGGTACATACTACATACACCAAAATTAATTTGAAAAAAATTTCGTCTCTCTGTTTGTCTAATGTCAGGAACGGCTGGGCCAATTTTGAAGGGACTTTCACTGATAGGTAGCTGATAATATAAGGAGTAACTTAGGCTAATTTTGTAGATTAACGTCGCCTCGCAGCGTTAACCGCGGTACGACAATAACCGCGGGTAAAGCCGCGGGGTTCAGCTAGTTTAAAATAAAATAAAAACTTGGAAAAGTTATTCTAAAATTTTAATACTAAATTTTGTTTTATCACAGTATTAGAACGCATTTGACTATTAGGACATTATTATATTGACTAGTTTTTTACGTTTTCGTGGGCATGATTATCCTTTACGAGTTTATTATTTTATGTTAAGAAAATCATCATATCATATCAAATCATCATATTAATCGATCATATGTTAAGAAAATCAATTCAGAATCGAAAAATCGGGCCATTATTGGCTTATCGTATTCGATACCCTTTTAAAGCGCTCCGGAGAAAATTCAACATCGTCCTTTAAGGCGCGGGGAGTTAAAAGGAAGATGCCAAAATAAAACTGTCACGTTCCGTTGGTTCTATTTCGAAATTCACCTTGACCTGTGACTTTGGAGTCCTTATACGTAACAATTACAATATAATTTACAAATTACTTCCTCTTAACCATTTCTTTCCTCATGGCGTTAGAGGTTATAGGGATTGTGCGTTCATGTTTGTTTGTGTGTAGGGACTGTGAAACATTTGTTTGAGTTGTGAATAAAAATGCCAGTGTCAAGTTGTCGCTTAAGTGGGTATGATATTTTTTATTGTTGGCAAATGTCCATTAAATCAAGGCAATTAATTCTTCAACAATTCGAACATTGTCGTTATCCAGCTATAATTGTATAATTATATAAAATATGACAAATTGAATTTGGATGTTTGAGACGTAGTAGGTACATTTATTATAGTATGCAAAAAAATAAAGTGTATTTTTTTTTGGTAAGCTATTAAATACTTTATATACTTTAAAAGCGGTAAATATGTAAGGAAATTACTTTTACAGATAGAACATAGAGCTGTCACATATTGTAGTTCAGGCTTGGACCTCAGACTCATAAAAGTAGTGGACGTGTAGGCAAACGTTATTATTATCAATAAACGTCACGCTTAAGAGCAATTTCACATTCTTTACAAAATCATCCATTTGAAATCATGACCTCACTATATTAATATGAATTTGTGTATCATCTATAAGTAGCACATACAAAGCCATTGAGTGACGCTCAATGTTTATTAACTGCGAATTAACGGCTTAATGAGACTGATTCGTTAAAGTCGCTGTCTGTAGAGTATTTTATTAACCTTTGTTATCGTTTTCATTTTGCTGTATGTACTTTGTACGGTCTGTATACCTTGCGAATTTTGATACTATAACGTCGGTTAGGTGTCTATAAAAAATTAAACTCAGATTATGTTTGAAGTTGCAATGTGTGAACGATATATTGCGAATTTTGATACTATAACTTAAGTGAGATGTCTCTAAAAAATAAACTCAGACGATGTTCGAGGTTGCAATGTGTGAACAATATATTGCGAATTTTGATACTATAACTTAAGTGAGATGTCTCTAAAAAATAAACTCAGACTATGTTCGAAGTTGCAATGTGTGAACAATAAAAATATTCAAGAGGCCATCGCAATTAAGTACAGAGTTGAGTTTTTCTCCACTTTTCAGTTATCGTTTAGTTATTTTTGAGTAATGAAGTTCTAAAACCCACAAAGAGTTTGGCTGTGTGGTTAATAGGCTTTAATAGGCTTAGAAAGACACCGATCCATCTTTCCCGGGATTACGGTTAAAGGTTACTTAGGAATTCTCCAGAGAATGGGCGGTATCGTTCTTTGAGCCCTGTATCAGTGCCCTCCTCCGCCAATCGTTATACAATTTTAATTGAGATTTCTTTTTCATGCTTCGATGTGAATGGTGCTATTTTCTAATTTATATCTCGCTTAGAGATATAAATTAGTGACCATTTAAAACTAGGATGACCATGAACACTTTTTTCTACCTATGCTGATAGCCTTGAGAGGCTATTTCAGCTTCGCCTTGACGTGTATGTGAGCTCACGGGGCTCAACCCGGGAGTGTTTCTAGCATTGGCCCCAGTAAGAGCAGTGCTTCGCAGAATCTACCACCGGCTCGGAAACGCGATCACTGAGAAGATCCGGCGAGAAAATCAGTGGACTGTGTCTATGGGTTTATTTACTCGTCCAGCTCTTTGTTGCAATCGACGGGTTCGGCGAGGACGGTGACCGGTGCTTGAGCTACCTAATCGCACCGTTAAGGCATGAGGCCGTCGGTCCTTATAAGTAATAGAAAAAAATAATTGAAACCAATTTTTTTTAACCTATTTAACAATAAGTTCTCAACAACCTAGAAAAACGTTTGTTTTATTAAATACTTGTCTCTGTTCATGTAATAATAAAAAAAAAAATTGTTCGTTTATTAATGTGTTTTACCTATCGTGAATATATTGTGAAGTACAATGCTGACGACGTGATAATCCAAGTGACAAGGATCTTTAAGTATTGCTCGAATGGATTATTGATTGAATTAGCAAGGGCTCGTTTTTATCCTGATGTGGACTCGCTGGATCTTCACCCCACGTATTGGACCTGCGGGTGCTGTGTGGGAGTTGAACTCACTGAAAACCCCTTCATTGCTATTCATCCTTTATCATTCGATTTATTTATCTAATGCACAGCTTTCGTGCTTAGTTTGTCTGTATTGAAAATATGTGATTAATAGTGTATGACATTGTTCGTGTAGGTACTTTGATTTGTCTTTTCTTTCCTACCTATTCACTGGTAGCCTAAGGGATTATTACAGCTACATACTGGCTGATAGGTAAGCTCGCGGGCTCAAGCTGAGAGAGTTGGTAACACTGGCCCTGGCTTTATCTACTACCTTAGTTGAATCTACTACCGGATCGGAATCGCGGCCCAGTAAGAAGATTCACCGAGAAATTCAGTGGGTTGTGTCTATGGGTTTGTCATTAATATTTATATCTCGAAAACTTCTATTAAAAATTTTAATATTTGTAACATTTTTGTTGACTGGGTTAGTTTAAGTTATACATTAACAGTATAGAATTTTAAAAATATGAACCTCGTTCAAAAATATGTGTATTGGTCTCAATACAGATCTCAAAACCTTTTGGCCAGTTTTCGATTAAAACACACGCTTTCACTTAATTTCATAGGAACTTTTAACAAGCATTGGTGAAAGAATGATGTGATGAATATTAAGTTTTTTAACAACATTCATCTCCGGACTGTATGTAGACATTAATTTTTGCATCACCCTGATTATAAACGTATTAATAAATGACAAATAGAAACTAATAACGATAAATCTTATTTGATTCCTAAAAATAATGTTTCATTAACAAAACTAAAATCGGTTATCACTAACGATGCATCCATCGAAAATATATTTTAAAACAAATTAAAATTCTGAACAGGAAGATTATAATATAATTTTTTTTATTTTTCTCACCAACATGGACAAAAATTCAAAAAACGACTTCCTTCACCTGTACATACCTGATGATGGGTTTTAAATAAATTCGTAATTAAAACGGTTTTTTTTTTTTTTTTATTGCTTAGATGAGTGGACGATCTCACAGCCCACCTGGTGTTAAGTGGTTACTGGAGCCCATAGACATCTACAACGTAAATGCGCCACCCACCTTGATATATAAGTTCTAAGGTCTCATGTTTTAGTTACAACGGCTGCCCTACCCTTCAAACCGAAACGCATTACTGCTTCACGGCAGAAATAGGCAGGGCGGTGGTACCCACCCGTGCGGACTCACCAAACAATTTCTTTCATACGAATTAATTCGCCGAATGACCGAAACGCAACCGCCGCCGTTTTATTTGCAAAAGCTCGAGTCATTAAACGTCAGAATAATTAGTAGCCGTTCGATCCCCATTCGAGGTTACACTTGAAATATACACCCTCGCGTACCTTATTCATTGCCAAGACCAAACAAACTCGGTGAGTTATATGTTTACTCAATTTAGTGTACACGTTACACTTGTAACTCACTTATACCTCGATCGATTCAATAGTCCAGATGTTTAATTGATGCCTCGCCCGAATTTGCGTATGCTAAAATACTTCTCTAATAAAATTATGACCAATTGATCAATGAATACGTACAGTAATAATTAAGAAATGGATATATTAATGAAATTAAAATATTTTAATTAAACAGCAGAAGCCACTAAAATAAATTATTATTTCCTACTAGCTGATCCGGCAGACTTCGTAGTGCCTCAATCGATAAATTAAAGACCTAAGCTTTTGTATAAAATAAACTTAAAATAAACAAAAGGAATCCGTCCGACGCGAGATGCATCTAAGGAAACCAAAATTGTTATTTTTATTTAATTCCGAGCATTTTCATATTTATCTAACTTTCAAACCTTCTCTGGACTTCCACAAATAATTCAAGACCAAAATTAACCAAATCGATTCAGCCGTTCTCGAGTTTTAGCGAGACTAACGAACAGCAATTCATTTTTATATATATAAGTATAGATAACTCACCGGGACCACGCTGTTGAGACGAATCTGATGTATTGTGTAAACCGGACTCATATTTGTCAAATACGCACTTTTCTTGATCAATAAATTGGCATTCTATAATTAATTCTCCGGTTTCGCACTGTTCTTGCAAAAGACAATCATTAGAGCTCCTCGATAAACAGCGTAGATCAGTATCAAAGTAATTATCAGAGGGCAGCACGATACCTTCGCACGAACTTCTATTAAAGATATTTCGTTAACACGACAAATAAACGTCTTCAATTAAGATGGACGTCGCGTTTATAGTACACCGAAAATTAGTTTCCGCGGCTCCGTGGCGTTCGTTACATCCACAGTTGAAATGGGAATGAACATCAAGTCCAAATTGAATAGATAGTCTGTGCGTGTCCAAGGCAGCACCATTGAAACAATGGGCAATGAGGATCGCGGGCAGTGGCGGCTTCCCAATGTCGCGTTTATAACGCGCTCGCCGTGGCTTCCGTCGTAAATACTGATTGTCCGACCACCATAGCCGAACGTAATACGTCTAATTGCCCCTTTAAAAGTTAATGCATTAACTTGATCATGTTTCGATGCCTCATCACAATTACACAGATGTTTGCGGTGTAAACGTTTTAACTAAATTAAGTGAATTTTTACTGAATAATTACACGTTTATATGTCTTCTGTTTTGAATAAACGATGTGTTGAATGATATTTTATGTTATTTACGTGCTTTGATTTTTAACTAACTAGTTCGTATCGTCGTTTCCATACGGAGCTCATACGAGCTTTAGATCAAAATACTGAAGAATTTATATGCGAATCAAATCGAAAAGATTTGATTGACACACCAACAATATCTCAGGTTTTTTTTTATTGCTTACGTGGGTGAACGGGCTCACGGCCCACGTGGTGTTAAGTGGTTATCGGAGCCCACGCAAATGTCAAACCGAAACGTATTACTGCTTCACGGCAGAAACAGGCACCCGTGCGGACTCACAGGAGGTCCTACCACCAGTAATTACGCAAATTGTAATTTTGCAGGTTTGATTATTACTACACGATGTTATTCCTTCACTGTGGAAGCCAATCGTGAATATTTCTAGCGGGAGTCGTAACACCGGCGCATCGCTAGATACGAATGCACCGGACGTCTTATTCTTTAGGCCACGACGATTCATAAATCTAATATATAAAATTCTCGTGTCACGGGGTGCGTGGTTGAACTCCTCCGAAACGGCTCGACCGATTTTTGTGAATCTTAGCGTACATGTTGGTCAGGGTTGAGAATCGAACAACATTTATTTTTCATCCCCCTAAATGTTAAGGGTGGTCCACCCCTAAATTTTATTTTTTATTTTTTAGACAATTTTTTTTGTTTTTATGATACAACATACAAAAATACATACAACCCTAAATTTTAACCCTTATTTTTTATTTGATAATTAAAAACTTTAATTTTTTTGGTAAGATTTTTATTTTTATTTTTTCATGAATTAACATAAAAAATCTGATGTGAAATTTAGGGGTTACCCTTAACATTTAGGGGGATGAAAACAGATGTTGTTCGATTCTCAACCCTGACCGATCTGCACGCTAAGATTCACGAAAATCGGTCTAACCGTTTCGGAGGAATTCAATCACGCACCCCGTGACACGAGAATTTTATATATTAGATATACAAAGCGTCAACGAATACACAAAAAAAACGCGCGAGCACACAATCACATGCAAACAAACAGCATAGTGCATTTTATACTTGAAAAGTATTAAGATATTACTTCATAGAAAAGTAAATGTGGAAATTTAACTTAAAGTAAGATGTTATTTAAGCTGATGTTAGTCATAAAAGATGTACGTAAATGTACGCATGTAGATAGAAATGAGATAACCCCTCCAATAGACAAGTGCCGTCGACCAAAGCCAGTCTGTATCCGCTTCCGTACTTAATTAAGTGAAGCCTCTTGAAGTGGTGATGGGAATTCGGTTTGATGTATTTTTGTTCAGCTCGAAACAGATTTCATGTTCGTTATTTAGATATTTTTTTTCTAAATAGAGTTTTCGTATTTCAGACACGATTAGCTCAATACAATCATGGTTAGCTGTTGCACATATTATTTTGTTTACTAGCAAGGCCCGGTTACCTGGTGTACTTTGAATAAAGTTTAGCAGCTCTTTGAACTTATAATATAGTAGACTCCTATAATGATTTTAACAGCTGGGCTAAACGAGATGACGTTCCGTCTAGTATTAAGTGGTTTCCGAAATTCTCAGGTCATGGTCAGGTCACATCTCAGGCCGAAATCTCAATTGTATTGTGTAAACGTTGTCTCAGCCGTCAAGCCGGAACAATATGACTATTTCGCTTTTTAAGTGAGCAGGTTTCTCGTACCTACCTACAGGCAATTTTTTTATTTTTTTTATTTTTTATTTCTTGGATTGATGGACGAGCTCACAGCCCACCTGGTGTTAAGTGGTTACTAGAGCCCATAGACATCTTGATTAAAACACGCCCTATCACTAATTACGCAAATGTAAATAAGTTTAGGAATTGAAATTATATTCTACGATTTTGTTGTTTCATCATTGTAGTGGCTAATAACTCTGTATTATGTAAGTATTAGAAAAACTAAACTTGTAACTACCTGTGATTCGATTTCGGGCACAGTCGCATCGCGATACGAGTATACTTTACAAATGTGTAGAAGGTTAGGCCGCTGTGACTTCTAAAAAAATAATGATAAATGCAAACTACTAAACTACCGTACGTTTTTTTGAGGTAGAAAGACAAAAACTGAGGTCGAAATATGAATTGTATTAAATAATTACATCAAAGGACTGTTTTGTGACAGAAAAGGAAAGAAAAGGTAACATTTTTTCGGATTTTCAAACGGAAAACCACTTAGATAAGTATGTAGTTTCATATCTCGTCAATTGTTTCGTGGGCTCTAAATCTCAGGGCGGATCTTGTATTGCTATTACCGTGTACGTCACTATTGAACAGAAAAGACGCGTAGGCCGTAACTTCTCCATATCGCAAATGCCTCAGACATAAACAACTCTATTTATATTTATGTTAATATTCAATCTAAGAACAAAAGCAAACTTCTATTTCTCAGTCTATTTAATAGTGTCCCTCAATTCGTAGTCTGAATTAGTTAGTCTTGGTTGTGTTCCAATGAACAACCAATTTTCGAAAATTAAGAAACACGTGGCTTATGTCACTATCACAATTAAGATTCATCTGATCACACAATTGAGAAGAAAATGTGTTTTGATTTATTGTTCAAAATTTTTTTAAATGCTGCATATTCAGATTGGCGCACCGTTCTTCTTGCTGTTTAATTATATTTACAAGATTTATGCGCAGGTACTTTTCTGAAATCATTTCTCTTTGAAAACGATAGATAGGAATTAGTTATAACGTTAACTTGGGATTCACTAACTGTATCGTAATCTACATTCCAAAGGTAAAATGTTAAAAAATATTGTGTAGCCACAAGAAATACCTAGAAATACGAAAAAAATCTCAAATTGGTTAACGAGATATTGTTGACAACAATTTCAATTGAATGCAATTGATTTGTAATTATAATGGGCACGAGGATGCAACTAATCTTCTTATCAGCCCACAGACGTCCACTGCTGGACATAGGACTCCTCCAAGCCTCGCCACAACGACCGGTCATGCGCTGCCTGCATCCAGCGGATCCCCGCGAACCTCAATAGATCGTCAGTCCATCTTGTGGGAGGCTACCCACGCTACGTCTTCCGGTACGCCGTCCCCACTCAAGAACTTTCTGGCCCCAACGGTCATCCGTTCTACGAGCAATGTGTCCTGCCCACTGCCACTTCAATGTCGCAATCCTTTGGGCTGTGTCGGTTACCATGGTTTTCCTACGAATCTCCAACCAATATAATATGCAAACTACATTTTTGTACTTACCTCTCCATAGTGTTCAACGACTTGGTTCTGCGGTTCTTTATCATCGGGAGCTATATGGATGGAGCTGTGCGCGTTGCTCTCGATTGATTTCTCCGTATCTTTGGAGATCTCGGCAGAGTTTGTGTTCAGTCCTGAAGGACCAGGATTAGAACTGCCGGAATTCGACATGGTGAATATTTTGCTGCTGCCGTGGCTGTTGAAGAAAATTAAATTTTTTTAAATACAAGTAAACAAGCTTATTTTAATTTATTAGTAATTTTTATGTGAAAATTGTGCTCTGTAAATTTTTAATTACAAAGCAGGTTTTAAAGATTACAAATTTTTTTTTTCTGTTCGATCTCTAGATTTTTCAATGAGGAGGAGATTGACTAGCATGAAATAAACATGTGCCTTTATTTTAACACAGTTTTATCTAACAAAATTGAAAAACAAGACAATTGACGGCGGGATCAAGTTGTGATCTCTGTTAGCGCAGGTAATTAATTAAGAGCAAACGGTGGCTGAGCTTATGCATTTCATAACAATCTATACTAATATATAAATCTACAGTGGTTTTACGGATGTTCCGTTATAACTACTGAACCGTGGGTCCGATTGACTTGAAACTTGGTATCAATGTAGAAAATACATGTACTTAATGGATAAGCTAATATTTATATGACTGTTGGACTCCCTACACCAGTTGTGGGGACGAATCTTTGTGGGGGTGAGAAATAATAATGCTAATTTTAAATGTCCTGCGAAGCGGACTGCTACCGCTAGTAATTTATAAAAATATGAAACGTCTTATTCCAAAATCTAGTGAATAAACTTCCTTCACCGTGTCTTGTTTCTTTCGATAGCGCTTCCAGCTGACCGTCAATGCAAAAGGAGAGTGGAGTGTCCCTAGGTCAAACCGTTTGGGTAAATGTTTACGCGACGTAAATCTATATAGTTCTTGTTGATTCATGTATTACTTACGTGTTCAATTGGTTGTCGGACATGTTTGCTGGAGTGTTTGGCTTATTCATTGACTGGCGCGAGTTCCCTCGCGCCGCAGCTATTATGTATGCCCACATAACAGTGGCGACCTAATGTTACACCCGACATGGAGATGATTCTGAAACAAAGGGACAAACAAATTGAAATTGAATTCTGAGACAAACAAATTGAAACCTGCCAAATTATAATTTGCGTAATTACTGGTGGTAGGACCTCTTGTGAGTCCGCGCGGGTAGGTACCATCGCCTTGCCTATTTCTGCCGTGAAGCAGTAATGCGTTTCGGTTTGAAAGGTGGAGCATCCGTTGTAACTATACTGAGATCTTAGAACTTATATCTCAAGGTGGGTGGCGCATTTACGTTGTAGATGTCCATGGGCTCCAGTAACCACTTAACATCAGGTGGGCTGTGAGCTCGTCCACCTATCTAAGCAATAAAAAAAAGGGATATATTTATTTACGAAATACTATTGAGACATATATTTAAATTGTAAGACGACTAGCTCTCGGCCTAGCTCTTTCAGGAGCCCATAGACCGTAGCGTGAATTTCGCTGTCTGTCCTCACCTATACTAATATTATAAAAAGGAAAGATTTGTTTGTTTGTTTGTATTGAATAGGCTTCGAAACTAAAGAACTGTTTTGAAAAATTCTTTCACTGTTTGAAAACTATACTATTTCCGTGACGTATAAGAGACATAGGCAGTAATTTTTTTGAAAAAAATTAAGTGTCCTTACTAAAACTCCAATAATGTAACCCACCTTGGGTAAAAAAATAACCTAAAATATTCTTTACATGACGTGCCTTGCGAAAACTGTTGCTAATAGAATAAAATATGTACTACGACTTTGTAGAACACATTATTATTTACAAAAAGTGTCGCGACAGCATATGTTAACTATTATAGTTATGTTATTAAAAAAATAAAACAACGTCAAATATCGTTGAAATTTTTGTTAAAGACCCGAGTGGAGCGGGAGCGGGCCGCTAGTATATCAATATAGAGTCTTAATTAAATCAGAGCTATCATTGTCCTTTCCTTCAAAGATAATTATTTCTTGTTCGAAATAGGAACCAGGTAGGTTTTGCGATCAAATACCACAGATTTGAGCTAGGTTCACACCCGCAAAAAATTGTTTTCTAAAAAACCGAAACAGATATCATTATAAACGTTCTTAGCCCTAAACTTGTTTGGCCTTAACGACCCCAAAAGTAATTGCGAGTAAAACGAGGAATATACTTTCAAAACAAAATTTATGCACGTAGCAACATTCTCAGAATTTTGCATAACTGTTTTTTTTACATTTCAAATTTTATTTACACTTACAGAATTCAATACGTAAATATTAAATAGTAATTGAAGGAGCGATGAGAAAATTATTGTAACCAACGAATAAATGGTAATAAGCCAATTCGATTTCAATGGTTCAACAAAATTCCAAATCTACACTGACACTGAAAACTGAAATGAAGTACAGAAAAGAAAATATTCCGGTGTACCAAATCAAGTACAAGTTTTTGTATTTCATCCCCTTTTAACGCGTTATATATAGTAAGAAGAAGAGGAAAAAATGAAAAAAAATATGAGGTCAAGTTAAAAACTTGAGTCATTACTGGTGCCTACAGATTTACTAGGTTTCAGACTACGTTGGCGCGATATGATCTACACAGACTAGCCTGTTCGAATTGAATGGGTTGAATGCAAAGGAGAATTAATGAGATAACTAACTGCTTTTGAAGTTATCGTTTCCTAAAGGATAAGACTGGGATCTATTCGTATCAAATGATCCGACTATGCCGGTGTTCAAATGCCGCAGACAGGAACCAATTTCTCTATATAATATTTATCTTAACATATATTCAAGATCGACTTCTATGGTGAAGAAATAACATCGTATAATAAAAACGAAACGAGAAAATAATATTTTTGCATAATTGTTGGCTTGGAATATTGTAGGATACGGACTTCCATCTTGTCGACCGCATGCATTGATCTGTTCCAGTTTGAATGATGCCACAGGCGTAAAGAATTCGGTTAAAGCTAGTACTTCAAATCTCAAGGCAGTGGTGCCATTAATGTTGTGATTTAACAAAGATACAGCCCATAGAGTTTTTTGCTGGATCTCTTTCACGATCCGGTGGGAAATTCACTGAAACACTGCTTTTTCTAAGGCAGATTTTAGCAAGCTATTTCAGGCTGAACTCCGTGAGCTCGCGCCCTAAGATAAAATCAGAAAAGCCCCTCAAGGTCACTGGCATGTAGGTAGGCAAAAAAACTATGATTTCTATGAGCTTCGAAAGCTGCTTAAACAATAAATAAATAAAAATGAAATTCCGATTATGAGTAGATTATAATTTAATCTATATGGAATATCGCAAATTAATAATTGGTACAGTAATTCGGTATAGTAATTCGTAAAGTACACAGTATGTTATTTCTAGTCTATAGACATTTTACTGTTCATAATATTCCGCTAGAGTCTACTGCCACCTCTGCTTCTGTTACTGCTACTACTATTTCTACTACTAATGCTCTTGATATTGCTGCTGCTCTTACTACAACAAAATTATTACGTTACTTATCTGCGGTTAGTGGCTGCGGTTCGGTTTTCTCCAGACCCAATACGAAGGACGTAATGTCAGGCCGCACAAATGGATGCCATTCTGTATTTACCGCAAAGCAATCATGCGATCTGGTCTGACTAATTGAAGGGCCGTAATACAACAAAATTTAGACATCGATCGATAGTCTTCAGTTGGATGGCCATGTTCATGTTGTATTGTATATCCCAGTAACCACTTCACACCAAATAGGCTGTGAGCACGTTCTTATCAAAGGCAAAAAAAGTTACTTAAACTCCAGATGTCTCCTTATCTATTACGCAGACACAGACCTTTCATAAAATCGAACTTCGAAACACGAGAGGCCTGAGGGCGCCTTAGGCCCAGATATCCGTGAATAAAATCACAAATTATTCTTATCAAATTATAATCATTATATTTTAAACACCTATGCGACTATTCCAGCCTTTTTTTTTCAAGTCAATAAATGCGCAATAAGTCGTCGTGGCCTAAAGGATAAGACGTCCGGTGTATTCGTGATGAGCGATGCATGGGTGTTCGAATCCCAGGCGGGTACCGATTTTTATGATGAAATACGTACTCAACAAATGTTCACGATTGACTTCCACGGTGAAGGAATAACATCGTGTAATAAAAATCAAACCCACAAAATTATAATTTGCGTAATTACAGTTGGTAAGACCTCTTGTGAGTCCGCGCGGGTAGGTACCACCACCCTGCCTATTTCTGTCGTGAAGCAGTAATGCGTTTCGGTTTGAAGGGTAGGACAGCCGTTGTAACTATACTGAGATCTTAGAACTTATATCTCAAGGTGGGTGGCGCATTTACAATGTAGATGTCTATGGGCTCCAGTAACCACTAAACACCAGGTGGGCTGTGAGCTCGTTCACCCATCTAAGCAATAAAAAAAAAAGAATTAAGAAAAGCACTAGACAATAATTCGTATAATTTAATGTTACCATGTCTACAGCGTGAATATTAAAAAAAAAGATCAATAAAATTTAAATAAAGATTTTAAATACACATTGTGAATGAAAGTAAGTTTTTTTTTCGTCTATCTTTTCGTGTTTTATAATTTTTTCTATTGAAGTCAAGAATTAAGAAAAACATCTAGACACTATTCCGTATAATACAAATATTGTCACCATGGACCACATGGATCACTACATCGTGGGATATTAAATAAAATTTTATCAATGGTGGATGAGACATCAGCGGTCAATTTCAATAGGTATTTAAATTAAGCATGATGAATTTTATTATTATTAATTTTATTACTATTATTGCTTTCTGCTCAATCTTAGAACGTGTTTTAAGAACGAATGATACATAATAATTTACGGTCGTCAGTCATTAAAATTAGTTTATACAAATTTCACGGACAAGCAAGACTTCTCTAAAACTTTGTCTGGTTAAAGGAAAAGTTTAATTGTCTAATGATCTAAATGTTATGCCTCTAGTCTTTTGTCTTAACTTTTCGTTTTCGGAGGAGAGTATAATCGAAATATGATTAAATTTATTTACACTTGTTGTTATACAATATTATTTTCTACTTTATTATTGTACATTAATTAGATAGCAAAATATTTCGACAGCCGAAGAATAACGTTACTACTACTTTTAGTACTACTTAAGTTATTGATGAAGTCTCTACTTCATACTTCAAATACATACAATAATCAATACGATTTAATTGCAAAATATTAATGAAAAAAAAGTGTTGTTATAAGTATGTAATCATGGGTAGATTTTGTGTTATACAATTATCATAGCACCACGAGTCGTATAGCTACACATTGGGGACACGCTTGTTTGATGCATACGGACATCTTTGTTACTGAAGCTTTTTTATTTATTTATTGCTTAGATGGTTATATGAGCTCACAGCCCACCTGATGTTAAGTGGTTACTGGAGCCCATAGACATCTATAGCGTAAATGCGCCACCAACCTTGAGACATGAGTTCTAAGGTCTCAGTATAGTTACAACGGCTGCCCCACCCTTCAAACCGAAACGCATTACTGCTTCACGGCAGAAATAGGCAGAGTGGTGGTACCCACCCGCGCGGACTCACAGGAGGTCCTACCACCTGTAATTACGCAAATTATAATTTTGCGGGTTTCATTTTTATTACACTATGTTATTCCTTCACTGTGGAAGTCAATCGTGAACATTTCTTGAGTACGTATTTCATTAGAAAAATTGGTACCCGCCTCTGATTCGAACACCGGTGCATCGCTCAACACGAATGCTTTTTTTTTAAACCTAAGCTGGTAGCCTTGAGAGGCTATTCCAGCGTAACCTTAACTAGTAGGTGAGCTCACGGGGCTCAAACCTGACGACGTTGCTAACACGAACCCTAGCAAGAGCCGTGCTTCGCAGAATCTACCACGGGATCGGAAACGCGACCCACTGAGAAGATCCGGCGAGAAACTCAGTGGCTGTGTCTGGAGGTTTAATTTACTTGTCGAGCCCTTCGTCGCAAGCGACGGGTTCGACGAGAACGGTGATCGGTGCTTGAAGTATCTAAAAGCACCGTTAGTGGATCGGGAGGATCCGAAATGACGTGACACGAATGCGCCGAACGTCTTATCCGTTAGGCCACGACGACTTCAATTTATTCTGTTTCGACTTGAAGACCGGGACATCTGTGACTCCACACAATTGACACTGACTTCAAGATGGCTGACAAAGTTCTCATGTTTCCAGTAACCACATAACAGTAGTTGGCCGATATAATTATCGAGAATATTTTTTTAAATATCAACCGTAACCGGCTTTTATTCTATGAATAATATGAAAACAAACTAAGATTACCAAGCTTTAAATGTACAACAGACACATAAAATCTTTTACACGATTTACAGTATACCAAGGATCTCATTACAAAGTAATACTCGTTCTAGTTTATGTGAGATGCATGTTGTGGGGTGTGCAATATCCACACAGATAGCCAATTTGAGCCCTTTAGCGCTACAAACTCGCTGCCAGGTCACTGGGAGGCTGTCGTTTAATGAACAATACTATGTGTATTTCCTTATAGAGCGTTGACCTCAGGACATCGCGTCGCTAGAATTAGATTTAGTGTAATTACGTAACGCGGCAACCGCTGGAAGGTTCTGGCATACAGAAATCTGGCAGAACATAAGTTATGGAGATTTATGGAATTTTGTCCAGATTGTTTAGTTAAATTTAAATTAAATTCAGATTTTCGTTTTGGAACGAAGTTCCTTATGGGATGATGCGGAGGGATACCCTAACCGGGACAAAACGTCCGTAACGTAAGATTTTTATTATTTATGTATAGGCTTAGTATGATGTCTATATACAGTGTCTAATGAATACTACTACGTGATAACGGTTATTATTATTATTCATATAAATAGCTGTTTCTTTGTATATTATTATTATGTATTTTTTATAAATTATTGTGAATAAAATAAGGTTGATAACTTTGTAAAGTAGTTTTTTTTATCAATAAAAAATCATAATAAAAATTGTATACCCGATTAGTTATTTTCTTTATACCTCGAATAGAACTTAAAATTAATATTTTTATATTAAGGAACTTCGTTCCTATCCTGTGTCCCACGACACCACACATTTTTTTTTCTTTTCTTCTTATTTTGCTGAGGTCCGCTAACAAGTCTGCTTTGAGACGTCCGAAGGTTTGAATTGAAGTAACTGCTTCAAATATACAAATAAATGCATGAATTATATGCGGTAGGAGAGTGGTAGATGCACGAGGATCAATACCAGTATTAACATATTTTTTTCTTCATCGTACCCGATAAAGATTACTTAAATAATCTACCTATTCTAGATTAATAACCGCATACATTTTAACATTGAATAATCCGGGATCATTATTTATAAAACTATGTGTAAAATGTTATGTTAATGTAAATAAAAAAATCGATTTAAATTATGAATAACTCGATAAAAACAATTTGAAAACATAATTCTAAGAGGTTCTAAAATTAGGAATAAATAGATCCGACCGTTTCATTATGATTTGCGAACTGGATAACAAGCAAAATTCGATATGTACCTATAAGTAATTGAGTAGTTACTACAATGTAAATATTAAGTTATACGAATACATTAATTACTGTTAATTTGAGACACCTCAAGATTTAGAATTAATTTTGTTTTTTTTTTTTATTGCTTAGATGGGTGGACGAGCTCACAGCCCACCTGGTGTTAAGTGGTTACTGGAGCCCATAGACATCTAGAACGTAAATGCGTCACCCACCTTGAGATATAAGTTCTAAGGTCTCAAGTATAGTTACAACGGCTGCCCCACCCTTCAAACCGAAACGCATTACTGCTTCACGCAGAAATAGGCAGGGTGGTGGTACCTACCCGTGCGGACTCATAAGAGGTCCTACCACCAGTAATACACTTTCACTTTCACACTTTCACTTTTGTTTAGTGACTTTTGAAGAAAAAAAAAAAAGCGCAATTATTGTCTTTTTTATTGATAAAACTACAATCCGTCAATAGCTACTTAATAAAGAAAAAGACAATCGGTTGACAAACACAGAAGACAACAAATAGTACATGATTAGTTGATATTTGTCTGTCTGTAGATAAATAGATATAAGAGTTATATGCTACGAAAGATGCGTGACTATTTTAAGGTTGCCCGATTAGTTTCTGAGTTCTCACATTTATTTCATAGAATTGATTGTAAATTTAAATATATATCGTTAATTTTCTGATGGTCTACTGAGCTTAAACTGATAGTAGGGCTTATTGTTAGCTCGAATAAGCAGGTAATAAATACACTGCTTCCTAGTTTTGCCATAAAGTAATCTTGCATGCCTATCTGAAGAGAAACAACCGTACTATAATACAATACTAAAACTATTAAACTCTTCTTTATAGAAGAGTCTAATAGAAGTTTTCTTTATAGAAGAGATTGTATTATTACAATCTATATAGGTACAATATTCTATAATAATTATCTATCTTATAATACAATTGTATTGAACGGTTGTGTATTAAACGGTTGTTTCTCTTCAAATCGACACGACGTCTCAATTGAGACATCATGCCTCAAAATGATAAGTGAGTAGTTTGTGAGTTCGCCTACGTATCTTGAGCAAAATTAGTTTTTGTATCCGTTTTGTCAGGGTCATATCCCACGCGGCTAAGTTTTTTAAATTGTATTGCCTTAGAAACATATTACCTCTCCTCTTAATAAAATAGCGAGATGTTACTGACATCTAAATATAATATTTTGGAGAAGACGGCAATAGTTATTCAATACAATTAGAATCTATATCATGCGATGTTCATGGTTTTTGGAAATAGCCTATTGCCAGTGTGATATGTTCTATTCATCTAGGGAAATAAAAACAAAATATTGGGACAGAATACCATTTACTATAATATGAACAGTAAAGTATAATAAAATTGGTATATAGTAAAATTAATTCCACAACTTTTAATGAAAGTGAGCTGATCCTTGATGAACAAGATGAAAACTTTAAGAAAATCTTCAATTACTCTACACTGTTTGAATAATATTTTAAAGCATTGATTTTATTAGTATGTACCATGTGCTCTTTTTCTCTAATGACTTCAGTGGACAGACGAGTTAACAGCCCATTTACTGTTAAGTGGTTACAAGACAACACGGCATAAAATCCACTGACCTTTTTTCTTGCATAGATGGGTTTGACGATCCTACCTGGTGTTAAGTGGTTACCGAGATCCCTAAATATCAATAACGCAAATGCCTCCATATTGGGATATGAGTTCAAAGTCTCAGTTTTATAGTACAACTGCTGCCTCACACTTCAAACGGAAACGCATTACTTCTTCACTGCAGAAATAGGCAGGGTGGTGATACTTACACGTGCGGGCTCACGAGACGTCCCACCACCAGACATAGGAACATACGTTCTATACAGTTTTCTTCTAATAATTACGATACGAAGGTCATTAGTTGTCTTCTATAACTTTAGCCGTCAAGTGACGCACCCATAAAATGCAACACAATAAAATAGCATTTTACGCAATAATCGATACCCACAGCACCGGATAGGCCCTCGCCATCATTACTCGACGATCCGCGAATACTAATAAGTGACGCGACACAAATTTCACGTTGAAGAATAATTCAGTGGTTTTTTTTTTATTATTTTTTGTAGCGTAGCTGTTTCCCAAATCGTTTAATAAGTTTATGACCGGCTCGTGGTTTAGTGTTAGTTCCTGAAGAACATTCCATGTTTGATTTCAAATGATTATTCAAGTCAAGCATCCTAGGGTACCACAGCGTTTTTGATGTCCACAGATCTAGGTTTCTATTTTCCTATTTTTTTTAACGAAGGAAGAATTATTGGTGTCCCTAAGGCCTTTCCAGTTTCACCAGGATAATTGGACGAGCACAAACTCATCCAGGAGGGTGACTAGTTTCCATGAAGTAGGCCGTATGCATCTGTTAAGACACTAAAAGATTAGTAAGAGAAATATACATTTTTAGGTTTAAGGTTTTGTCATCTTTTTTATTATTGCCCTTGTAGGCAGACGAGCATACGGACCACCTGATGGTGAGTGGTTAACGTCTGTGGACTTCAGTAATTCCAGGGGCAGAACCAATTTGTTATTTTATTATACACTTTTATTATACAGTTGGTGCGCTATCTTAATTTAAGGTAACTTTAATACATCTATATTACACGTACATGTAATATATGTAAATCGTGTGAGATTGTAGGACGTTGCTCGTGTCACGCGAGACGGGATTACGTGCGTCTCTTGATTTTACCTGTACATTGCGAGTAGCACTTTTTAGAGTAATAGGTCTTACTTTTATAAATCTCCTTAGTACCCGACTCATAATAATTGTAGTATTTAACATACAAGCTAAAATGAAGGTAGGTAATTTGAATGGATTTCTTTTTAATCGATTATTAATAACGAATGAAATGTTAAAGTAACAAAAAACGTACATATGTAAGTTTACATTAAGCCTTCCTTTTTATTTGTTCCAATTTTACAAGACGGGATTAATAGGCTTTCTGTTCTATCAATCGACGTCATCATAGCCTCATCCTCGGAATTGTAGATTGCAAAACTGGTTTATATTAAATTAGCAGGAGGATTAATTTGGTTGAATTAAAATGATCATGTTCTGTGAGGCTGAGGAGTGTGAAAGGGAGTGGGATCCGTCTTCGGCTCCTCAGCGCAGAAGGCAAGATGGGTGGCGCGGGCGAGAAGCCCCCGCTCAGCCCCTGTAAGGGCTGTCGGTCTGGTGGTGAGGCGGATCAAGGTGGCTCCTATGTACCTACTATCTACGGTGTGTGTCCCGAGACGAAGTCCTTCGGAATATTCCCGAAGATAAAATCCCGACGTATCATCAGGATGGGTACCGGCGAAGGCAGATTTTTAACCGCACTGCGGTATTGTAGATTTGGTGAAGCCGGTGTGGTGGAGCTCGATGGGGTTTAGTCGGTAGTCGGCTTTGCGAGGCGAGTGCCTTGCACGCCTCTTTCAAGGTGTAAGTCTCCTGCGAGGAATTGGGGGAGGTGGAGGGCATTGGCCCTCTTCGTCTCCGTCTTCCTCTCTGGAGGCGCCGGACTCTGACATAATCCGATCCATTCCCCCCTCGACCGGGTATCCATAAATGGATTCCCCCCCAGCGTTAAAAAAAAGGAGGGCTGAATTAAACCCACTGAGTTTCTCGCCGGATCTTCTCAGTGGGTCGCGGTTCTGATCCAGTGGTAGATTCTGCGAAGCACTGCTCTTGCGTGGGCTAGTGTTAGCAACGTCATCAGGTTAGATCTTTAGGAGCTCACCTACCGGCCCGGTTACGCTGGCATAGCTCCGTAGGTTGCCAGCTTAGGTAAGAAAAAGCTAAATTATAAAGCGTAAGCTACTGACAGATAAATACTAAGTATAATATAAATAAAAACGATTTAGACCTTTAGGAGCTTTCCGCGTGACCAGATCTGCTTGCTTTGTACAAATCATTATCGTGTATTAATTATCTTCTTAATAAAATGAAATCAGGTCCTGTTTTTGCTGTTTATAAAATAACTGTATCTGTTTTATAAGAATCTATTGTCACTTAAACGACGGAGCAACACTTGGGATCGGCTTGAACGATTTCATCGATTTTTTAAACGTTACGTTTTGGCTGATAATTACGAAAAAGTTTAATTGTGTGAATGTTTTTTTAGGAAATTCACTAGTGTTATTTCTAATTTTAATTCAATTAATCGCGGAGCGCGCCCCTGATTCGTAGTCGTCAATAAACATGAAAATAAATAGTCATATAGGAACCTTCTTAGTGATTCGCATCAACCGCCGCTAATCACCGCTTCTTCTTCGTTGTTTTACTAGATATTGAAAGCTGTGAAACATCTATAGCATTTAAAAAAACCGTAGAAAATCTTTTTTTTTTTTAATTCTAATAATTTCACTTGCCTTTTCAACTAGTATGGTTAATAATGATAAATAATAAAACTATACATACTTTTATCTTGCAACAAAAAAAAATGCTTCCTACCCATTTTAATAAGGATCTTTGTGAAAACAGTACGAATATCAATGTAAACAACTACATACTTGTAAAATGTGAATTGCAAATGACGACTTTTTACATCTCTGTCACGCGCTCACTACGTAATGCCGATGACGTAATGAACCGTCATGTGTGTCGTTTTTAAAAGTAATTTCACGACTGGATTGAAAAGGACTTATTTTCATTATATGGCGTAATATTACGATAAATACAAAAAAAAAAACTTTGTTTCTTTTCTCACATAACAATAGTAACAGTTATAGACCATGGCATGCTCTTAACTATCACCAGAATATTATATACTTCTTAACAGCCCACAGACGTCCACTGCTGGACATAGGTCTCCCCCAAGCCTCGCCACAAAGACCGACGATCTATTGAGGTTGACGGGGAATATATACAAACATGCCTAATACACAATTGTACATACAAAACTGACTTTGTACACTTCTAAATTTCGGGCACAAATAATTGTATAATGTATATTATGTACTTTTTAACGCCCTTTATGTTAGTTGAAAATTTACACACGTATCAACGGACCGATGACAATATATTAATTATATTGCTTTAATCTAACTAGTTGTCCCGCAGTAGTCGAAGTTCGACTATACTTAATTGAAATCATAAGTTTTAACATTATTATGGTTATATTGCCAAAGACTATTATACTTCTATACTCACAGATCTCGCCAAGACTACACTGTAGACAAATAATATTAAAGATAAACAATATTAACCTATTTTCAATTTAATCACAGACTTTAAGCATTAACTAAAGTTTGACAATAAAGAAAGAGTATATACCTATACTTTTGAAGTCGTCGTGGCCTAACGGATAAGACGTCCGGTGCATTCGTGTTGAGCGATCCACCGGTGTTCGAATGTCAGGCGGGTACCAATTTTTCTAATGAAATACGTACTCAACAAAATTAAATGTTCACGATTGACTTCCACGGTGAAGGAATAACATCGTGTACTATAAATTAAACCCGCAAAATTATAATTTGCGTAATTACTAGTGGTAGGACCTATTGTGAGTCCGCCCACACTATAAGAAATAAGTAAAATATAGTTCAGCTTACTAATTAACCATCTATATTTATTTATAGCATATTTATTGTGAAGGAATAAGCGAAATTTTTCAATTAATCGACTAGAAAGAGTAAGTAAGCTGATATAATTTAATTTTCAGTGAAATAATGGTAAATATGGTAAATTGCGCTGTTAAGCGAATTTCTGTCCATAATCCAGGATGCTGACGTATTTGCCGATAGTTGAGGAATACTTTTTTCCAAAATAATGTTATTTTTAGCATAATATAGTACTTAATAATTTTAATAATGTTTTTTGTGTTAACGACTCAGGCGTTTTGGTGCAAACTCTAAGCCTGACTTTTGAATTTAATGGAATAAATAAATAAATAAAAAATATCAAATGTATTTGTTTCTTGATTCGAAATTTTCGAAACATATAAACTACCGTTTCTCGTTTAACTAGTGCCGCAGTCGCATTGATGATGGAAATGAACATATCCTTCCCGCATGGAATTTCATTTGCTCGTCGGACTTTACTACATACGTCAATCGTGTGGTAAATTAAATTATCGGCATAAATATCCATAGTACATCCATAGTGTATCTCATAATGACATTAATGTCGGACATCTGATTTTGCTGACGTATGATTTTATGTTTTAAAACGGAATAAGCATTTCAAATTAGGTGTATTTTTAATATGTACTTACGTGGTCATCTTCGGTATATGATTTTTTTGAGTTATTGAGCCAGAAATAAACATATAGAAGTCGACTTTCCAAGAAAAAATAAGAGCTACATCCGAAATATGGCAACAATGGATCGCCTTTTGCAGCCAAAAATTACATTTATTTGGAAATATATATTAAGAACAGCTTATAGGGATATCAGCTCTAGTATAGATATAGTGTATTTTTTGTTTTTTTTTTTATATGATACAGGCGTGAATTTTGGATGCGGGGTGTTCTATTGTCAATTCTTCGACAGATATGCTCGGTCGATCCTTATTGAGAGCCAGCCCAAGAGCAATGAGGAGTACCATGCTCGGAGTTTCAATATCATATTGATATCACAATATATTTACATTGTTTTTCTAATTCCTCTTGCTTTTAACCTGTACAACGTGTACGGACACTAAAAGCAGATATATAACTTTAGCATTCCGTATAGTTTGGCTGGTTATTTCAAATTTTATCTTTATCTAAGCGCAACGTAGTTCAAATCGGCTTGCAGAATCTCAAAATCAGTTTCAGCTTAGCCTCTCTCAAGATTGGAGCTTTCCAATTCAATGCCGATTCTATTTTCAAACAGCGTAGAAAACTTCAGAAAAAATTCTAATTCAATACTCTAAAAAACAAATAAAAAAAACTATGTTACAAATATTATTATACCTAGTCAGGTCATAAATTCTGTCACATGTTTAATGTAAAATAATTGAAACAAGTTTATTCATTATATAACCATTCATATACCAAAATGAACATAACAAAACATAGATTCTTATGACACTAAAGTTTATTCAAAATTACCTCCGTGATTTTAAATACAGGCCTTCAATCTGCGCGGCTAGTCGTCTATCGCAGCACGAACGAGGTCCATGTCAATATCGGCGGCTGCCTTAATCAAGGATGTCTTGAGTGACTCCAAATTGGGATGAGGCTTTGAGCACGCCTTTCTTTTTTTTTTTTTTTAAAGATTTTATGACCTGGTAACTAAGACCTTTAAGTCATGTCTTATTTTACTTTATTTTCTTAATTTTATGAAAAATGATAATATGGAGTGAAATGAAATGAAGATGATTAATTTGAGACATTAATCAACTGGGATGAAATTTAATGAAATGAGATGATATGGGATGAAATATAATCGCAGTAAAATGGTGGTCATTTACTGAGATTTTTTCAGTGGACTTTTTGGAGGAACCCGAGAAGTTACGTCCAGCAGCTTTGTTTCATTTTCCCACATTTGTGCACTTTCACAGATATTAAACAGTTAATAAACCACCATTATTACACATTTAAACCTGAAGAAACACTAAATAGACAAAATAAAATAAATCACACAACTTCACTCCTCGCGTTCCCGCCAAAAAGTCCTCTGAGCACGCCTTTTCCTCCAAGTGTTGCCATATCTTGTAATCTAACGGATTCAGATCTGGACTGGAGGAGGGCCAGTCTTCGTGCCGGATGAAGTCGATTTCACGCGCCGCCAGCCAGTCTTGTGTGCTCTTCGCTCTATGAGCTGCGCCGAATCTTGTTGGAATACCCAGTGCCTGTTATTGAACATGGTATGAGAAACAGGTTCCACAAGGTTCGTCAGGACTGTATTTTGATACACAACTGCATTCGTTTTTACACCTTTCTCACAAAAACGTACCTCTGTTAAGCCCCAATAAGAAACTCCCAACCATACCATAAGCGAGGATGGAAAATGACCTCGTTGGACACGCGGAATACGGTTGCTCGCTTCTTCACTACTGTGTGGGTACACCTTATCATTTTGTTTGTTGTAGCTCTCTTCTACGGTAAAAATTTTTTCATCCGAAAAAATAATTTCCCGATATTTTTTTCCCGCGTACCGCTTCAACAAAGCGCGGCATCTCTTCAGTCTCAGGTCCATTAGACGAGCATTCAAACGATGTCCTGTTTTTCTTCGATATGCCCGAAGCCCTAAGTCTTCATTTAACACCCTTTTCACCGTGGTTCTGCTTAACCCCATCTGAAGGGCCAACAGTTTCTGCTTACGTTTGGGATTTCTTTGAATTCGCGCCTTCACAGCTTTTATCACTGCTGGAGTCCTAACAAACCGAGGACGACCACTTCTTGACCTGTCATCTACACTAGAGTCTTCGTTGTATTGTTTGATGGTACGATAAACGAATCTTTTGGTTATATTCAAATTTTTCAGTATGTTAAAAATTTGAATTGGCGCGTAACCGCAACGATGCAACGCAATAACTGCAACACGGTCTTCTTTAAGCGTCCACTCCATATTTAAAAATGAGTAAAATTCTAAAAGTATACATTTTTATTTTCATGAACAATTCGAAATTCGAATTCAATAAACTTTTTTGTGGCCAGCATTCTAAAAGAAAAGTTTTTACTGTGTGACAATACTTATGACCTGACTAGTTATTATTGTAATAAATTAATATGAATACATCATGTCGTATCGTTTCTAGTGACTTTTCAAACTACTTTTTTTCATTCATTACGGTAGGCAGCGGCTTGGCTCTGCCCCTGCCATTGCTGACGTCCATGAGCGACGGTGACCACTTACCATCAGGTGGGCCGTATGCTCGTCTGCCTACAATGGCAAAAAAAAATCATTACCCTGCTTAGAGTTATTATTTCTAATTGGACCCAAAACTAAAAACAGTGTAATAATGCCTAAATTGTTTTATGTTAATTTAACCCGGGAAAGTTTGCTGCCTCCAAAACGGGAGCCTTGCAACCGCAACCTCATTGTAGCCTAAATGTCTTAAGACACTTGTTGCCAAACTCCTTAGGTACGTGCTTAAATACAGAGATGTTCTTAGTTGAATTAACTCAGAGAAACACACGTTTGAGTTGTACTAAAACTATTGATTAAAACTAAATACTGATTACCGATGAACTATTGATTAAATTAAAATAAAAAGTTCTGATCCTGAAAATTTTAAGACGTATTAATATAATTATTTGTTGCCGTAATTTTTTTATAATAATTCAGATTTACACCTGATATTTGAGTTGACTCATTGGGCTATTTATTTATTGGTCACTTGACTGCTACCCGCTCGGGTAATTAGCCACAACTCGCCCACCTAATCATACCGTAAAGCAAATGATCGTTCAATTTTGAAGGGAAAATACAAGTAAGGATTCGACCATTGTCTTAAGGTGAGCTGCGGCATTGATCTTGTTATACTTTTCGCCTCCCCTATTCATTTAATACGAGGTGAGCCGTGAGATCATCTGGTTATGCATTGCAAATAAATCCTTCAAAAAATTCTCCTCTTTCTTGACATAATGTTCACGAATAAAGGTCGTGCCCAGTCTGAATATTCATGGCTCAATTCTTGCATAAAACCTCTCCACATCTTTCTATCCTCGACTTTCTTTACGGAGTTAAGTATGCCCAGGATAGTGAAGGAATTTAACTGGTTTAAAACTTTTTTTTTTAGTTTAGGTAGGTGGACTGTCTCACAGCCCATCTGATGTTAAGTGGTTACCGGAGCCCATAGACATCTACAACATAAATGCGCCATCCACCTTGAGACATAAGTTCTAAGGTATCATTATAGTTACGACTGCCCCGCCCTTCAAACTGAAAAGCATTACTGCTTCATGGCGGAAATAGGCAGGGTGGTGGTACCTACCTGTGCGGACTCACAAGACTTGTAGGTGTTAGGACCCAAGAGGTCCTACCACCATGTCTTAATCAAGTTGTGAACTCGTGAAAATTGACAGCGAATCTTTAAAAATAATCGTATTCTTTGTGGACAGTTTCTTAAATATTTATGTTTATATTTTCCTAAAGCAAATTAAATCGAATACCAAATTAACCACTGAACACTAATTGGGCAATCACTAATGAACTGTGATTTAATGAATTGCAAGTTTCTATTGATATATATCTTTTATTTAGAAAATGTACAGTACAGTACAGTACAGTACAGTACAGTACAGTACAGTACAGTGCAGTGCAGTTCAGTACAGTACAGTACAGTACAGTACAGTACAGTACAGTCTATTAATATCGGGTTTGAAAATGAAACATCATCATATTTAATTATGTTTAAAAACTTGTGAGATAAATGTAACGTAAGGTTTTTGCGTTTAATCACATGGAAAATCAAAATTATTTTAAAGTTACATACTATTAAATACATAAATAGATTAAAATCCATATTGTATGGGTCAGGAACATAATGAATTGTTGTATACGACCTTGAGTGCCATGCAATAACTCCGCGAGACAAGGTGAAATGGAAAATCAATTCGATTCAATTGTATCCCCAGCTGAGGTAATTTTCATTAATTATCTGCTAAAGTCTTTACGAGCACAGAGACGATTCACCTCAGTGTGTTTTATTAATTAGCTCTGTGGGAATAGAGGTACACAAGCTATACATTCCTATATAAAGTTGCATTTAATCAGAAGACGCAGACGGGCTTCGATTAGTTCTATCAAATATATTTGGGCTTCGTATGTAGTGAAGTAAATTATATTGACTTTTATTGTGACAATTAGTAATAGTAGTAGTATTAGTAGCAGTAGTCTTTGTACTCGTTTTTTTTATTATTGCTTTGGTGGTGGACGAGCTCACAGCCGACCTGGTGTTAAGTGGTTACCGGAGCCAATAGACATCTACAACGCAAATGCGCCACCCACCTTAAGATATAAGTTCTAAGGTCTCAGTATAGTTACAACGGCTGCCCCACCCTTCAAACCGAAACGCATTACTGCTTCACGGCAGAAATAGGCAGGGTGGTGGTACCTACCCGCGCGGACTCACAAGAGGTCCTACCATCAGTAAATACGCAAATTATAATTTTGCGGGCTCAATTTTTATTACACGATGTTATTCCTTCACCGTGAAAGTCATTCGTGAACATTTGTTGAGTACACATTTCATTAGAAAAATTGATACCCGCCTGGGATTCGAACACCGGTGAATCGCTCAACACGAATGCACCGGACGTCTTATCCTTTAGGCTACGACGACTTCAGTAGTAGTAGTCGTAGTAGTAGTCGTAGTAGTAGTAGTAGTCGTAGTAGTAGTAGTAGTCGTAGTAGTAGTAGTAGTCGTAGTAGTAGTAGTAGTAGTAGTAGTAGTAGTAGTCGTAGTAGTAGTAGTAGTAGTAGTAGTAGTCGTGTAGTAGTAGTAGTAGTAGTAGTAGTAGTAGTAGTAGTAGTAGTAGTCGTAGTAGTAGTAGTCGTCGTCGTTGTCCTAGAGCTCCCCGCTGGTACATAGGGTCCTCATAAGTTGTCTCCACTTCACAATGTGTGACAAGTAGACAAGAATAGATTTAAAATAAATACATATAACATTGAAGATTTGTAAATAACAAATGTTTATTCTTAACAATTCTTCTATTCTTAAAAATACAACGGAAATATGGCTGCTCACGTCGTATATAGATTATAAGTATTATAAATACATCAACCCTGAAGACAGCGAAGATTTTCAATGTCATCATGTTTATTCAAATAGAAAAATATTTCCACTTGATGTTGTACACAAACTTTGTTTCTTGTTTTTTTTTATTTGTGTCGTCTTGTGTTCATAAACATGGATGAACAGAACATAAAAATGAATATTCCATTTATTTGTATATTTATTTTTGATTTTTCCCTATATTGTCGATGTTATATTTTCATACAACACATTTAACAGATAGATTTTTATTTGCCAGAACACAGAATGCATGTTTATCTAGAGACACTGGGTTCATAAACTTTTCTATATCCGTAAACGAAGCTTTTCAACGTCAACTTTAAAACGAAATCTTGGTCGTTACGGCCGTAAGTTTTAATGATATTCCCTTGTTTTATTAAAATCCGAAGACAACGACGACGAAGCCGAGCTTCCCTAGTTGATAAGCCACAAATTAGTCATATCCTGTTAACTCAGCCGAACATCGAATTGGTTCCTTGTTTTAAACTTTAACATTAAATTAATTCAATTATCCATTCGCATTTTCCTCATTAAGCTAATGTTATAATTCAAAGGTTACGTTTCCGTACAGAGAAATCAAATATAAGCTTCAATAAATGAGAAACCAAGATAAATTAAAAAGTTCAGCCTACCATTAATATGTTTAGTTAGTTATATGTATTTCGTGGATTCGCTATCTAAAGCGACGGTAGCTTGTCAATGCCTACCCTCTCGCATCCTACGAAGCCATTGACCTCGCACTTCAGCTGATTTTAATTGCTTTACATAACGTGCCGTACTCGAAAAATTTTTTTTGTTTTTTTTTAAAGTATTTTTTTTTATCACTTGTTAGTTAGGTACTTTTTAGTGTTCGTCTGTCTATTTTCGTATGTGAAAAAAGTAAAATATATTTATTTGTCTGTAAGAGAAAGTCTAGCAGTTACACTCTAATGAAACAATATACATTTGAGAAATCACAAATGATATACCTTTTTCTTATTTAATGACTACACCAATAATATTATCTCAAAGAAGCTTGCATACAATAATAATAGTATTATAAGAGACCGAACGAAATACTACATAAATATATAGGTACATACAACACTCAAAATACAGGTACATATATCAACAATATCAAAAAGTGAAAACGTTCTCGTCTAAAGTAATTAATTGGAAATGGTTGATTTTCCGGTAAAAGAGTTTCCCATGACCCTCAATGTTCGCCTACCAAGGACATGCAGATCACACGCGGCTTTTCCGCAGAGATTTCCACTTGTAGTTCGTAATTGGAAAAGTACTTGACATCAAACTTTTTAATACAATTTTCATCAAACGTTTCTCGCAGTTGTTTTTGATCCACGAAAACTAATATTACGTCTACAGATTTTGTTCTTAATGACGTAAATTAGAATTATGATCAACACAAAAGTTATAAGTTATTCGAGATGATGCCAAACATAAATGAATAAAAAAATAAAATAAGT
Organism: Bombyx mandarina; assembly: GCF_030267445.1. NCBI lineage: Eukaryota > Metazoa > Arthropoda > Insecta > Lepidoptera > Bombycidae > Bombyx > Bombyx mandarina. The sequence goes on from NC_143208.1 coordinate 6,731,378, forward strand.
GAATGAAGTTCACAAACATCAGCGAAAAAAAATCGAACATTAAGAAATATTACCGCGATAACAAGTTGTTTAGTGGAAGCAGTTTAGTAAATTGATACTTTTTACGTCATATAAAGCAACTATTAATTAAAAAAATGTAAATAAGGATTTTTCTAAATAAACGATAAAAAACGGTGTGTGTGCGCCGTTTCGAGCATTATTTATCCGGCTTTGGCGTCTTTATTGCTGTCGTTTACTATCCAAGCTTTTATAGTAACTTTCGAGAGCAATTTATTGTTCTTACCTTTATTTAATTGAAGGCTTAAGATATCATTCAATCACGAAAAACACTGAACGCTCCAAGTAATTTGTGAGATTAGCGTGCAATTAGTTGACACATGTTTGACGTGACGTATCTGAGCAAGGGCGGCGGAGAGGCCGGGCGGCGCGACGATGCCAACCGAAGGGCGGGAAGTATCTGGCCGAGAGCTGACAGTCTGACTGCCTGGCTTGTTGGATACCGCGCGCCGCGGCGCCACTTCGGTCGCGTCTCCTCCCTTGTTTTGAGCCTCGATGACATACTATCTACTATTAATTAAGTCGTTATTAACAAGGATTCAATTTGTACTCACTCATTCACTTCGTTCGGACGCTGGATGCTTTTACGATCGGTTTAAAATCAATTACTGCGGATGTTCGTTTTTTTTTTATTTCTTATTTAAAATTTAAGAAACGGGAAGGTTACGTTTTAGAAGTTCCAATTGTGTCGTTGATTGATTTTTAACAGAAAGATAGTTATACTTTACTTGTAACTTACTTTTTTTTTTTCATTTCAATACAATTTTAATGAAAGCGATTGTCGTTTTTTTTTTAAATTCTATAGTCATAGTAGAAAAGTTAGAAATAGTAAAAGACAAATAATAAGGTAAATTTAATTTAACAATTCGTTATTTCCATTTGGAGTCATGAGACCATGCAGAGGCTCGCTCGCCGTGGCCTCTAGTAGCTGTTTGATACCAGGTGAGCCATGAGCTCCTTAACTAAAATACCTAATTGATTAAAATAAAATAAAATAAGAAATCATTATTTTGTATTGGACTTAAACTTCACAGACTCGTTACAGAATGACATTAGTGCATTCTCACTGCATATATAATAGTATTTTCATTTGTTGGTTTATCTATCGCAGGCCGATGCTTATCGAAGAGTTAATTAATTGCCTTCACTTAGTAACTTATGGCTTTTTGAATTGCATTATAAGCACACGAAGTTGATAGATGATGCTTTTACTAAATGTCATTCATTTTGTTTCGAGCGCAAGGAGCTAGTAGTATTGATTACTATTAATATTTCTCACTACGAGCTTACCCCGATCGGCAAGTATTAGCTGCCTATCTGTGCCTAGTGCGAAGGAAGGTGTTGGGGTTGCTCATATTATGTAACTAAGAGCTCAAATTAAAATATCAAGCAATGCGATATGTTGTTCCCGTGTTGAGGCGGCGGAAGGTGGCTCCTGAGATGACATTCCGTCCTATTATCAGACCGGGTACCGGTGAAGGCGAACTTTCGGCGCGGACTATGCTGTACTGTGGGTTTCGTGGAGTCGGAGTGGTGGAGCTCAATGGGGTTTAGGCGCGCCATTCTCAAGACGTAGTCTCCCGGCAGGAATTGGAAGAAGAGGAGGACTTCGATCTTCCTCTTCTTCTTCTCTGGAGGCGCCGGAGTCCAAGATAGCCCGGTCTGTTACCCCTCTCGAATATCCATAAACAGATTCCGCTGCGTTAAAAAAAAGGGCGACATGTGTACTCTGAGAGCTCCAATGACCGATTAGTACCTACCAGGTGGCATACGCAGTCGTCTTCGTCTAGTGCAATAAATAAATTAGTCAATCCGGAACCTAACTAAGGCTTCGTCTAAGGAATCGAGCAAAGGATGTTTAATTAATTGTTAATTGATTTATCGAAGAATTTCGCCGATTTAATCTCTCGTAACGCTGCGTGTCTGAAATGTGTATTTCATTGTAAAGCTCGCGGACGACGACTGAACGAGACGACACATTGGATTTTAGTTTTATTTATAAAGTTTACAAAGTGTAAATTGTGGTCCGATATATGTTTACTGTCGGTAGTCTGAATACAAATTTACATTGTAATGGAAATTGCGATGGCGTATAGTTTGTCTACAAGCGTTGGCTAATAAAATACACTAAATTCAGAGATGTGCAAAGTAATGAATTAATATATAATACATATGTATATATTGTATATTTCTGGCTTTCTTCTTTGTCGTTCCCTCGTTACTGAGGATCGCGACCACACGTAGGAAGTAGTTTCATGAACATCGGTTCAGTTGATGACTACATCATTTCGTTTTTGTCATCGCATCGCCCACCACCGGAGTAGAGTTCATCCATACTACCTGGAACCACTGCGTTCATCCACAGTGCGTTTCCAGATATCTTTTTTGCCATGTACCACACGGCTTTGGAATGAGCTCCCCTCTGCGGTGTTTCCCGAGCGCTATGACATATCCTTCTTCAAACGAGGCTTGTAGAAAGTATTTAACGGTAGGCAGCGGCTTGGCTCTGCCCCTGGCATTGCTGACGTCCATGGGCGACGGTAACCACTCACCATCAGGTGGGCCGTGTGCTCGTCTGCCTACAAGGGCAATAAAAAAAATACACTTAATATTTTAGAGTTCTGAAACGTTCGTTCCTGACGTATGTGAGCTTCGTTTCGTGCTAAATGTACATGCGTAATCAGATATGACGAGTTTCTCGAATAGCAAATACTTTCGATGTTCGTAAACCCACGTTATAATATACTTTTCCGGTAACTAAATCTTATTTATCAACTACATAGTTACGGTAGTAAAAATTCTGAAGTGTCACTTACATCCCACGCTCGTGGTAAAAAGCTTTAATCACTTAACAACTTAGTTGTGAAAACTGAACGCGAAAATATTTTCGATACTTAAGTATTGGAATAAAATTGTAATGACAGTATAACAATCGATATCTTTATTTTTATTCCTGTAGAATAACTACGATACGATAAGCTACGGCCAACTTTAAATGCGTACCAGAAGATTGTAATATCTACACCATCGTCCACCATGAGACACCTGAGGTTAAAATATAACGAGAGGACAAGTCTGAGGTTTTTGAAGTCGTCGTGGCCTAAGGGATAAGACGCCCACTGCATTCGTGTTGAGCGATGCACTGGTGTTCGAATCCCAGGCGGGTACCAATTTTTCTAATGAAATACGTACTCAACAAATGTTCACGATTGACTTCCACGGTGAAGGAATAACATCGTGTGATAAAAATCAAAACCCGCAAAATTATAATCTGCGTAATTACTGGTGGTAGGAGCTCTTGTGAGTCCGCACGGGTAGGTACCACCATCCTGCCCATTTCTGCCGCTAAGCAGTAATGCGTTTCGGTTTGAAGGGTGGGGCAGCCGTTGTAGCTATACTCTAGACCTTAGAACTTATATCTCAAGGTGGATGGCGCATTTACGTCGTAGATTTCTATGGGCTCCAGTAACCACTTAACACCAGGTGGACTGTGAGCTCGTTCACACATCTAAGCAATAAAAAAAAGTTAAAATATAACAGCTGCGCCACTCTTCGAACCGAAAGACATTACTGCCGAAATAGACACGGTGGTGATACTTACCCGTGCGGTGCTATCAAGACGTCCTGCCACCAATACTAACGAAATATTTTTTACGGATTTTATTTTTATAACACGATGTAATTCCTTAATCGTGGAAGTAATTCGTGAAGATGTCTTAAGTACGTGTTTCATTAAAAATATTGGACCTTGTTTCGACTGATACCTGGATTCGAACACCGGTACAGTCGCATCGCTGGGTATGAATGCACCGGGCGTCTTGTTCATTGGGTCGCAACGACTTCGTCTCAGTACGACGCTGAATGCTCACAATATTGTGTATTGTGAGTATCTACAGTAATTACGACAATTGATTAATGTTGCATGGTTGATTTTTCTATTAAAGCTTTTATTTTTCCCTACCTAAGCTGATGGTCTTGAGAGACCATATCAGCGTCACCGGACGAGCAGGTGAGCTCACGGGGCTCAAACCTGACGTTGTAGCTAACACGAACCGTAGCAAGAGTCGTGCTTCGCAGAATCTACTGAGCACTGAGAAGATCCGGCGAGAAACTCAGTGGCCTGTGTCTGTGGGTTAATTTACTCGCCGAGCCCTTCGTCGCAAGTGACGGGTTCGACGAGAAAGATGACCGGTGCTTGGGGTACCTAAAAGCATCCTTAGTGGATCGGGAGGGTCCAAGATGACGTGTTTTGGGCGACGTCGACTGTTTCCCATTCGGTCCGCAGAATCGGGAATGTAGTTACCGGCGGCCACGATGAGAGGGTTCTCTCGTGTCGTGCCGCTTTATCCAAACGGCTATTAAGGCAAGTAGGTACTGAAAAACTATGCACTCAAATTTTATTAAAGATACATAGCCTTGACAACGTAATTGACTGAATGTATTCAGTTTATTATTTAACTGCATGTTTCTTTGGCTTCTTATTCGAAATAGTCTATTGACGTACCAATAAAAGCTCGCTGTTTAACTTATTGCTTAGCCTGTTATTTTAAATTACGCCACTTGTCGCTTTAAAACAACATATTGGGCAATAAAATACAAAGGTTTTGATTGCGTGGGATATGTTGCTTTTGCGATTGAAAAAACAATTATAAAAGATTTTATTTTTTCTGCAAATGAGCAGGCAAAGTCATGTTCTACTCAGTCTATTGGGTATTCAAGGAATGCTTACCGAAGCTCGTAGATATCACACTTTGAGACACGATGTCTCAATTGTATTGATTAATGGCTATGCCATTCTTGTAACCCGAACGCATGATAACTTCGCCACCGAAATAGACAATGATGGTGGCTAGCAGGGCAGCATCAAAACACATCCTTTCAGAACAAACAATTTGGAATTTAAAATCATATCACTAGCCTAAGAAACCGTAAATTAGATATCGTAGATATTCACACTTAATATAATTTTTTGTATAGTTTTTAATTTATGCAGATGAAATCACATAGACGCCGCGCCCTTCCTAATTTTAAGAGAAAACATTTAAATAGCTTTTCATTAAGACGGGGTAAAATATATGCACGTGTGTTCTCCTCGCGAAAGCTACGATGGACGTGACTAGTGCGGTAACACATCGGCTACAGTAGGCCTTTCTAATACATACTTGGTAGTATATTTTAATTTTGTTAGTGCTGCCGCCTTGGTATCTTCGATCGCGGTTTCAATTCATATATTTCTCAAGGCTAAAGTGTAAAGTCTAAAAGCTGTTTCGACTAAGGACATAATGCTGACTATTTTATACGTTGACTGTCGCAACCTCGCAGTTAAGCTATTGCATAGCTTTTATCGCGGGCTTTGAGCGCTGCGACCGAATCAAGAAATTCCGTAACGAAAATAAAACCTAACACCCCCACTCCGCCTACCATGTAGCTCACGTTCAACACATTCAGACGTTCTGCTTGTGTAGTGTTTGTGAATAAGTGCGCGGCGTGACGTCGCACTGCACGCGTCTCATGAAAAGTCTGCCCATCTCTGTCTCGCGCGGTCTAGCTTATGAGTGTGAAGGGGACAGTTAATGCTTTGCTTTTGTTAATGTTTATAAATATAGCGTGGTCTTATTTTATTATTGTTTTAATATTAAATTATTATTGTTTAATTATGATTGTCTAAGTTGATAAAAAATGCTATGCAATAGTTTTACTGCAGCAGTCCCCGAGTGCCACACGTGTTTTTTTAGGGATTTAGTCGTGGAAGTCGTTCGTGAATACGGGAATTAGTACCCACCTGCGGGGTTAATGAATAAACGAAAAACGCGGGGAAAATCCATTAATTAGGGCCATTGATCGATAAACCAGAGATTATTAAAATTATATTCGCTATAAAAAATTAAATAAAATATTTCTTCTAAATGTGTAATTTGAAATAATTAAATCGAGTTTACGGTTTCTAGGAAGCAATGTAGAAATAAAGTTAGACATAAAACTTTACTCGACGAACATTTCTCGGTACGTTGTAATTAAAGTTAAACAAATATTACCATTTACCTTCTATTGTGTCGTCATCTTTTTACTCCTTTTTAGAATTTTGTTTCAGGAACTTTTTTCGTTAAAGAACTCTTGCCTATAATTTTTTTATTAAACTCAGGGTTGACGCTTTTCATAATTAAGTAGTATTTTCTGATTTTTTGGATAGCTAGAGTTATAAACGTTCTAGATGTAGTTGAAGAAATTATACTAGTGTTGATTGTATGTAAAGAAATTTAATAAAAAAGGCATTAAACATATCCGATTTCACATAAAAATTAATTGAACAAAATTAAACACGCAAGCACAACCAAAAAAATTGTGTTTTTTTTTTTTTTTATATTAGTAAAGATTTAGCGTTGGTTACCACCTTCCATCTCTCTATCCGAGCATAACCAAAAACAGTTACCGAAGTATTTAATAGAAAAAACTAAACAAATCACAAAACAATTTAAAAATGAGAATGGGTTTTAATACTGTCTTTTGCCATGTTATTATCGTATATTAAATTTATTTTAATTTATTATTAACCAACTTAAAAAAAACTAAGAAAATAGAAAGATTGCCGCCGTTGGCGATGTCTACGACACAAGCCGCCAGTAGTTAGGGCTCCAGAGTGAGAAACTTCCTCAAAAAACGCGCCGTATCCGCTTTCTGTCAATGCCCCCAACTCAGTTGGATAACGAAAATTTCTTAAGGGGTTGTAGAAGCTTTTCGCTATCACACCGTGTTCATATAAATGCATAGTTGTTCAATATGCCACATGGCAATAGTCTCGTGGGCGAGGTCTGAATATTTTATTCATTTCCTTTTCTGCTTTCACGGGGTTCTCGTTATGCGGAATGATGATATCAACCAACACAGCTCGACGCGCTGACTGATCTATTATCACAATATCAGGTTTATTGGCAACAATAGACTTATCCGTAATAATATATAGGTCCCATTAGAGTGTAAAGTGACCATTTTCAGGAATTATTATTTCATTAGTTGAGACTGGTATTTGTGATAAGGTATAGCAGAAATCTCTCTCTCTCTCTCTCTCTTCAATCGGTCCTTCATTGCTGAAGATCGTGACTCGTTTGCTTCCATCAACTAGCTGTCTCCATCGATCCCGTTCTATAGCTTGGTGGAGTGCGTCGCTGACGGGTATTTTTAGTTCCTCCGCTATTTGCTCTGACTATTCTTTGGGACCTCTACCCCTAGGCCTTTTTCCTTCGATTTTACCGGTCACCACAAGGCGATCCAAATTGCTGGTATCCCTGCGTGCAACATGACCAAATAGCAGAAACAACCAAGCCATATTTCAAGGCAAGATGTCTTGACTTGACTGACCACTTGGTTGTGTCTATTTAAGTATTCGCCATTAGCAAAACGAGAATAGCCAGTAACAATAAATGTCTAATAGACTCTTGCGGACGGTGGCATATTAATTTTAAAATTGGTCGCTTCTTATTTCTCCTTCTTGGAAGAGTGGGTAAAACACATGATTTAAAAAATATTTTATGCCATTGTAAAAATCAGTAAGTAATGCTTGTACATAGTTCATGATGATACAGCGTGTACATGTGGTTTGTTATTTACTTCTCGCACTAGCGGGAAACTCTTACTCAGAATAAATAATTCAAACACACTATTTCATAATTACTTATAATGTTTCGGATGTGTAAAATATTATAATGTTAACAAAACCGAGAAAACGACGTTAGGCACTAGAAAATATTAATTCTATTAATATTACGATTTATGTTAAACTCAAATCGGCGCGCGAATATTGTTCACTGACGTCGGGTGACACCTGCGCGTTCGGGAATTCCGATTGCGCCCGATGACACCCGAGTGTGACTTAATGTGCCAATGTTGCACGCTACATACACTTCGATTTCGATCCGGTGGTAGCCCCTTCTGGCTGAGCCTTTGCTCGCCCACCTGTCCTGGTGAAACTGGAAAAGCCTTCGGGCCTCCAGTAATACTTCAAACATTAAAAAAACCGGTGGTAATATCATTCGCGATGCAGTTGCTCTTGTGTTGTTAAGTCTCCTTTGGAGTCGCTCGGGCAGCTGTTAGCAAATCTCGCTCCTTGATTCACAACTTGATTAAGACATGGTGGTAGGACCTCTTGTGATTCCGCACGGGTAGGTACCACCACACTGCCTATTTCCGCCGTGAAGCAGTAATGCTTTTCGGTTTGAAGGGCGGGGCAGCCGTTGTAACTATACTGAGACTTTAGAACTTATATTTCAGTGGGTGGCGCATTTACGTTGTAGTTATCTATGGGCTAGTTGTCTATATCTATCTATAGTAACCAGGTGGGCTGTGACCTCGTCCACCCATCTAAGCCAACAAAAAAAAACAGATGAAAGCCTTAAAGTACTTATAATTCAAAGGTGTAATTTTATTTCTAACCTCATTATGCAATTCTATGTATCTTCTAATACAAATTCGATGAGATATGTTATTTTGTGTATTTCTATATGTATATCGTTCATTTCTTTTTACTTCGAGAGGACTGTTGTGGGCAAAAAATATGAAAGGAAAGGTGATACACAGTGAAGGGAGAAACATAATCCTGAAAAGGAATCAAAGGAAAATTATTACTGAGCAATTAGGATACAAATTTAAAAACTGCAAGAATGCCCGGGTGGTCTTAATACAAAAACCCGATATCGCTATATTCTAATGTACCTATGTATAATATATTGTTAAAAACAATAAATGCATAGTAAAATCTAACAAACATTTGTTTACATTTTTAAAGTCATAGCGAATCCTTTTTTCAGACCATACCTAAGCGGCAGTGTGACGTAATCGATGCGAGGTGCAAACTTAGCTTGGTCGAGTTGTATATGCTTTTATTTCTCTTGGAGATTGATTTCACGGTCCATAATCATGAGGAGCACGACGAGGAAGTAAAATAAAAAAATCGAGGCAAGATTAGTATTTAAAATGCGGACGAAATATTATAGGTAGTTTATTAATTAATTTGCTAGTGATAATAAAATAAATAAAATCAAACCAGCATATGCAAGCATTAAATTTATTACATTTAAAATCTAACATATATAGAAACAAAATATAAATTTTATTAAATTTACAAAAATATAATCAAAAACACCTAAGGAATGATTTTTTAATAAAGTTTCAATGAAACGAACAAGTTGTTTCGGAATGAATGAAATTACACAACTAAGAAAGGTACATATTAAGAGGAATACTGTTGACTAATCTATGAATTATAAATTTGATATTTGTTATTTTTAATAATATAATTTTGTGACCGAGTCACCGATAAATTTTTCGATTTGTAGCAAAACTTTACGAATAACCGACAATATAGATAACATAACAATACATAAAAATGTATTCTAATTAGCGCACTATGTACCTATTAACTATTTTAATTTACTAATTTATCAAATGCATTAAAGTCGAAAAATCATGTGCAAACGTGAATATATTTGTTTCGAAGTTACATTGTACAGCGTGTGCTAAGTTCAAGATATTATGGTTTGTTCAAAATTGGTCACTAGACCCAAAAAGTTCTGCAAATGATTTAGCCTCTTCTGACGTCACGTGTCAGAATTACTGTGACGTAGTTTTTAATATTTCGAAGTGTATTTATTGATGTTAGTATATTATGTCCAACGTGAAGAATTAATTAAAATTATTGAGGTAAGCTATTTTAATTAATTCTTGGAAACATTGTTTTGGGCACACTTTATAAATACATTTTAAGTTCTTCATAACTGAATTAACAATTCTAAATAACAAATATTTTTGAAAATAAAGTGCATAAGAACGGTTCTATTGGAGCATAAGATTGGATTTATTATTGCAATAATCACTTTTGTATACAAGAACATAAGGTAATTAATAGTTAAGCACATTTTTTCAACGAAGTCTTATACCAAGAAGGAATATGTATTTATGTCTTATTTAGGCCTTAAACGACTTAATTGCAGCAAATTACGAATCTTATAGCATAATTACTTTTATAATATTATTTAGAATCTTACTAGAAAAGTTAAATATTATACAATTCGATAATCATAAAACGACAATAAAAAGATTAGACCGTGAAAATAGTTTCGTGTTTACGACTTGGGAAAAAACTAAAGAATATAGGTTGATATTAATATATATATATGATATATAGCTTCGTATGATCGAAACACTTTTAGTTAAATAAGTAAATTTGCCTGAACGAGGACTATAATAATTTGTGTACATAGAAAGTTACACTTTTTTCTCTCATATTTATTCCTTCTTGAATTAATCAAGGAATGTTCCCATTGGAATGTTATGGTCGATTAGTTAGTTATATAATGTTTAATATAAATACAATCTGTGACGTATCGAATAGATTCACAGTTATTTATGTGTTTAATACGATAAGTCAATTGTTTTAACAATTAAGAACCTTATTCGTATACACATAAGGTGTTTAAAGGAAATAATATATAATAATGTTTTTATTCGACACGAGAATCAACGTGCCATACAATATTTGTGCGAGTTAACGGAACTAGGAACAAATGAAAAATTTATTCGTTAAAAATCAAGAATTCGTTTTTTTATAGGGCGAATACATACTTGTGTAATTATAACTACTTTTGAGGTTTAATTTCGTGTTTTTATTTTTTTATGTTCAATATATTAATTGCCAAAGTTTCAAATACATTTAAAAATAAACCTTAAAGAGAAATATTTTTTTTATAGAAAAATAGACGATAGTTGGCACAATATCGAGATGTCGACGAATGAAAGATCATAATTGTACGTTACCACGAAAACTCGAATAATATTCGACACATCAGTAATAATGAAATCGAAATAAATAAATCGAAAAAAATAATCGAGATTAAACCGTAAAAGGAGTTTTCATTATGCATTCAAGGATTCACGAAAACCGAAGAAAATACTATGATAATTGTGTCTTGTGAATTATCAGGGTAGAAATGAAACCTTCAGAAGTATTCAATCGCAGGCCAAATCTTATAGATATACTAGCTGTACCCGTCCGCTTCGCTGGGCATTTAAAATTAACATTATTATATTATTTCTCACCCCCCCCCCTCCCCCACAAAGATTCTCATCATTAACGCCCCCGCAACTGGTGTAGGGAGTCCAACACTCATATAAACATTAGCCTATCCATTAAGTACATGCATTTTCTACATGGATACCGAGTTTCAAGTCAATCGGATGCATAGTTCAGTAGGAACATCTGTAAAAAACCACTGTAGATTTATATATTAGTATAGATATCTTTTTTAAGTCTAAACGACGCTAAACTAGTTTTTCATTAAAATGTTCGCGGGTGACTATGTACAGTTTGAAGCACGTTGTTGTCGCCATGCTGAATGGAATCCCGCTGCGGAATCAGAATCGGAATCTCTCTCTTCCGGGACGCCCATCTGAGCTCGAGGCTGGAAAATTAAATATAGGTACATTACAGTACCCGGTAATAAATATTGCACATCGACCATGGGAAAGAGACGGTTAATTTTTGCTTCGTAGAGCGTTATATCTGTCGCACATCACCTAATTGACGTTTAGTCTCCATAGGTACCGGATCGTTAGTGTTTCGTCGCACACAGGTAACGCTATACAATAAAAACGAAATTAGACGACTGTCTCTTTCTAAATATCGATGTGCAATATTTATTGCCTGGTACTGTACAGTCGATTAGGGGGAATAGGGACAAATCTGGGATGTCACAATACTTTTGTTGAGTTGCTAGATTACACTTTGTTGAGCTGGAAATGACTATTATTTAGTGTTTAAGAATATTAAATAGTTTAATTTAATCATCAGTTTCGTAGCTCATTAAAGATATTAAAAATTTAATTACCTAAAGTTAGGTACCTACCTAAAAACTAAACAGTGCCAGCCCTATCGAAAAACTCTATTGTCCCCATACGTAACCTGATTCACCCCAAAGCTAAGATGAATCGGGTTAAGCTAGTAGTTAAGTATTTGTGTATATTTTGTAATGAACTATGTATCGCATGCGTCGTATATAAAAAATTAAACCTCCGGAACAATTTTAATCTCAATTTTATTGGTATTACCCAAAGAAAATTTGTGTTGGAATTGAAAAGGGTTCCGATTCCCCCCAATCTACGGTATTAAATTCACTGATAAGCTAATGAGATAATATTACGTGATTTTTTTTTGCCTATCTAATCGTTGGTAAGCCTAAGGGGCTGTTTTAGCTATGCTCCGACGGGAATGTATCGTGAAGTAGTACACACGATATCGGCACGCGATGTGTCCTCGGATTGAAGGCCAATCTGAGTTACATTTGACCTTGAAACGTGAGGTCATATGTTTTATTCGTATTTCAATTATTCCATTACAAAAAGGATAATAAGAATGCAAGCGTGCAATCACGCACTGTAGAGCCGAGATATCAGCCGCATTGTATCTATCTTGCTTACATGTAAGATCCTGCATATGTTTGTCTTTTTTTAGTGTAATGACGTTAATGAACGTTTCATTATGTTAATGCGCCATTAAGGAGGCCGAATGCAGACAACATTGGAGGAAGCTCGTGCAAAAACTGGACCAAGGTGGTCACGACCCTCAGTAATGAGGAAACGACAAAGAAGAAGAACGTTTCATCTAGTATCAAATGAAATTTTCATTTCAACAAAAAAAAAACAGCCAGAACCATCCCTTGCGGATTTGTTATCTGTGTGCTTAGTGCCAGTTTTTTAACTTCTCGATCGCGTAAACGTTAACTCATATTTGTACGGAATTGAAACGTTTGCCTACGTTTGCCGCTAGGGGCGCTGTTCCAACTCCATACAAATTTGAGTTAACTTTTACGCGATCGAGAAGTTAAAAAATTTGCAATTTAGCGCACTGCATTCTCGAATTCTATACCTGATCGGGCGTGGAAGGAGTGCTGCGACTGTGGGCAGCTCCTACGCCGCGACGTCCCGTAGCTCCCCTGCGTCGTACTTTACTACTCATTGGCGGGGGCATTAACTTGTCATCCTTCTAGAACAATCACAATTAATTTCCATCATTCAATGAACCGTTCGTGTGATCGTGGTAATTTTTCGATCTGTCTTTTTTATTTTTTTATTGCTTAGATGGGTGGATGAGCTCACAGCCTACCTGGTGTTAAGTGAGGAGCCTATAGACATCTAGAACGTAAATGCCGCCACCCACCTTGAGGTATAAGTTCTAAGGTCTCAGTTTTTACAGTACAACGGCTGCCCAACCATTCAAACCTTCACTGAGTGTCAGTAGTGCTTCACGACAGAAATAGGCAGGGTGGTGGTACCTAGCCGTGCGGACTCACTACACACCACCAGTAATGAAGAAACATTTTTACATTTTTCCAATAAACGTGCATCGACTATCTAATATCTACGTAATGTACGTACGTACGTATTAACGTACGTAAATCTACTCTGTGATTCACGCACAAACAGCGTGTTTAATGTTCTGTCATCAAAAAAAGGATATTTAAACAAAGATAGATTAAGATTCTATATACTAATACGTGAAGCAAAAACTTTGTACCCCTTTTTACGAAAACTGCGCAGATATATAAAATTTCTCACACCTATAGAGAATATAGAAAAGGAGTGCAGAATGCTAATTTTTTTTTGTAAATTATACATAAAAAAATACATTAAAACTATAAAAAAACATTACATACACACACACCCTTATTTTATACTCTTTTGTTTATTGTTAAATTCTGTGGTCAAATTGAGAATAGATTGTGATTATCGAACAATGATTATTATACAAATGTGTCAATAGAACTATAATAGTGTTCGAATTTATAATTTAAATTAGTTATGGTCGAATTTCGAGACCGCTAGTTTTTTTTTTTTTAATTATTTATTAGAGCCACACACCTGTTAGGTTAAGTCGGCTACCGCTAGTATTAATAATAAAAAAGCCATTTATTCCATGCAATATATTATTTTTTGTATATTTATGTTATATGCATGTACCCCTCTCAGGTGAAGGCCTCATCCAAAGATTTGTCCATTTTCTTTTGTCTCTGGCGAGTATTAATAGCTTACCTGTATATTATCAGCAGAGCCCCAGGTCTTGTGAAGTTCGCCGTCGTCGGAGCGTCTTTCGTCGCGTTCCCGAGCCGATTTCGGCATGTACGCGGACGACCTCGTCGCACCAACGCCAAGGAAATTACTGAAGGCCTCCGTTGTTTTTTTAACGCGAACGTTGAGCGAACCGATACGAAGGAAGCCCTCCTTTTCTGAAAACCGATCCGGCATTTAAGGGCGGATCGCACCACGAAGTTATTTAACACGTTGACTGCCGTGTAGATCATCGGTGCGCTACGCGGCGCATTGAAGTAATTATGCCGATTTGACAGACTTCAGGTCCATTGTCTCAATTGTATAGTAAATACGTTAATTAGATTTTTTTTAGATTTTACTTTTATTATACGTGGAATCGTGGAAGTAATCCGTGAACGTGTATAAAGTACCTACGTATTTAATTACAAAAAAAAATTGTAACAGCCGAATTTGTACACCCACGTAGTTTGACCACTGAAAACGAGCATTTGAATCATTAAAACAAAGAAATCTAATTAAAATGAAATTAATCAAAAGTCAACATTTGGAGCTCCAAACATCATCAAGTTTGATTTACGAATACAATGGTGCATTGAAATTATTAAAACGTCTACAGTGGTTTACAGTTTTAGGGGGGAAATACTATAAAGTTACAACTAATGGGACAGCATGAGGACAACCCACATAAAAACAAAGGACGATTACAAACAAGTACGCACACAGAAGGTATACATTTTCCACAGGAGCCCAGTACTACGTGTTACTACAAGGAGATACAGTAATGCGATCCACTTTATTATGTTATCTTGTACGTTATTTGCATTCACTGCAGAAATGAATTTTAAAGTAGGATTTAAAAAACTTCCAAAATCGTTTAGAATTTTTCAATATCGTGCCGTCTAGCTACTCGATGGCTTGCTAGCCTATGTTTCGAAAATCGATACACTACATGATGGTTTGCAGCGATTTATAGCTGTTGCTAGAAATTACTTAAGCTAATATTATTTATGCTAATACACCTTACAAATGTTTTGCTTATACTGTTAATTTGTAAGAAGACTAAAATAAATGAATAAATAAATATACAGATCATAGAGACATTACAATAGCGCGCCCTTCAGATCAGTCCACATGAATGGATCGCACCGCGGTAGCCATACGAGTTCGTAACAAATATTGCGCATATTATAAGGTATGTCTAAGGAATTCTTAAAATATCAACAAAAATAAAAAAAAGGAATTCAAAACAATCAAATAAAATGGAGTTCTCATTGAAAGTGGATCACATTACTGAGTTTAACATTTAGTATATAGGTGTATATATTATGTAGGTCCACAGAAAACCCAAATTTACTGTCAATGTATTTACCCTGGAGGCTATATCGTTTGTCTCTCTTACTCAAAGGCGGATTATATGCGTTTATCACTTTTGCTGTAGGCGGTGCCGTCACTGTACGACACAAATTAAATGAGTCGTGCTCTGGAAAATCAACTCTTATGTTCCACACATTTAGAAAAACAAATTTAAAAAATGTACTGCCATTTAGAATTTACTTTTACAATTTTCATCTGGAGCAGATTATTCTAATGTTCGTTAAGTATTTAAAGTTTTACTAGTATACATTTTTATTACGTTTATACTTACTTCTGTATGAGCCGGGCGATAATGACGTATCCATATGGACTAAATATTGCCTTGGTTTCCTTCCAGACCAATCCCGTATGTTGGGATCCGCATCTGAAAATTTACAACAACGCCATCTGTTGGTATAATTACGTACTAAGTTCTATATCAACACGCCGCTTAACTCGCAACAGTCAACACCTTAATCTTAATTTTACCGGTAGATGTCACTGCTACAATATTATTCTTATTTTCCTCGTATCGAGTTTATCATTTTCAAATTAAGAACTTTCAAGACAAACTCTCTCTTGTCTCACATGTCTTTCTTTAAAATAAAAGGGCGATATTTAAGTCAGTTTAAGAGCAAGAGTAGAATTATTGTTGAATTTATAATAATTATTAATGTCTGTGTATTTGTTTTTGTTGTTGTTGTCAAGTCATCTTATTGTGCTGTAATGTGGGATGAGGTCCATCTAATATTCTAGTCAGAAGGAGCACCTAGACGGTAAACATAGGGTGAGAAAGTGGTATATATCCCATTCTATCTACTTATCACAAGATTACCGGATTAATTAATATAAGATCTTAATAAATATCGTTTCATTTGTAAATGAAGATGACGGTATAGCTGACACCGTAAATTAGACATAATAATATATTGGTAGTTTCAAGACCTACTTAATATTTTCATTTCGTGATTTAGTTTTGTTTGCTTTACGCTTGAGCATCGACAATGTCAATTATTTATTTCTAGTGTACCAATACTAAGCATTGGGGTTCCGTAGAACTAACTATAAAGTGAAATATTTATCTCTTCATTGTGTAAATTAGTTTAACATTTTAAAGTTTGATCACCACCCTGTATAACATAGTTTTTTTTTTTCGAATACAATGTGTATTTTTTTTTTAAGTTTTCTAGAAAACTATTGGATGTTCGGAAAAATCTAACATCTAATTCTATTCGCCGAAATTTAAACATTTCTTTAAGAGCCATGTCACCAAGCCAAGCCAAGTATAAAATATTCTGATGAAAGATCGACATCCTTAAGGGCGATGTGAACCAATTACTTTTTATTATAATGAGAATTCGCTCGCGGGTAAAACAACGATTATCACGCGATTCGCAATCAAATGTGGAATTCTATGTCCTCAGGTCATAGGTATTATGAATGCGCATTGAATTAGCGTGTAATTACAAATGTGTATTTTACTACGATATTAATAGAACGCCTTATGCAATGCCTTTGAAATTGATTGACGACATCTGAAACATAAGCTCAAGTCGAGTATCTAGTTCTTGTTGTCCCTTTTTTAATCTCTTAAGACTGTAATTTTCAAACAGTCGCAGTTATCTTATAGGTACCTTTAAACGAGCAATCTGAATCTCGGAAACGGCTCCAACGATTTTCATAAAATTTAGTATACAGAGGATTTCGGGGGCGATAAATCGATCTAGCTACGATTTATTTTCAGAAAATGTTGTTTTATTCGTGTTTTCAATAATCAACTTTATCGATAGGTAATCAATCAACTTTATGAGACTCTTCCCGACATATATTGGCGAATACTATTTTTCTTAATTGAGAGCAACTAACTGCTTTAAAGATACAACAAGACGGCGTTATAAAAAAAAATACCGAGCAAAGCTCGGTCATCGTCTAGTGATAGATACGTAAGAACCAATCACAGTTCTAAATGTACATTTGACGTCATTCGACTTCAATACCTCTAACGTCGAGGCACTAGTGAATTGAGTCGTATATACTTCAAAAGAATGCTTGTAGTTGTATGTTTGTGTTCTATGCATTCCTAATCTATACATCCGATTGTGATGTAGCATGGTGAGGTTGTAGTTAGCGCTTCAGAAAAGGTTTCTGCTTTAGTACCATGAACGTAAGATCATACGTTGCGATTGACAGAGCTCTATGGGCTTTAGTAGGCGCTTTAACAACGGAATCACGAAATGGCCCGGTCCCTCAAAAACAAAACAAAACACAAACGGCGAATTTAAAATCAGAATACGAGTAACATTCCGCCAAAGACCTTAATTTTTCCGTGTACCCAAATGAATGATGACATCATTAATATCATTAATGCTAGTTACGAGAAAACCCGCGCCAATGGTTTTACCGTGAAAACATTAAAAATACCTCAATTATTTGGATTGATGCATCGGTTGTGATTAATGAAAATTATCACATTAAAAATCCTTCCACGATTTTAATTTAAAAATATATTCAACAAATCATAAATCGTGGTAGATAGTAATAGAATACCTAGTAGTACCTAGTAATTTTAGAGTAACAAGTAGCAGTATTAGAGTACTAAACTAACAATAGTCTTACCATATACTTCGACTAGTAGTCGGTAAACATGCTCGTGTCGAAATTGCATAGCAATGTGTAGCGGCGTGTATCCCTGTAATAACGAATTGTTTTAAAGGACATAGGAATGTAAAAAATATCATCCTTGAAAATACAAATCGTCTTCTCGCATTAAAAGTGTACAATTTCCAAAAATATTCCAAAAATTGAATTAATATGCGCAATAATTTGGTTTCACCAATATTTTTCTCATAAATACTGTCAAAAGAGCGTAGTTTGGTTCTAGTTTTTTTTTTTTTTTATTTAGTTTTTTTTGACTATTATTAACAAAATTGATACATAATTTTATCTTACTTTAAAAGACAGATAATGTAACTGGTAAACTTCAATAAAATAAATTTTGCAAAGACGATTAATATTTAAAATATCACATTTTAAGCCTTTAAAACAATCTCCTGTAAAATTATACCTAATAGTAAGTTTTGAGATTACACAGTTTTAATGCGAGAAGACGAAATATGGTTAAATAGCCGAACTGATTACGATGAAAATAACTATGGAAACAGTTTGCCCCCTTGTACCTAGCCCAGCCATAAGTTCTGTTACAAATGAAAATGCATTTTTTTAAATGAAGTAATGTAATATTATTAACATTTATACCTACATATCTACATAGTCAGGTCATAAATTCTGTCACATGTTTAATGTAAAATAATTGAAACAAGTTTATTCATTATGTAACCATTCATATACCAAAATTAACTTAACAAAACATAGATTCTTATAACACTGAAATTTATTCAAAATGACCTCCGTGATTTTGAATACAGGCCTTCAATCTGCGCGGCCAGTCGTCTATCGCAGCACGAACGAGGTCCATGTCAATATCGGCGGCTGCCTTAATCAAGGATGTCTTGAGTGACTCCAAATTGGGATGAGGCTTTGAGCACGCCTTTTCTTTTTTTTTTTTTTTTTTTATTGCTTAGATGGATGGACGGGCTCACAGCCCACCTGGTGTTAAGTGGTTACTGGAGCCCATAGACATCTACAACGTAAATGCGCCACCCACCTCGAGATATAAGGTCTAAGGTCTCAGTATAGTTACAACGGCTACCCCACCCTTCGAACCGAAACGCATTACTGCTTCACGGCGGAAATAGGCGGGGTGGTGGTACCTACCCGTGCGGACTCACAAGAGGTCCTACCACCAGTGATTACGCAAATTATAATTTTGCGGGTTTGGTTTTTATTACACGATTTTTCCTCCAAGTGTTGCCATATCTTGTAATCTAACGGATTCAAATCTGGACTGGAGGAGGGCCAGTCTTCGTGCCTAATGAAGTCGATTTCACGGGCCGCCAGCCAGTCTTGTGTGCTCTTCGCTCTATGAGCTGGCGCCGAATCTTGTTGGAATACCCAGTGCCTGTTATTGAACATGGTATGAGAAACAGGTACCACAAGGTTCGTCAGGACTGTATTTTGATACACAACTGCATTCGTTTTTACACCTTTCTCACAAAAATGTACCTCTGTTAAGCTCCAATAAGAAACTCCCAACCATACCATGAGCGAGGATGGAAAATGACCTCGTTGGACACGCGGAATAAGGTTGCTCGCTTCTTCACTACTGTGTGCGTACACCTTATCATTTTGTTTGTTGTAGCTCTCTTCTACGGTAAAAATTTTTTCATCCGAAAAAAGAATTTCCCGATATTTTTTTCCCGGGTACCGCTTCAACAAAGCGCGGCATCTCTTCAGTCTCAGGTCCATTAGACGAGCATTCAAACGATGTCCTGTTTTTCTTCGATATGCCCGAAGCCCTAAGTCTTCATTTAACACCCTTTTCACCGTGGTTCTGCTTAACCTCATCTGAAGGGCCAACAGTTTCTGCTTACGTTTGGGATTTCTTTGAATTCGCGCCTTCACAGCTTTTATCACTGCTGGAGTCCTAACAGACCGAAGGCGACCACTTCTTGACCTGTCATCTACACTAAAGTCTTCATTATATCGTTTGATGGTACGATAAGCGAATCTTTTGGTAGTATTCAAATTTTTCAGTATGTTAAAAATTTGAATTGGCGCGTAACCGCAACGATGCAACGCAATAACTGCAACACGGTCTTCTTTAAGCGTCCACTCCATATTTAAAAATGAGTAAAATTCTAAATGTATACTATTTTTATTTTCATGAACAACTCGAAATTCGAATCCAATAAACTTTTTTGTGGCCAGCATTCTAAAAGAAAAGTTTTTACTGTGTGACAATACTTATGACCTGACTAGGTATTATAGTATCAGCAAAAAAAAATTGTATTCGAAATGGCCACCTTTGGCTTTTTTATACAGAACTTTAATCTGTTTGGCCACGAATCTGTGGATTCACGCACTGTTTCCTAGGGAAATTTCGCCACTGCTTGCTCCAAAGATTTTTTAAGAGACTCAATGTCACCGTGTCGTTTAGTGCAGGCCATGTCCTCTAAAACTGACCATAATTTAAAGTCTAAAGAGTTGAGGTCTGGGCTAGATTTGGGCTATCATCAGTTCTTATAAAGTCCGGAATGTTGGTTTCAAGCCAGGCTTGGGTAGTTCGTGCCTTGTGACCAGGTGTAAAGTCCTACTGAAAAGTCCACGGTATATTTTTAAAAAGTGTATTGTTGAGACATTTCACAACACGATCCAAGACTGTATCTTGATACACTTTGGCTGAAATTTTCACTCCTTTTTCACAAAAATGTAGTTTTGTGACTCCTTGATAAGACATGCCCCACCAAACCATCCCTGACGCAGGATGATGACCACGTTGTACCTTTCCGACCACTTCAGCAGCTTCTTTAGAACCGCGAGCGTACATTTTATTATTTTGCTTAATGTAGTGTTCTTCGATCGTGAAAAATTTTTCGTCGGTAAAGAGGATGTTTCTGTACCTTTCACCTACGTATCGCAACAGAAGGGCATTTTGATAGATCCACTCTCTTTAATTGTAAAGATTGATTTAGGGCATGTCCTGTACATCAGGTCTTATTTTATAATATGCGACACAGTCCTTCATTTCTCACGATAAGATCTTTTGCTACCTAATGGGGTGTCGACGAATTCTGGCTTTAACAGCATTAACAGCCTTAGCAGTTCTAACAGCAAGCGGCCGCCCCGATCTTTTCTGGTCTTCGACAGACGAAGTGTTGTTGTATCCATTCATAGTACGATACACGAATATACGGTTGATACCAAGTTTTTGAAGCGTCTGGAATATGACCGACGGCTCCATACCCACTTCGTGCAAGGCGTTCACTGCAATCCTATTTTCTTTAACACCCCATTCCATATTGTAATTTGATAATGAACACGAAAAAATATGTGCGCAAAATCGAAATAAGCTTTTTCAAATAATATACCTACATGTTCCAAATTCAAAATAATTGAAAAGTTAAAAAAAAAGAAGTTTTTATGTAACAGTATTTATGGCCAGACTAGTTACAAGTTGCGAACAATGATATTTGGACCGTCTGTCTACTGAGCAATATCACCCGCTCGGTGAAAGATCTTCCTTTCGTCGTTATACCTACAGACACAGCCCATGCCCGTCGCTGATGGTAACCCCTCACAGTCAGATGGTCAATTATACAAGTTTTCGAAACGATGACACAGAGTAACGTTTTGTGATACTCTAGAGCAGTGATTCTCAACCACTGTTCCGCGGCACTTTTGTGTGCCGCCAAATTTCAAAAGTGTGCCGTCAAATTTTGCGAATATATAATAATGTTAATACATATTATTAAATTATATCATTTTAAAAGAAAAATATTTTAAACATGAATATAATATATTTAAATCCACAAAAAAATATATAGTATATTGTAGTTTATTTCGTATATTAAAATTTTTTGATAAACTATTTATGCAGTGTGTTGTAGTAAGTAAATAATTTTTATCTTTTTTTTTTTGTGCCGCCAAATTTTGAAATCGTTAAATATGTGCCGCAACAAAAAAAAAGGTTGAGAATCACTGCTCTAGAGAATTGCTTGTATTTATAACTGGAATTACAAATAGTGAACTGTAGAAGGGCACACATCTGCGCCTAGCACCGCTACGTTCGCTAACAGACTCATATTGAACCTACATATTAAATTTCGATATTGCCGAATACAATATGCGTCACCTGTAACATAAAATACAGGGGGTATTCGTCTAACGGTAATGTCCCTGAATACGAAAGAATATTTTATACTAATATTTCTTGCATAACGCAATGTAAAACAAATTAAAAATCAGCTGACACGCGGAGTGCACTATCACAAGATACGAGAAAACGGTTTTCGCAGATTACAGGTTTAGTAAACATAAACTTTAAGCAAGAAGTTTCCAAGTTTAGCTTATCAATTGAATATAGTCCTAGCTTTTTTTTTTTTTAATTGCCTAGATGTGTGGACGAGCTCACAGCCCACCTGGTGTTAAGTGGTTACTGGAACCCATAGACATCTACGACGTAAATGCGCCACACACCTTGAGAAATAAGTTCTAAGGTCTCAGTATAGTTACAACGGCTGCCCCACCCTTCAAACCGAAACGCATAACTGCTTCACGGCAGAAATAGGCGGGGCGGTGGTACCTACCCGTGCGGACTCACAAGAGGTCCTACCACCAGTAAAAAAGCTACTGTTTAAAATAGTTTTTGCCGAGAGCGGTTTTTTAAACCTTAAACAAAAACTAAATCAAATTTACTAAATACTAAATGCCCTAGAGATATAAATTTTGTGAATTATACATTACCGGTTAGCATAATGCACGAATATAGATAACAACAAATTCAGTTGCATAAGAAAACTACTTACCCCGTTCTGTTTCCATCGACGACGGCATGTATCGGGCACCACATGAAAAATAACGTAATCACACTTTAACAGGATACTTAAAACCTGTTAAGTTAACACGAAATAAAAGCGTTCGTACATTTTAAACCTTCTTAGTAAAATGTTTATTGCGCAATTTCAGTGAGCAGATTCATTAGTTTGACCCATTACTTTGCCTTTAAATTTGTATGTAACACATATGTTCTTTTTTGTTACTGCCTAGTTGATACGTTGTTGCTATCTATACATATAAATAAAATTGGAGTGTCTGTTTGTAATATTGAAAAAGCCTCTTTTACTATATGCATATGAATTTATATATACGGTACATACACCAAAATAACATTTTTTTACAATTTTTGTCTGTCTGTGTGTATGTCTGTCTGTTTGTTCCAGCTAATCTCTGGAACGGCTGGACCGATTTTGACGAGACTTTCACTGATAGGTAGCTGATGATATAAGGAGTAACTTAGGCTTAGTACTTAGGAGTACTTAACGTACTTTTTTAGACTAGCTTCGCCCCGCAGCGTCACCCGCAGTTATTGTCATATCGCGCGCATCATGGTGAGATTCGCCTATCAATAATAAAATATAATGTTTCCGAAGCGATGCGAGGGCGGGTCGCTAGTCGTAAATAAAATGAAGTCAATATTTCAATCGTTGCATGTACCTTAAATTGGTGCACGATTGAAATACAACACTAAACAAAGAGTATTTTTCTGTGATCTTTACCGAATGCGTATTCTTTGGACTAAAGCAGATATTTCTTTGGGTTTTCCGAAAGCCGGTCTGAGAAGTAGAGCATTTGTAAAATTTTAATTTAATTCTAATCTTAGATTATAAACGAATACATGAGCACACGCAAAACAAACACAAAATATATGAAGCAAAGTCGAAATTGCGACTAATATATATGCGTATATTGGCACGTGTTGAGCTGTATGTACCCACCGAACGTTCGTTGACAACATGCCTAGCGACTCCTCCTAGCAATTTCACCAAATTTTCATCGCCCCGCTTACAGGCCCAATGCATCGCAGTCTGAAATAAACGAAATCCTATACTGAACCGGCGACCACGTCGTCGAAAGATTTAATTATAAATAAACTAGTATATTCCAATTTAATCACAGTGTAATTTTGTGATCGATGCCAAATAATGGAGCCAAATATTCAGAGCCTTAGATCGAAAAACGTTTCGACCACGAAAAGAGTTTAGTAGGTCGACGAACAAATTACTTGATTGCGGGTCTTTTATTTTTATATATGTAAAACACTTTGATGGACAATATAATGCCGAAATTATAGCTCTTTATAATCGGAACGTATTAGGATGATTTGCATCCAGATTAAAGATTATATTTTGGTGAAGGTGGATGTTATTAGCATAGTTATATGAATTAGCGTGCATCATCGTTGGTCATTTTAATATTCAAAGCTTCGTAGCAAGTAAAGTATAATTTTAAGGAACCGCGTTTTAGATAAATGTTGAGTTTAACCGCCGGTAATAGTTAGCAATTTCGGCATGTTCGACTAACTGTTTCGATTAGATAATAATTTGAATGTAAAATTAAAACGCCGATACCTACTTGTTTGCGTATTGACGTCATATGGTTTGAAAAATAAATAAATCAAACTATAGTACTTTTATTTTCAATATTGCGTCTTGTATTCCGAAATCGTATCGTGATCAAAACACGACAATTTCAAATGTACCGGAAAATTAAATTCGTCGTTCCGGTCCTTGGCATGTTTCCTCGTCGGATTCGCGGCCGCAGACTCAATAAAATTTACACCTTAGCCGAGTAAGATTTTCAGACGGCCGCGTTGTAAGTCACTCGAATATATATTACTTTATCCGAGGTGAGGGTACGAGTTACGTAGCAATCGTCGTATGTACAAGATGTAGGCGTGATCGTCGCTGATTCAGTGGGGTAGTTAGTGGCGGGCGGTCCCAGGTTCGACGTCGCTCGGAGAAATATTGGCCCCGAGGGAAGCTCTGTTAATTTGCAGCGCACATTGGGTACAGGCACGATTTTCCATGTATCTATCTACCTACACAAAAGCTGCGTCGGCATAGATACGGGAATTTCGTTTTAGTTCATTGTTGAATATACGAATATTCTCAACAGTGCGCCTTCGTAAGCCGTTTAGTGCGATTAACCTACACTATCTGCCGGCTGATAAACATTAAAATGAAAGATATAACATTTAGATAACGACTATATATATTTATTTAGCCGGTATTTTGTTAACAAAGTCCAACGTTTACCGGCTAATTAGGAGTGCACTTTGTTACAGAAGCCAGAGGGGCTACAAGTAAACATATTATTATGAATGTTTATAACGGCTGTAATTTACAAGTAATTAAAAATACTTACATACTGCATGTTGCATGCGTTCACACCATCGGCGAAACAGTCGGCGCACGCGGGAACAAAGCAAAATGAAAAAAAGAAAAAAAAAACGAAATATGTATTAAATAACTTGTGAGGGTTTAAACACAAACGTCGGAATTATTTAAGAAGATAAGGGTCTTGTGATAGTTAAAATAAAAATCTCATTAAGGCGACGTTTCCGGGTCAGCGGGCTAGAGAATTTACAAATTTATTGTCGGCTAATGTAATAAATTTAAAACAGGATTACGTGGTCGGTGCACAAAGCAAAGCTGTATAATTTGCCCGATATAAATCTTCTGTCTCCGTCAAACGAATGACTTAATCACTTAAGATGGAAAGACAGGATCGTGCTTTATATGGATGTTTTCTCAAATTCGGAACTCGGTGGGTGCTATGATTTCGATTAGTCCTTTTAATAAATATATTATACTAAAATTACATTAAAACGTATTCAGGAACATCAGTTGCTTATAAAATAAAACTCAATAGGTTACAACAATTATTAAATGAGTTCCCTTACTACGCTCCAGTAAGCTTTTCCAGGATATTAATGTCTTCGTAAATTTATTGCAACTTAACAATAGTATTCGTATAAAAGTATCATTACATTAGAACGAGGACATCTATTAACAATTTTGTTATTCTTTGAAACAAACGAAAGGCAACTTTAGGCAATTTAAAAGACAATAAATTGAACTTCCGTCCACTTAAGTGTAAATTGTCATAGAGTATTTTATTTTAGGCTTTTAAAGAGCAATGTTGTGTTCGGTGACCGGTCATCCGGCGTTGGCGCAACGTGCTAAGTCGCTTTACTTCACTTACCTCGAATTCACACCGCATATAAAAATACATTCACATAGAGACCGACCGAACACAAAATGTTTGTACGTTTGCTAACGTTTCTAAATTCGACACGGAAAATGTGTTTGTACCGAAAGGAATTGAAGGAATTTATTTGGCTCCAAACGGATATAATAATGTTTGTGGAATCGTTGAGTATAGTCAGTCTAGTTAAGTATTATTAATTTAAATGGAATGTTAATGTTTGAATTTATATTTTTAACTATTTCGTCACGTCTACTCGTTCTAAATCTTGACCGTCCAATAGTACATAGCATTCTAAACTATAAACAATAATTTATTCACGTCATTAGACAGAGCGTTTTATATATGTTTATTATCGGTGAAAACATTATGCGTTCCTATTTCAATATAAAATTCACCTTTAATAGTGGGTAGTAACACAGTAGTCATTTCCATTCTCATATTCTTTGTACCTACTAACTACATTAACAATGTTTTAATTATCGATAGCGCCGTATGCACCATGAACGCACAAGTTTCACAGTAAATCTGACCAGAATATATTTATATTTATTTTATTCGCACTAAGCCTAGAAATTTTGATAGCTCTTAGTGTTTTTTAGTTAACGGTAACGCTACTTATTTTGAGACAAATATAATGTTTATAATGATTCCAGGCGCATTGTATACATAATATGGTGGCTTTGTCGTATTGATTGCGTTTGCATGTACATCAATTAGGATGCGTGGAACGATGCGTCTTCCGCGCTACTAATTATCCTCTTGTCAACTTGCTTACGTGCGTAATTACGTATATAGTTTGACACATGCTCCAAGCCAGGCAGAAGGTTTATTTTGCGGGTGAATTTCGAGAATTTAAATTTTTTGTTCTTAAAGTATTATGTTTGATGTCCTTTCTCTAGGTTATGTAAATAGATAATTTCTGTGTAATATTCAAGATAGGCAGTCAATAATTGACAGGATTGTTGATGTATATTGTGATTGTTTGGACTATAGACAGTTTAACAAAAAAATATAAGTTACTTTAGGTGAAAGATTTTTATTGTTTCTCGTTAAAAGTGGATTGCAGTAAAAAAAATATATGTATATAATTTGCGTATATATAATTTGCGTAATTACTGGTGGTGGGACCTCTTGTGAGTCCGCGCGGGTAGGTACCACCGCCCTGCCTATTTCTGCCGTGAAGCAGTAATGCGTTTCGGTCTGAAGCGTAAGGCAGCCGTTGTAACTATACTGAGATCTTAGAACTTTTATCTCAAGTTGGGCTGTGAGCTCGTCCACCCATCTAAGCAATAAAAAAAACCAAAAGGATTGAATTGAACTTGGACAAAGTGATTGTGACGGGCAAAGTAGAAGAAAAGAGACCCCGCGGCCGATCACTTAGCCACTGGTGTGATCAAATAACCACCCTAACTGGGTTGCCATTCGCAACCACCATCCGAAGAGCTGAGGACCGGACGAGGTGGAAACAGCTCACGAGACAGGCCACGGTCAAGTTTCAAGGACACGACCTTCAGTATTGAAGAAAGCGACGAAGAAGAAGCAGTGGAAGCTGTGTCGAATTAGATTCAATTTTTTTTTTAAACGCTCTGTTTCAGGTCTATTTGTTGCGCTGACAAAACAACATATTATGTAGGTAGGTAGAACATTAATTTGACAATATGACAGTAGCTAGCAAAGCATGACAGTAAGCCATTTATGAAATACGACGAATTTGTTAAATATAAAAACTAAACTCAAAGCATGTTTAATTAATTTTTTTGTCTTCATTTCTTTTTTTGCTGATCCACTTCATAAAGTTATTTTACTTTAGTTAAATAAACAAATTCAAAGCAATGTGTTTGGAACAGGCGGGTATTTTTAAAAAATGAATGTATGTTTTGAAGGTATGTTTTAGCAGTAGAAATTAGCACAAGCATTTAACTACGAATTGTTTTCAACTTTCTCGGCTATCTACATTACGCACACTGTTATTTCATAGGGTTCTTACCACGAAATACAAATTTAATGTACCTGCAGTTAAACTATTTCTTAAAGAAAGATATACCTACTTATGCGCTCTTCAAATTTGAAAACGACTGTTAATGGAAACTTAAAATTAAGCTTATTCATGAGGCAGCCATTGAAATACCCTGAAATGGTGGTTATATATCACGCATTAAATTAGATGGACTAACATAAATATTATATTCTAAATTTCGGACTTTTCGAATAGCTACAAATGTCATGGTCACTGAGTACTCCCTGATATAAATAAATAAATAAATACGCGATTCAATGATTCAAGCCGAACAAAATACCTACTTTAATAGTTGGTAAAGACAATATTGACCTTTTTTTGTCTCTACCTATTTGTTGTTGGTAGGTTAGGGGTTATTCCAGGTTCACGCGGATAGGAACATTGACCCGGATACGTCAGAGAACATCTATTCATTTCTTTCACCCTGATCAACTGATAATAAACTCGGAGTCATTATTTCTGATGTACGGAGGACAGGCCGTCATTGTGAGTAAAATTAATATATAAATTTACAAATTCATTGCTTTAATAAAAATTAAGCGAAAATGTCAATAAATTTACTTAAAATGCAAAAAACTAATTGTAATTTTAACCGTTTGATTAAATTAAATAAAAATATAATTATGTTATATAGATAGAGTTTACTTACACCCTGTGATGAAACGAAGCAGCATCAGGTACCGGTAATAAAAAACAAAGAAAAACATTTTTGTTATCAATAAAATAATAATCAACCTACAAACTAAAAATAATAATTTATCTCACTATAAATACCGCATTACTTCTCATTGAAATTGAATTACATAATGATATTTTAATTCGAATACCAAGGATTTATTTAAAAAGAAAAGATATCATCGGAGGTATTTGTGATTACTACGATTTTCTTTTATTTATTTCTAACACTATATTGTATTATTAAGACGTTGACTCCCATGTATGCCACCGTTACCCTATGAAGCGCATTGACGGAATGATGTCGATTTATTATGATACTATGTTTTATGTTATTTATGGCTAGAACAGACTGCCCAAGACCGATGCATATGGAAGAATTTGACTCGAGCCCTACACCCTAACATAGGGTAATAGGAAAGAAAGAAGAAGAAAAGTGCCGGAATATCTAGTAAAGTCTGGGAAAGACGAATCCGAAAATACTGGGAATGAATATATTTTTAAGAGAACTAAGACTAAATCATACATTAACAAACAAAAGAAGGCAAAGTTAGGCAATACGGTGGTAGGATCTCTTGTGAATCCGCACGGGTAGGTACCACCACCCTGCCTATTTCTGCCGTGAAGCAGTAATGCGTTTCGTTCGTTAACTATACTTGAGACCTTAGAATTTGTATCTCAAGGTGGGTGGCGCATTTACGTTGTAGATGTCTATGGGCTCCAGTAACCACTTAACACCAGGTGGGTTGTGAGCTCGTCCACCCATCTAAGCAATAAAATTAAAAAAAACTTCAGTTCGTCACGTAGGGCACCGGTGACCTACATGGCAGTCAACATGTTAACAAAAACTCGTAAGACATCAAACTCTCCTCACATATTGACGGAACTTGACGAACGTATCAACATCGACATCAGTGCTTCGGCTATTGTCCAATAAATCCCAGCTATAGGTCATCGGGCAACAAACAGTACTAAGAAACGAATTTCTCGACACTTCGAACTCATATTCTTCTTCTTTTTCTTCACCTTATCCCACTAGGTGGGGTCGGCACAGTTAATTTTTCTTTGCTCTTCTATCAGCCGTCAGCTCAACACTCACTCCTCTCTCTCTCCCACATCTCTCATTCACACACTCCATCCACGTCTTCTTCGATTGACCCCTTCCCCCTCTACCTTGCACTACCATTTTCATACATCTCCTAGTCACATGCATCGAACTCACACTAGTATCACGATTTAAGTACGGGCACTTTCTTTCCATATATTACCTGTGACCTTATGAGCATTTAAATGACTTAACTAAAAATAAAAAGTATTTTTTTTTATTTCTTAGATGGGTGGACGAGCTCACAGCCCACCTGGTGTTAAGTGGTTACTGGAGCCCATAGACATCTACAACGTAAATGCGCCACCCACCTTGAGATATAAGTTCTAAGGTCTCAGTATAGTTACAACGGCTACCCCACCCTTCAAACCGAAACGCATTACTGCTTCACGGCAGAAATAGGCAGGGCGGTGGTACCTACCCGTGCGGACTCACAAGAGGTCCTACCACCAGTGAAATTAGAAAAAATATTTAGAACTAGTTAAAAAAATCCATCATTACAGTACTGTGTGAAAAATAAATACTACCTTTATCTGCGTTGTTATGTAATTTCCACTAAAAAAGTTTTTTTCCTTGCCGTTTACCGAAGCTAATATTCAAAATATTTATTAAGCTCCATAACATGCCGCGTAATTACTGCCTTCATCCGGTGATTACAATATGTCGTGTCTATGTAAACTTACCGTAAAAGGATCCTGAAACAACAACAAAAATATGTAAAAAAAAAAAGAAACAACATTAGCACGTCACAACATTGATTGCACACGTCACGTATTACTTAATCGTTTCAAAATGAAAATTACTAATACAGTCTATTTCGCACCCTTACAATTAAAGTGGCTTAATCCGTAATTCTCATTTTTAGGTGAACCACAAAAATTAATTGATGAATTGTCATTTTTTAGTTGTTCGGTTATAATACTTTAAGGTAAGCGTTTAAGACACGGAATGAGTACGTCTGTTCTTTTCTGGAATAAAAGAGACTCTTTAATTTTTAATAAACTCATAGAATGCAATATATTCATTGGTCTATTGACGTATAAAGCTCATTTTCTTAAAGTATTTAGTTAAGCCATTTCAATTCTAGAGGTGCGATTTGTTGAAACGCAGTTCGATAGTGTAAATTAGAATGCAACAGTTTTTTTTTTGACAACTCTACACGCCATACTCTGTTCGAACTCACGTTATACTAATTGGTAACATACAGAGTTCACAACCTCAAGGCCGCTACCGACGTAGAGACTTCTGAGGTCGTAATGTTAATTGTGTTGTAATACCTGATGTCTCAATACTTCGATATGATGGAGGACTAGACCCGTGCGAACTCACAACAGGCCCTACCATCAACGATTACGCATAATTAGGCTTATTTTTTGTTCACTTTAATTTTAAGACAATATGATAAATTATTCTTTCCTCGGCAAATATTTTATGAAAAAACGTTAGGTGGCAAATGTTTGGTAAAAAGAATCTTTTTAGTTCCGAACCGTTGGGAGATTTAGCGTGACCCCGCTCATGCTAGTACAAATGGTTGCAAATCCTCTCAGGC
This sequence comes from Bombyx mandarina, assembly GCF_030267445.1. Lineage (NCBI taxonomy): Eukaryota > Metazoa > Arthropoda > Insecta > Lepidoptera > Bombycidae > Bombyx > Bombyx mandarina. The sequence continues at coordinate 6,762,896 of NC_143208.1, forward strand.
TGAATCCCGTGAGTTCGCCTACTCGTATATATATACCCTATAAGCTACTGTTCATAAGTTAAAAAAATTGGGGAAAATGGTACCTCCCGTTTGATTTGCGCACCGACATAGTCGCACCACTCAGTACGAACAGTGTCATACCCATAGATAATACACATAAATTAGTTATTGATAAGCAACTCAAGCACTTAACAAATATGTTTACGGGCGTCGGCCACTAGATGGCTTCGCTTCGATTAGTTTCTCATTGCTCCTGTTGATAGCAGTAACAAATTACCTATCCTATATTTTATTTTTAATTATTGATGTGATTGAGTGATTTTATACATTTTCAGAAACCACAAATTGATAAAATTTAATAAATTTGTCTATAATAAATAAAGACTTTTATGATTTGTTATTTTCTGTGTTTAGTGATACAATAATTAACTTTAATGTATTAAAAATATGTTGATATAAGTTTAGGGGCATCCGCTACAAGATATCGCTAGTTGCCATACAAAATAAATATTTGTCTTAAAGTATCGCAGTTTCAGGGCCCTGGTCATACCGATAGCTTTTATGACGGTTTCGTACCTATTTTATACGAATAGTACCTGAGCGAGTTAAAATGACTACAAATGTTATAATTTACTCTGATAAAACCATTTGTAGCATTATTCGTGTTCAATGCGTTCGTGAGAGTCTTATCTGATCGAGTTTAAGCTTTGCAGTTGTAAGTACGAAAGGTGGCAAGCGAGTCGTTTCCAAAAACGCGTACATTACAAAATATTAGCGTTATTTACAGCGAAACTTGTAAATGACGTGTAGGTTGTTTGTGATTCAATCATCCCTACGGTAGTTTAGTTTCATATGACGTCACAAGCATAATTTTTTTTTTAAGCGAAGATATAATACAATTTTTACAGCGAAATAACATTTCTCTGACTCCGCTCTCACGCTTCGACATGAGCAAAATAAAAGAGATTCAAGTTTCGGAAAAATATCCATAATGTACGACGACGCGTAAGACGTTCCCGGCACCGAATTACCTACTAAACTGTAAAAAAACGTAGACGAAAGCGAGGGCTCTGCATATTCCCATGGTCGGGAGAGCATTCGATAGGGCTTTAATACACCCATAATCGTCGTTCGACGATGGACCATATGAAATATGTAATACCGCTAATAGGTCTCCGTGTGTAGCTTCCTCAGCGGTCGCTCGACCAATTTCGCCGTTGGTAATAACTTTAATATCCCATCAATGCGAAGCCTGGTGCATGTACAGAGACGGGACTCGGTAATGACTGCGATTCAATGTCCATACGTTTGGAACGTATGTACCTCACATCTATCTATACTAATATTATAAAGAGGAAAGATTTGTTTGTTTGTTTGTATTGAATAGGCTCCGAAACTACTGAACCAATTTGAAAAATTCTTTCACTTTTTGGAAGCTACACTATTCCCGAGTGACATAGGCTATAATCTTTAATGAAAAAAAATTAGGGATCCTTACTAGAACTCTAATGTAATGTAACCCAAGGTGTAAAAAAATACCTAAAACATTATTTACATCGTGTGTCCTGCGAAAACTATTAATGATAGAATAAAATAATGTACTACGACTTTATAGAACACATTATTATTTACAAAATGTGTCGCGACAGTATATGTCTAACTATTATAGTTATGCCACAATAAGTGTTCTTTTATTTAAAAAAATAAAACAACGTTGAAATTTTTGTTAAAGACCCGAGCGGAGCCGGAGCGGGCCGCTAGTTTATTTAATAAATCTGACCACAACTAGCACTTATTATTATGTTAAAACGGTTTACTTTTAATCATTACGCGTGTTAAAGAAATAACAAATGTTGTGTTAACACGTTCGGCCGATGAGAGATGTAATTTGAACAAATATTTGTCACGTGCACTTTACAAGACACAGATAAACAATTACGAACAGACACGGAGACGAGAACAGAAATTTTAAAATGTAACAACAAACAGCTCGCTCTAGTCGAAACAGTAAAATCAAACAAAATCATACGGAGAGGCAATTAAAAACGACCATAATTAATCTCAATCAACAAAGTTCGCGGCAATAAACAATCACTCGTCGAATGTCATTTTCGAGAAATGTGTGTCGCGATCGTGAATGACAAACTTGCAGGGTTATAAGCATGGTGAATGTGGATTCCTAAAATAAAAGGCAATTTATTATCGTAAGCATTGCAGACGCAGTGACGCAAACATTTGTCGACAGTTATTAAGCGCTGGAGCGCTACATCGAGTTGGAGGGTGAACATGACACCGACTGCACAGTACGTACGGATGAGGATATTGTCACTATTCCGAAGCGTACTCGTGTATCATTACAGTACTGTCTTGTAATTAATCAAACCAAACCATAACGTTTACGCAATAAACTAAATTTTGATAATTTAACGGCTTTGTAACTTAAGTTCAATTATGACCTTTAAATACGCTAATGCTTTATAGTAACTAAATTTGTTTTCGGATTAAACTGGTAATTATGCACAAATGTATTATAAAGAACCGTTCACCGGCGGTCGTAAAGGCGAGGCAGCGACTTTGCCGTCCGTCCGTGTCCTGCGAATTGCACGAAGTACGTACACACAATCGAGTGCATAATTTTTAATGTGGCCCTCGTGGTGAACGCTGAATTTAATTGTGGACGTTAACGAGTGCACCCCGTGGATACGTCCTTAATAGAGCGTTGTGTCTCTTCGTTTTGTTTGAACGTTCAGTGACTCTGTTATTTCGGAGCGACTAATAAATTGCGTGATGACAGGTGTCAGCTGCTCGACCGCCTCTGCACTCTTGCGTCGATGTCTCATTCCTCACGTTCTACTCCTAAATTCTCTTATTTTATCAGCGCTCCGTTCAATTTTCGTTTCGTTCCTTCATCGTAGGTACACTGTTTGTTTGTATTGCCGTTATCACTATTTTCGCGAATACATATCGACGCTTGAAAGGCAAACGTGACTAAGCGACAATTCGTGAACTTTACAGTAGACTAATTTAAAGTTGAAATACCTGAAAAAAAAAATATTTTAACGAATTTAGCTCTAGGATTGAATGATTATTAATAGACCTAGAAATATATTTTTTTTGCGCATCGAATATGGTTATTGCCTATCGTTTATGTACAAAGCAGTTATTGTCGCTTAGTCACGTTTGCCTTTCAAGGGTCGATATGTACATCGCCTTCACAATTATAAATATGTTTACAGCAAAAAGCTTAAGTAGATTTAGAGATGTACTATTTCATTTGTCGTTGACGAGAACATTATTAGAAAAAAAATAATTAGGTAGATAGATACATTTATAACATCGTGTCTTGATATTTGTGTTTTATTTTGACGTTTATTTTCCTGGAACGAGTTAATTAACGCGATGTGTTATTTAATAAGGCATATATGTTGTCTCCCAAATCATATTCGTACACAAATGAATGAGAACTCCCTGGGGTTGTATGTGTATTTGTTCAATGCTTTTAATTAAGAAAACTTTGGATATAAGCTAATTCTAATAACAGAGAAAAAAAATATATATTATATGTATAAAATGAATAAATCAAATGTTATTTCTTTTTACTATACTTAATTACAGTAGGGCGTATATAAATAAAGAACGCGCGCCCATTGAGGCGAACTGACCGGGCGATCGCCGCGGCGCGCCTTGTCGTTACACGCAAATGCACTTATCTTACCGGGATGTGAAAAACCGTTTTTAACTCGGTGCCGTCGGTTAGTTGAGCCAACATATCCGACTGAGCGTGGCCTCCGAGTCAATGCCTCTAGAGGTTACGTTTCAACAGGATTTCGAGACCCGAGACAAATAAAAAAAACAAAAAAGTTACAAATCAGTACGGGCCCAACACAGAAACAATAAGGGACAGCGCTTATTTTATTTCATTCTATTGTTCGTTTCCGAGACGAACATGTTTACATTCTCGCCCGTCATCAATGGCGGTGTCCGTTATAATAAACTGTTTCCTCTACCACTAATCATTGACGTCTAATTAACACTGAACCGTAAAGCCATCAACGACGCAGCGATAAAAAAAACAAACAGAAGGCTTTAATACATTTATCGATACAAATAAATAATTCGACAATGAACGAATATCAATAAATTGAAATTGTAACTCGTAAAAACGCATCATCGATTACCGTTAACAGCTGGCGGGCATTTTTGCAAAATGAATGAATTTCGGACCGATTCAAAAGCTGCAGCGAGCCACGATTATTTTTAGAGTTAAATTTTAACAACAAAAAAAAAACTTCATTTTATTATTAGTCATTTATGTAGTATCCGTATATTTTGTTCACGAGTAATTTCTTAAATCAGTACGTTCTAAAATTTAGCAATTTACATGAAGCTCCAACTTTTGCCTAACAATAGCCTTATTAAAATCTTGAAGAGAACTTTAATTTGCGTTGACAGATACATCATTAATCTTATCAAAACTCACAGAGCCTCCCCGGCCCCTCTGTTCCGAAACAGTAAAAACTCGAAGTAGAGGAATATGACGTTACGAAAATTTTGTGTCGCTAAAATCTTCGTTTCCATCGTCATCAATCCACTTTAGTCTTACCAAAATGCACGGTACTTATCCCTAAATGCTCCAGGTACCTACTTATATCTGTAAATTTTAGAGCTGTCTTTAACTCAAACTGAAGTTAAATCTGTTTACTCAATTGATTGCGGCACTAAATCGATTCCGAAGCTCTGCAGCGTGAATCTTCCTAACGGTTGAAGCAAAAACAAAACCACGAGTCAAACATTCGTGATAGCCCTTATCGATTCTGTTCCATCTTGTTTGCATTTCGTTGCATTCGCTTGAACAAATAGGGACCCTGAGTGGTAAGAGTCCTAATTAAAAACTATAGTCAGTGGCCATATAATACTGGATGATGCCCTCCGGCAATTAGGCACATCGTTGGTTTATCACCCAAATATCACGTATACGTTTTTTTATTCGCGATCTTGGATCGTTTTGCATTTAGATTATCAAATAAGTGTAAGTAAAGTAATGAATAGACGTTTTTTTTATAAACTTGTAAAAAGCCTACGTTCTATTTATAACAATTACGGAGACAAAACTAACTGTATCTCTACATGTTTTAAATTAAACGAATAGACGTCGATAAAATCTATAATAACTTCTCATAACAAACCCATACAGCATGACTCGTAAGAAAGCTGATAAAGCGACTAACAGAAACACCATTAAAAATAACTCTTTAACCACTTCATAATCAGAAGCCAATTAAATAACAAATTACAAATAAAAGCAAATATATCGAGTTTATTACAAACAATATCGAATTGAATGTTTGATCGGTTTTAATTAAACAATTGTAAACAGAAAAACTATAAGCGAGTGAGCGAGCTTGGAGGCAGTCGGTATCCGATCGCGTTTATAAAGCGGGCGGCCCACCTCGTCCGCACTAAAAATGTGATCTTATCTTCGATATTTTAATAGGTTCCCGTGGCGGCACCTTCGCGCTGCGCAGTAATTGTATAAAGCATATTTAGAGGAATAAATTCAATATGCCGAGGATGAGCCGGCTGAAGCCGCGTTACTTTCCTATTCGTGATAAAGCTAAAAACAATAAGCCAAAATTTTTTTTTTTTACTGTTTGTAGGTTAATTTTTCTGGTGGTAGGAGCAACCGTATTCCGCGTGTCCAACGAGGTCATTTTCCATCCTCGCTCATGGTATGGTTGGGAGTTTCTTATTGGGGCTTAACAGAGGTACATTTTTGTGAGAAAGGTGTAAAAAAAAACGAATGCAGTTGTGTATCAAAATACAGTCCTGTTGAACCTTGTGCAACCTGTTTCTCATACCATGTTCAATAACAGGCACTGGGTATTCCAACAACATTCGGCGCCAGCTCATAGAGCGAAGAGCACACAAGACTGGCTGGCGGCGCGTGAAATCGACTTCATCCGGCACGAAGACTGGCCCTCCTCCAGTCCAGATTTGAATCCGTTAGATTACAAGATATGGGAACACTTGGAGGAAAAGGCGTGCTCAAAGCCTCATCCTAATTTGGAGTCACTCAAGACATCCTTGATTAAGGCAGCCGCCGATATTGACATGGACCTCGTTCGTGCTGCGATAGACGACTGGCCGCGCAGATTGAAGGCCTGTATTCAAAATCACGGAGGTCATTTTGAATAAACTTTAGTGTCATAAGAATCTATGTTTTGTTAAGTTAATTTTGGTATATGAATGGTTACATAATGAATAAACTTGTTTCAATTATTTTACATTAAACATGTGACAGAATTTATGACCTGACTAGGTATTTTGATATCAAATAGTTTTCATTCATAAATTCTATAAATAGTAGAGTTGAAAAAATTTGGATGCTATTCGAAAATCAATTTTTCACTGGTGGTAGGACCTCTTGTGAGTCCGCACGGGTAGGTACCACCTCCCTGCCTGTTTCAGCCGTGAAGCAGTAATGCGTTTCGGTTTGAAGGGTGGGGCAGCCGTTGTAACTATACTTGAGACCTTAGAACTTATATCTCAAGGTGGGTGGCGCATTTACGTTGTAGATGTCTATGGGCTCCAGTTACCACTTAACACCACGTGGGCCGTGAGCTCGTCCACACATCTAAGCAATAAAAAAAAGCATATTTAGAGGAATAAATTCAATACGCAGAGGATGAGTCGTCTGAAGCCGCGTTACTTTCCTCTTCGTGATAAAGCTTAAAGCAACAAGCCAAGTAATTACAATAGTCACACACTCGATCACAGATGCGAATAGTGATTAACTATCGCGTGCCTTTGGTCTTGAATTGTTTGTACGCGTGGTAAACATATGACATCTTCAACGTTATTGCTTCAGCTTGATTGGAAAGGGAGCATATTATTTGAATAATATTTTGTTGAGTTATATTGAATTCGTAACGTTTTGTTCTATATACAGAATAGTCTTAGCCGTCAGAACTGTAATTAGCTTTAAAAAAATGAGTTTGCCTTTTGTGATTGTTGAAATTTAAATTAGTTCTAAAATACGAAATAAAAATAAAATACTAGATATATTTATACCAAGCGTGGTGGGCAACGATTATATATAAAATGATTCTTCTACAAGTTTGACGACTTAGTATATTTAAATCACCATTATAAGTGAGAATAAATATGGATAATCTCTACCAGCGTTCTCAAAACTCAGCTACATTATGCTACATAGTACTATTAGATACTTGATAGTTTAAAATAGTAGTAGAAACTGTTTTAGACTCTAATAAAATAAGAACGAATTTTGATTAATCAATATGAGTTAGGTGCTATTTTTATTTACGAAAAATAGTACCGTAGGCCTCTGAAAATATTACGAAAAGAACCCTTTTAATTCTGATCAATTAAAAGTTTTGCGTGGAAAGAGTAATCTTGACGCAAGGGTTTGGACTCGGTAAAGTTCTTTTGTATTTTATCCTATAAAGAGAAGTTTTTCAGTAAAACAACGCTCAATCTGCAACAAAATATAAAAGTTTTACAATAACGTACACGCCTCGGGCAGGGAGATCATCAAAGACGAGAATAAATCCTCTTTCTAAACTCGGGTGTTTACGGGGAATATCTAAAAGAAAGTAATAATAAAGAAGGGCTTGTAAAGGGACAATAGAAAACCTTTATTGAACGTTAAAGGAATTGTGATCGTCGACACAAAAATACATCAAAACTGAAGGAACCAAACGGATTGTTCGAGTTCGAGAGGAGCTAGGTGCGCGATGTTTTAAGGCTTCGTCAAACGGAACGCGTACTTAGCGCTGCGTTTTAACGTCGCGCTCTTTTCATGTCACACAAATTGACTAGATGAGTCCAATGCTCCTTGACGCAACTCATTCGCCATATCATAGTGCCTTTCGATAGCAGTGTGAAAATATAAAAGTATTAAGATGTCGAGTGATTCAGATGTGGCAGTGTATAAGCATGGGTATTTGCTAACTATTTCTATCAATTTTTCGGGCATTATCCAGTATTTTAATACACATTCACTCGGAAGCTAAAATAAAATTTGTAAAAAATTACAACGCCTGACGTCAAAGCGTCCTAACGCCGTGACAGAGCTTTGCGTACTTATAGCACTGGGGCTCTGTTTGACGGTATATTACCATAGTAGTACAACACATCTCAGCGTCATACATAGCGCGCCGTCAGTTTAGCGCTCTGACGCGCGCTAATTACGCGTTCTGTTTGACGAAGCCTTTAGGCCGTAGACACACGTGTTTCGAAGTAAGTGTAGTACTTCAGCTTAATGCAGAAACAGTGTCTATATATATTCGCATTTATGCCGTAATGAGGTCGTTACACGGCGCCCGAATTCGGTACTGCCGTGGGCGGGCGGAGGTCTCGCACCTACTACGCTGCAAGCGGCCTCTCCCAATTAGCCTTAAAATAATGAACATGTTTTATATTTCCACCCGAGTGCGGTGTATACTTATCCCCGTTTGCCCCGGGAGGTCATGCGGCTGTGGCCCTTAACACAGGGATACCTTTCAGTCCGTTGCGTAATTATTTATTATTAGGGACAATGTCAATTTTTGTTAGAGGAAATTAATCTAATTTCGTATTTGTTAACAGTAAGCTTAAGCCTTGTAGTTTTAAACATACATCCAAACATTTACAGTAAAAAACGAATACATATATCTACTAGCTTTGATTACTTTAAATAATATATTTTTTCTTATATTAGTTTTATACCACTTACCTGAAATTCAAATTATAATGTGTCTCCACCGATGTTGTCACCGGTGAATCGAATATAATTATGTACTAGTAAATTAAGGCGCATTTAACTTAGGGAAAAAAGACCCAATTAAGATAAATGAAGAGCTTCGACGCAGCCACACTTACAATTTAAATAACGATTTAAACAGCTTCCTGCCCGTTTAGTCTACAAATAACGAGACTGATTAAAGTTTTAACCGAATCTGAAAAAATAATCAATTTAGTCGCTCGGGCGCGGCTTCTGATCGATTGCCACAATGCCGACCGGATGATATACTCGGCGAGCTCCAACGATAAATATCCCGAGACAAATGTTCAGGAGTGTCTCCCGAGAGTTGCGGTGACACTAAATTTAAAAGCTTCAATTGTACAGAAATAACTAAAACACGGTTAAGATCTTTAGAAAACAAATCGTGTATCGGTCGCTTGACGACAATCGTGATTGACTGCGCAAGTGAACGTCACTAATATAAACAAATTAATAGGGAGCCGGCCGAGATCCAGTGGTGCCGCGCGTCATTTAGACACCGCTTGCTCACTCACGTTCAGGGGTTCAGTCCGACATCCGAATTTCCCAGCTGTCATTTTATATGTTTACAAAAATATATAGAACATATATTACACGGACGAACCGTAAATCACGTGCGGGCGGCTTTTTCAGCTTTTATTAAACATTTCCTGTTTATCTGTTATATTTTAATTATGAATTACAGTATCGAGGAAACATAATTCTCGGGTGATAATTTTTATTACAGATGTATCAAAACATAGCTTTAGTGTTTCGTTTAATTATAATTAACGAAACAATAATAACTAAAGGGATCGGCAACTCAGTCTGCGGACGTTATTTAAAAGTTGAAGCTTCGTCTTGAGGCTATTATCTACACCCATTAAACATGTTACATGTGTTAATCACATCCTTTTAGGGTCGCCTTATCAAAACAGGAGCAATTTTAAGAATGACTGCGCCTATAAATAAAGGCGTCTACATTAATTATGAGCTTAATTATGTAGAATCCCTTTGATTTACAAGCCGCTCATTGCCGCAACGAATTGTAGTGGCTTAACGGAGTATCTTGAGATTTCCCCGCCGCCTCTCGGTTTATATTATTTTTGTCCCTAGGATAAGTTGATGGGGTACGCGTACATATCGAGATAAAAGCGAATTGAGACAAGTTGTCGCCGCACCACTTCTAAGGATTAAACGACACCCACCGTGGAATATAGTACACGAATACATTTTGTACTAGTTATGTTAGTAAAACTTATCGTTGAGACGGTTATCAATTTTTTTTTTATTAAATAGCTATTGTACATTCCAAACAAAATCTGCATCGGGAAAACTAGATGATTCTTAGAAATGTAAAAGAAAGATTCATATGAAAGAATGTTCTCAGTCATAATCAAATTCACTAAGACCGCGACGATAGTTATTTATTGAATCGTTATTTATTGTTCAAATATTTACTATTTGTTTATTGTTCAAAAGAATGCGACATGAAAAGTACTTCGAATAGAACAAAGGATTTGAATTAAATTGTCAAACGGTAAGGGTGGTTGTTCACGAATTGCCGAAAGCAACCGACGACGAATCGCGCTCGGCACACCGCGTGTACGCCGCCGGCGGCCATCCCCGCGACATGCGTCCTATCCCTGAACCCCAAAACCATTCAGAAATTCCCCGTAACCAGATTCACACAATAGGGCGCTTCAAACATTTAATTACCCTTCGACCGCTCATTCTGTGGAAATAATAAAACAACGTATACAAAATTAGAAAAACTAAGCAGATTAGGCGAAAAACAGTGCACAGTCAGTATCGCAGAACTATTACAAAAGCATCGCAGATACAATGGGGAAGCGCTCTCGATTAGAGCAATCGAATAATTGTCCTGGATTGCTTACAAATGGAAATCGAAGCTCACAAATCGGACGGCGTGTGGCTGGTTCTAATTCAGGCTAGTGTTTAGAAACAATAGCTCTGCGCTGCAATTAGTTTATCCAATAGATGGTGGCCGAACGAGTCGTAAATCTACGTTCTTGCCACCAGTGGGCTGTGTACCTAGTTGCGGCGCCGTATGTAGATTCTCGGTTAATTAATGTGCCATGGTAAAGTGCGAGGTCTCTCCCTCGCATCCCCAGTTGGGTTTCGTAAATTGCGCACCCATCTCCCTCATGTACAATAGCTCCAATTTTGGTAAATTAAAATTCGACGCCCAAAAGAGATTGCCGTTTAACAAATACGTTGGTTTTTGTGAATTTATTTGATGCTTTTAATTTGGCTTCTATTTTATTTTTTCTATATTCTATTTTTTTTAATTTGGCTTCTATTTTTATTTGATACAAAATGTTGTATAAAATTTTTCTTCATGAAATACAAGATTTTCACCGAAATAATTTCGCATTCTCTCCATTGTTGGATATTTTCAAACAGTTTTTAACTGTAGCCTCAGAAAATATACCTCCTTTATTGTCATTCATTTAGTCCTATGTAATACTTACTACACAGGATATGTATTGGAATGATAGGTGTCCTGAAAACTTACACACGTAACGAATATGATTGCTTTGCTGCTTAACTGGCATTTTTTTATTAAAAATGAGTTATGCTAAGTTACATGATAAATACACGATTAGACTATTAGGACGGTTCCATATTAATGATAGTCAATGAGATGTTCTTCTAAACACATGTTAAATTTAATGCTACCATTTAAAACAAGTAAATTGTCTCGGAATAAAAATACAAGAGAGGCAGCATCAATTACTTCGAGGATTGTGTACGTATTACTTCATTTTGCCGGCTTCCATCGGAGATATAACTTTCTAATCGTTTACATATATTAAGAATTGCTTGAAAAGGTTAACCTAATCGCGTGTTCAGTTCAGACTTCGTTATCTCGTGATTGTGTAGCTGGTTGAAGGCAAAAGACGAGGGCGCGTCAAGCAACCCTCATTATCCCTTTCATGTTGAATTTCAATAAGCGTGCTTTCGTATTTTGCAATAACAAACCGAGCAATGCTTCGCACGTAAATATACATTTGCGAAGTATATGTATTTACTGAAACAATCCAAGTTTATGGCAGTATACCGTTGAAAGCCTTACACAAATTGGTTCACTTATTGAAAATATTAGCATGCAGAATGCATAGAAAATGTCTCTGGAATCTTATAAACGCAATGATAAAAAGTCGCAAAACCAAGCGCTCTTATACTCGCCCAAGTAACAAGCTGACATGGTGAATGATACATGATTGATATCAACAATAAATGTAGCTGCTAATACTTCTGTTTCTACACCGAATATCATCGGTTAAATGACCGTAATGATAGCAGGACATATAAATCAAGGGCACTGTCGATCCGAGACGCAGGACGACCGACGTCTATTTCTAGAAGGCGACAGAAAAGCCACAGCTCAAGCAGAAAATATCGGCATTATCAATTTATAGAGAATTCAGAGGGTAGATCTGAAAGATCGGTTATCATAACAATATCAAGCATTTCTTGTGAAAATGTTAGTGCGATTCGGGTTTTTATCAAATATCTTCTGTATTGATAGATAACTACCGCTATAGGCCTATGATGTCGAAGTCTGAAACCGTATTAAAAGAGGAACAACACATGATTGCTACGCGGCAGAATGCTCGTACTCGTAATTGAGGGTATTATTTGTTTGATTTGCGAAACTAAACTTTATTCACTAGCACTATATAACTATAAGGATTGTATGGCTCTACTCTTGATCTATGATAAGCTTATAATATTGCTTTCACGAGAATATATATATATTTTTTTATTTCTTTCTGTCTAAACACGTCGATTACATGATAATATATTTTTAGGTTATTCATTCTAGAAAAAAGTACAGTTGCTTTATGTATATTATTCAAGTCGGAACGTCGGAGTCGTGAACTATCTTTAAAACATCGATGTGTGCTTTGGGTGAGATTGAACTGGTGTGAACTGCCAGAAAATCAAACTTTGACTACCACCTTGAGATAAAAGTTCTAAGGTCTCAAGTATAGTTACAACGGCTGCCCTACCCTTCAAACCGAAACGCATTACTGCTTCACGGCAAAAATAGGCAGGTTGATGGCACCTACCCGCGCGGACTCACCAGAGGTCCTACCACCAGTAATTACGTTAATTATAATTTTGCGGGTTTGATTTTTATTACACGATGTTATTCCTTCACCGTGGAAGTCAATCGTGAACATTTGTTGTGTACGTATTTCATTAGAAAAATTGGTACCCGCCTGCGGGATTCGAACACCGGTGCATCGCTTCAACACGAATGCACCGGACGTCTTATATTTTAGGCCACGACGACTATATTTTATTCGATGTTACATATTACAATAAATGTTATAATAAAATCCATCTCAAACTTTCCAAAAATGTACCAAGCAAACTTTCCCAGGTTCAGATATATGAATTTTTTTGGAGAAACGATTCATTTACTCTCAGAATACAGAAAAAACATTTACATAGTGAATTATAACGTTTACGATTTTTTTTTAGGACGGAGTGATTACTGCTGGCCCTGAAGTCATTCCAATTTCAACAGGACTACCAGCCGAACGGCCACTACAGCAGCCAAGCGGGTGATTGAGAACTACGCAGTTCTTTAATATAATATCGGCCGTCGTTCGCGTATCACGCATAAACTGCTGGATATACATTGATCATTTTATTAAAAAATTTTAGAGACTCGATCATTACTAAGATATCTAAAAAAAAAGTTTTGTGGTGTCGTGGGACACCGGATAGGAACGAAGTTCCTTATTATAAAAATATTAATTTTAAGTTCTATTCGAGGTACAAAGACAATAAAACTGGACGTTTCGCAACAGCCCACGGTAATTCGGTAACGTGCGAACTTATTGTGGTACACTTCATTCACGGTTGTTTGCATAAGAGTTAGTGTATTGCGCAAACGAACGCTCTGAGATCGTGGTCAATGAATGAAAAAAAATATGTTATTTTTTGTACGTTATTACAAAGTTTAGTCGTACACTATGTGCATTACTAATAAAAATCTTACGTTACGGACGTTTTTTCCCGGTTAGGGTACCCCTCCGCATCGTCCCATAAGAACTTCTTTCCAAAAAAATCACGATATCTTAGTTTTATATAAAGTTATTAAGGTTTATTATTTACAAACGAGTTTACATTAATACACGATAGATGGCATTGTTCGTTTTCTGAATTCCTTATATTTATTATAGTTTAAGGTTTAATAAAAAAATAAGCGTTTCCAAGCGACCAGTGCCTCCACAAGGGAACGTGATAACCCAACAGCGACTAGTTGAAACCATAAACTATATAACTAAATAAATGAAAAATTAATATGTGAACCGTTCCATACTAACCGCCGATCTTACTAGAGAAAGATCTAATACGAAAAAAAAAAAGTTAACAAATCATCGTTTACAAAACAAACATGATTGTAATTAAATATTAAGTTTAAACAAAGGAACATTCAATGATAGAACTTTCAATCTAGCAATACCAACACCTCTTGGCGCCAGAACCAAATTACTAAGCATCAGAAATGCTAACCTGTCTCCTTTCAAATTTGACTGCGCCCGACATCACACGCCCATGAACTCTATAATGAAACGACCATATAAAAACAAAACTATGAGCATATATGATTAGGCCGATACACGAGTAAGGTAGAACCAATAAACAAACAACCATCATGAATACGCTGCGTCACCATGTCGGAAATCACTTATTGTAGGAGTGACTTGCACTCCTTCGCGAGACCTCTATCCGTGTCAAGTGCAAAACCATACAGTAATAACTGTATATTTGTTGATTACAAACAAACGAACAAATTAAGAAATTTCTTATTTCATTCAAAATTACGAAAAAGTATAAACTTACATATGACGTCAAGGTAACATTTAGTTTCATTCAATGACACAGTACCGAATAACCCGTAAAAAAAATCTTATTTTATCATTGACGATGATTTAACTAAATATAGAAAGAGTTGATGGTCCAAGAGACGTCGATTTACAAGTAAACTAATTTGCAATATATTTATGTATTTTTAATGGGTGAATTTATTAATTTGTTCTCTCTCGTCTTTATTTGGGTTTTTATCTATAAAGCAAATATTTATTGTTTACAATAAATAAAATGATACACTATTTTTGAACACTAGATGATGACCGAACTTGGCTCGGTTTTTTTTTGATAACGCCATCTTATTGTGTCTTTAAAGCGGTTAGTTGCCCTCAATTAAGAAAAATAGTATTATTATTCGCCCATAGATGTCGGGAAGAGTTGATTATTGAAAACATGAATAAAAACATTTTCTGAAAATAAATCGTAGCTAGATCGATTTATCGCCCTCGAAATACCCTGTATACTAAATTTTATGAAAATCGTTGGAGCCGTTTCCGAGATTCAGATTATATATATATTAATAATATACAAGAATTGCTCGTTTAAACGTATAAGATACAGAAAAAAGCCAGTTCTGCTGATGTGTGTTCGACATGCATACCTAAACAATGGCGCGCGCCTTTAACGGACGGGTCAAATGAGGCGAGGCGCGGCGTCAAATCTCGGGTTGCACCGGCTTGGCGCCGTTCGACACTTTCGAGAACTTACCACAGACATTGAAAATGATGAAAAAACAATACCAAAAGTTCTTGCCGTCTTGCCTCACTTCACAAAGTAACAAGCGACCGTAACAAACGAGTTCGCCGAAGAATCGATTTCAGCAACACGACGACGTGCCAGGGTCGACTTATTGTTTATGATCATTTTAATT
Source organism: Bombyx mandarina (assembly GCF_030267445.1). Classification (NCBI taxonomy): domain Eukaryota; kingdom Metazoa; phylum Arthropoda; class Insecta; order Lepidoptera; family Bombycidae; genus Bombyx; species Bombyx mandarina. Next base: position 6,778,447 of record NC_143208.1, read on the forward strand.
TGAAATAGCGTACGTGTTCCGACTAACATTTCTATCGCATATAAAACTATGCGAATGTGAAAGGTATCAAACAAGAATTTTATTTATCACGCTGAAACTTTCTTCGCGACGAGATCAATCTAAAACTCTGTTAATTGGTCAATTAAATGGCACTATCCACAACGAGCATGTTGTAAATTCAAATGTTGATAAATCATTCGGAAAATCACTGACTTAATTAGACTAAGAGATGCTAGCGGAGCCGATGGCTTGCACCTGAATAAATCAGGACTTAAATTGCTTTCCGCAACGACACTCCCATCGTCGACTTGGTGTTAATAGCCCGTGCAACCGAAATTTTAGACGAATGTTTGGAAATCTTTTTTGCGTTGAAATAGAACACCCCAGACGTGGCAGGCGCCATCGGAAAAAAAAACTGTTGTAATAGCATCCGATTTTAAGTTGTAAATCGGATTGCGGTATTATTTTATATGGAGATATTAAATAACTACATAGATTTAATTAATATGCTTTATCCAACCCCACAAGTCGAAGCCAAAATTGAAAACAATATATTTTAACTTACATATATTACCCGATATAAATGTAATTAACAATACCATTATTGGTTCGTATCAATATAACTGTTGGTACGGCAACTAACATCCAATCATTTAGATTTAACTACTTGGATCAACAACTCCGCCCCGGTTGAAATCGGATGGTCATAAATCAAGAATAATAATGCCGAGCTTTCGTATTTTTATTTTTGACCAAACAAATCTTTATCAACACAATTACACGATCGTTACGAAACAGTGAAATTATTGATTTTGTTGAAGGTTTTTTTTGTTCAAAAGAGGTTTATATACGGAGATTATCGATTAAGTCTAATAACGAAAAGTAATCGATTCAACTCGATACCCAAATTTAAACATTTACATATACCTCCTAAATAAGTATGCCTTGTAAAAAACATCAATCTAATAAGTTTTGTTTTGCGTTATTCACCAATGAGTCACGCAAATATTTTAATAGATATTGAAAAAGTTTGTGCGAGAATCATTGAAAAAGTTTGACTAGCATGTTATCTGATTTTGTAATAAGAGAAGTACATTTTGTTTATCTAAGCGCTTCCAAGTTTGGCAAAAAAAGAGTAACATTATTATATTTGCACGTATAGAATGTTTGTTTGTCCTTGTAGCTAAACAACATCTTATCACCGTTTAAGAAGAAAAGGACTTATTCGTTTTACCCTAGTTCTATCGTGTCTTAACTAAGCAGACAGCAACCAGGGAATGACGCGTTCGCTCCAGACGATTTTATTTTACTATTAATTAATAAATATTTACAAATTAGCCTTTTAACAAATTGTAAATATCACAAATACACGAATGAACAAGGCCGTTGAATTTGTTTCGCCCGCTCTTTTCTATATTTCTATGACACTTTTTTGTCCTACGGTTGAGCTAGCATTTAATATATTCATATTTACGAAATGGGTAACATCTACATTTAAATAAATCCATTACATTTCAACACAAAGAATCACAAGATAAAGTCAAATCAAAATTTAATATAATTCTAAGCTGACAGCTCCTTTTGACTATCAAAGTTCTCAAGTGAATATTATAATAAAAATTAACAATCTGTAAACGAGAAAGTCATGAGGTGCTACAAAAATTTTAAAGACGACCAATTTATCACCGCTGATCATCGTTCCAGTTAATAATGTTTACGTATTTAAGCCAAACTCTTTTAGATAGGAAGTCACGTTGACATTTAAATAACCCGTCTCAAAGAGATGGAAGAGGAGCACAATAAAAAATAACATAAGAACCCACACACAGATACGTTTCCACAAATCTATAATTCTATCAGCAAGTCCGGCAAATACGAAAATAAGCATCAAAGTGTTTTTTAGAGGGAAGGCGACAAATGTCGAGCAGCAAGCCGCAGTAGCAAACACGTGTTACATATTGTCTGACAATATTTACAGTTGCTTTATTAGTCACGGATAGAAGAAAATGAAAATAGCATTTCAGAATTCACAAGAACGCGTCGTAACAATAACATCAAGGAAAGATTAATTTCAAACAATCCAAAGGCACAGACGTATAAACTTTTATTCAAGACGAAACCTGGAAATAACGTACCTCCAAAGACATGGTTGGGTAATTATCATTAAGCTCTGTTCAACAACTATTCATATACCTACGAGAGGATGTCAATAAAATCCAAATCCAATTGCGTCGACCCTTGATTTACAACGAATCAATAAAAGAGAAGGCTATCATTACCCTTTTTATTGCGTATTCAATAAAAGTAATGTGCTTCGTAATGAATGCGACGACGTGGCGACAGATTCCAGTTAAGAGCTAGATTTCTTACAAACGTTTGCATTACCTACGATTTAAGAAAATACAGACGAAAAATCTGTTTCACAAAATGTTATAAATACATTTAAAAAAAATACATTTCGATGCAAGAATTTAAAGTACATATTTCTATTTGTTGATTCATATCAAAGTTCGCAGGCATTAGATTTAATACCAATGCAACATACCTCATCTGAAGAGAAGTTTTATAATGAATTCATCTATTATTTATAAATCAAAGGAATGCTTATCAGAATTAGCAATCCAACTGTTTATATGACATCAATATATCAATTGCGCGAACATAAGCACAATATTATAGTAGGATTGAAAAAAGACAGGGTTTGAGAGATGGCTCGTAAAATAAAATAAGGGACTACGTCCGGAGATATGTCAAGATAGTAAGCGATGCGGTGGGGGGCGCAGACCGGCGCCGGCCTTGCTCCCCGAGACCCAATTAGAAGCACACCTTTTGGACATGTGCTCTCACACTGCTTAACTAACGCTAAACCAAATGCTAGGGGACAACTACATCCGTTACCGTTTATCACAATTTTTTCGTCAAAATTCTTTCGACTGTTCGAGTTTTGGCAATTTTTTTGGGTCATTTCCAGTTTTGTTTCTTCGCACTAAAGTTTAACGGTATCGTAAAGTAATTCGTAAAAACTGAAGAGTATTGCAACGTACCTTGGTCTTCACAAGTTTTGCATTTTCTTTGCACATTTTAGCAAGAGCGTGATACTCGCCTCTCGCGGCACACAATATCCATTGCTTTTGTTTGGAATCCAAAGGATCTGTCTCACTTTTCTGGTCAAGCTGAAATAAGGCTATACTTAATACAAGAAAATTAAATTGTTATTTTCAATCTCAATAGAGCAGCTTCTTATCTTACCGAAATCCTGTCTTCCTCGTCGGTACCCTGTAAATGGAATTACTATTATGACATCGGCTACACATTAATTTTACGAAAAGAAAAATCACTATATCGGTCAGTATGAATCAATACTGAAAAGAATTGATTAGAATTAAAATAAATAAAGACGATATTTACATACATAATAAATATCCTAACGACACATATAAATTAATCGGAACCTAATATTTCAAAATTAATAAATGAGTACTTATATTGTGAAAATAATATTTTGAATTAATGGTCAATAAATTCGAATTCTCCCGTCTTCAGGCTTGCGCTGCGTTTAATGCAGGATTCAAAACGTATTCAGTAATCTATATGATAAAGTGTAATTAAAAACCATAAGTGGTGCATTATACAGTTCATTTTTCTGTAATGTTATAACGAAGTTATGATGTATGTGGCCGACGTGCAGGGCGTGCGCTGCCCAGCATGACCACTTTACCACCTGTCGTTACATATTTATGTCTACACTATTGGCCTCACTGTTAGGGACTTGGATATTGACAAGATAACATCCTTAATGTGATGTGTTTGATTTAATAAAAGATTAAGACTGTATTTAGATTTTGCTCAAACTCGAACAATTAAAATAAGAACTTCACAAACGTATAACTATTTTTATATATCAACGAATATTTTCATACTTTTGTTCATAAATGAAAACTCACGTACTTTTCTGATACAATTATTTATCTACTGTATCATTTTTATTTTGTATACGCATATGTACGTAAAAATAGATGCTCTGATTGTAAATGAGACACATGTTTGGCAACAATGGTCATAAATAGAAAAGTCGTTAAAGGCATTTAAAAATAATGAATATAATTGAAAGCAATGCTTTGACTCTTGGTTGCCGGAGAACTCCAGGCGTGCGTGCGTCCCGGCTCTCAACAGGACGTCGGACGGGTCATGGTGTTCGCGCTGAGACACATTATGGTGGCAACGATGAAGGCACGACATTACGATCCATACACGTCATTACTTCCTAACTTCACATATTATATGGATCTGACCAATCAATAAATCTTCCCTGACCAAAAACGTACAGTGCTTTAATTAATTATTATATTATCGGCCACAAAACGGACATAAAGAATTAGTCTGGAAAGCCTATTGTATAGATAGAAGATAAGATTTTATCAAGAGACTGGCGCCTTCGACCGGCCCGCATTGGTGCAGTTTCGGTTTTAAACACAACGAAACACTTTCAACATACCACATCGTTTCTACAAATTGAATTTCGCTGCAAAAACAAGTTCCTACTTTCGCAAACGTTGCCGCGTTACGATCTCAGACATTCAATTGTTTAATCGTCAGAATACATATGAGCCGCGTCTCGGTTTTATCATTCAATAGCTGACGGCTAATTCACTCGTTCCTATTTTCCAGTTCGACAAGGCTCGTTAAGTGTGGCATCCGCGTTGTTGATGGCTGCAAGTGATTCTCAGACCCGAATAACATCGAGAGAACAATGAAATCGGTCATATTTTCCTGCCAACTTGCAACAGACCGTGCCACTGTTATCTACCTCATCGCGCATAATAACTATGCATTTATACAAAACGTTGATACTTCAAATCAAGTTTATTTGCTTGTCATTACAAAGTATACAACGTTGCTTCAAATAGTTTGTGTATGTTTGCCCACAACCTATGCCAGCCATTAGAATCTCGTTCTTTTACATTATAAGTAAGTAGATCTATAATTAAACCCCTCTCATGGTTTAAGGAGGTAATAAAAAGTTTTAGTAGTTGCTTAGCTACTAAAGAGGAATTGAATTTCGAGTTTGCCGTAATACCGAGAAATTGTAAACAGAATTTTAAAACTTTTTCAACTAAAGTCTTTTTAACTCAATTACGAGTAAAAATTGGAACGGCTAACAATCAAGGTCGTTGGTTAACCGGCATAGATTAATCCATTAAACTAAATTAAATTGTTGATGCCATTAAATCAAAACATCTCATGATGCATCGTCACTTTGCTAATAAGTGTACAAGGTTTAGAATACTTTAATACCACATTCGAATATGCGAGGAAAATTGTCGTGCCTTTTCTAACGGATCAAGACATTTTGAATGCCTAGTGCAAATCACGAATGACCTTTTTTTAGGGCTCTAATGGTGCACGTGCGCGTTTGTGCCACACGATAGTAATTGTCGAGGGACAATCGACCACAAGTCACGAGTCTCTGTTCAATGCAACACATGCCGTGAATAATGATGAAAATATTGACATATACCGGACAGGATTGTGAATTATTTCAAAGTTAATTAATTACTAATTCTCATGTGTCAAAGAATTAATTCCCAAAATAGAAAAAAAAAACATTTACGACTCGCTTTGTTTTTTGTAATAAATCTTTGACGTCTTACAATATTTTATACACTTCGAAATATGTATATTTTTATTTTATAGCAGAGCGTGAGAGGACTTTCGTCAAAATCTTAACATTTTTATAAGACAAATTGACGAGCGGAAGTGTGTGCATACATCGTCAGTCTATTTCAGTGTTGATTTATGTGTCGGATTCTCCCTTGGACGGGTGGCAATGTGGCATATTAGTGAGAAGCGGATTGTTCATTTAATATTTATTGCTTTCTAGACGTGCCTAAGTGAACTCCTAGCGTGTCTAAATATTTTAAATGGTGTTAAAGGTATTGCTAACTAACTGCTTATAAGTTTCAAGTACTTGTTAATGCAGCATAGTAGGCCCGTTGACATTAAATCAGAAAAAGTTGAGAACTCGACATTTACTGATCTTGAAGTTCTGCTAAAATGTTTAACAACAAGTTATTTTTTATTTCATTAAACCGTAAAGCTCATAGTGGCAATTTCAAGGTCTATTACATGCGCCGAAGCGTACGATACAGCTAATACTTGCCATTAAAAGCTTTTGTTGTTTTCGTCATGTAAGCTTCCCCAGTGTGTAAGGGGTTGTCTCGTTCATTTGATGCGAAATTATTATTGAGCATTTTTTTGCACTCGCCACACATATACCTCTGTTTTTCTCTCTCTGTAAAATATGCCCTTCGGGTGTACTGATATTGTATGTGTCATAAAAAAAAACGGCAATTAAAGTATTATTTCATAATAAAGGACTCGGGATCTCACTCGTCATTTATAAAACTACTTAAAAGGCCAAAGGTGTGTTTAAACTTATAAACGTTAGCAATTTCCCGTTTCGTTCCGATATCCCGGCGCGATCACTAAATTTATTATCGATAATAATCATATTCGACATCATTTTGACCGCCAAAAGGCCATGACGAAGGTTTTACAATTCAATTAGTTACACCAGGTGTCGACGGTCAGGAAACTTTTGCCCCTAAAAGCCGGAGCTACATTTTAACGTTTAAGGAGCTGTTAAGCAATTCATAGTCATGTTCTATAGTAGTCGAATATTGTATTAGTCTATTTTACATTTTTTTTTCATAGATATTCATAATATTAGGATTATTTCATTACGATTATTATGAGAATATTTTTAATATTTATCTATTATTATTATTATTATTTTATTTCCGTATTGGCAGACGAGCATACGGCCCACCTGATGGTGAGTGGTTACCGTCGCTCAGGACGTCAGCAATGCCAAGGGCAGAGCCAAGCCGCTGCCTACCGTTTAATACTCTCCACAAGCCTCGTTTGAAGAAGAATTAAACTAATAACACGCAACTACGGATCGACAAGGAATTTTATCGAAATTTGTTTTAATAATTAGGCATAAGTAACGTTATAAGGCATTATATCCCCACATTACTGCACATTGTGTATATCTAAAAGAATTCACTTAATAATTTAACGGAAATAAAATACCTAATCCTGTTTGAAAAAGAATACCTTGATAAACACACATATTGATTAATATCTCGTCAAAACACGGCCTAATTAAAGTCTATATCGCATTGCTTTGGATCAAAATATTTGTTAATGATTGTCAGCCGACTAAACAGGTGGCCCTGGGGGCTGTTTCTTCAAATCACATTGTCCAAAAATTATTTACTCGTTATTTACTCGCATTTTAATTTTTTTGTCTTTTCTGTTAACTCTTAGAAAAAACCTTTCGGTGTACGTGTTGAGAAATGGTTACTCTCCCTCAAAGTCCTTATATTCCAGGATATAACTTAATCTACCGAGAAGGACACTCAAACCTCGTCGAAGGATAGTTAATTCCAGAGTTGGATGGTTCTTAGACAAAATGTCTGCAAACGCATATTAAAGGCAGCCGTTACTGTTTATAGGCGCGAACTTTTCTATGATAATCATACGGTGTTAAAAATAAGATACTCTCATCTTCATCTCATCATCTCAAGCAATTCCTCTGAGCATTAATATGGAATTTATTAACTGAAAGTTTCGTCATAACCTTCTGTTCAATAGTGTGAAATGAATAAATAACTTGCATGAACTTTCGATAAATTATGCCTAAGCACGATATCTAGAACGCCTCATTAAGGAGCATTTTTTAAATAATAGTCAACCAATTTAATATGTGATAGGGTAGATTTCTGAAATTGGTATCTACTTCAATTGTATATGTTTCAAAGGTATTTTAAGTATATTTTATATGTAAATTGCTTATTCTTATTTATGTGTAAAGAAGCAAAATTTAATTATTTTTTATTTTTAATAATTATTATTATATTATAATACTTTGTATTAATTGTATGTATATTTACGGAGATATGTATGTGTGTATGTATGTGTATATGTATTTCACTGGAATGGTACACCGCGCGTAGTTCGTTTCCAAATGATTCTTGTCCACCTGATGGTTGTCTGGAAGAGATCGCTCTTAGCGATAAGACCGACAATTGTATTTTTTTGTCTTTAATGTATCGCACTGTTTATTTGTTTTTTGGTGTACAATAAAGAATACTCTCTCTCTCTCTCTCTCTCTTAAGACTCAGCTTAGACAGTCAAATTATAAGTATCTCAGTTATTGTTAATTTAACGTTCATCGTGCGTTTGTCGATTTTATAGAGAATCTGTTCTATCGCTATACCAATTTGAAATTGTGTTTTATAAATAAAAATTGTATGAAATTCGGAAGTCCGTCCGATATTATTCTGAACATTAAGAAAATTGAGCACTATAAATGGGCAAAATAAGGGGGCCTTGCGAATCTACATTACTTATTTTATAGAAACAAATCAGGCAAATAAAAAATTCATTCATTTTTATTACACAATGATATTCCTTGATCGGGAAAGTCGTTCCTATTAAGCACCTATTCCTTTAGAGAAATGAGTCCTCACGGTAAGCAACAGTTTGGCTATGCTACCGCATTACCAGTACTGCAACGGGCGGGTTCCAAGCTCATCTACCTTTGGTATCCATAAAAATGTAGATAGCATAAGTACCTACATCATACACTTTTTTAAATGGAATTTTATCACTTTTTATTTATTTATTGCTTAGGTGGTGGACGAGCTCACGGCCCACCTGGTGTTAAGTGGTTACCGGAGCCCATAGATAAATGCCGCCAACCACCTAGAGATATAAGTTCTAAGGTCTCAGTGCAATTACAACAGCTGCCCCACCCTTCAAACCGAAACAAATTACTGCTTCACGGCAGAAATTGCCAGGGTGGTGATACCTACCCGTGCGAACTCACAAGAGGTCATATCACCAGTAACATTATTATTATTCATAATTAAAACTGCTTTTGCAGTTGGTTGCAGTAGTGATAAAACATAGGCCAGACTAAGAGACACATTTCAGATGCCATGCGTATGTTAAGAAAAACGGTATACACAAGTGTGCAGTTCATCAACATACCACAAACAGAGGTGCCAATAAAATTTTAAAGTGTGACAAAATACTCACTAAAGAAATCATATTAATTCGACATATGGTGCTCAAGGGCATTGAAATATTGTGAAATGTTCAGGACATTAATTATGATTTATCCTCTTGTTGTGAAATTGAAAATCCAAGCCAAACAAACAATTATTTCTGTGTGTGCAAAGATACATAAAATGCTAAACAAACTAATAAAAGAAACATGTGTGTGATGTTTTTTTGTAATTATTTTACAGGATAAAAAATTTTCAGACGGTATTAATGATGCACCACTTCTTTATACATCACACCGCAATCCATTCTTATAATAAAGGACACGAAATAATAATTATATAGTTTAACAAAGACAAAACAAGAAGCAGATCCCTAACACCTAATATATTTCATATTTAATAATAATATGTAATATAGTTTGGCTTCAATCTCCTATGCCCATCAAAACCATAAAATATTTAAATGGCATGATCAAGAAATGAATTAGATAAGTGAATATCATAAAACTGTATTTTAATCAAACTTATAAAAGCATAAGAAAATAGCCAATACCTTAAAATATAGGTCATGCATTGTTATATATTATATACTACCTACTACTACTATCAACCCACAGACGTATACTGCTGGATATAGGTCTTCATCAAGCCTCACTACAAAGATCGGCCCCGCTTTACTTGTATTCAGCGCATATTATATTAGTATTTTATGACCATAAATACTTAGCAATTAAGTAAACACACTAAAAGACTAATTTGTTTGTCAAACATTGTTGATCTACTAGAATGAAGATTTTGAATATTTTTTCTAGATTATTCTTTTTTTTTTACATTAAAGTGTATTAACAAACCCTAAACCAAACACTGCGACTGTCACTGACAACAAACATTTTAAGTCATTGTAGGCTAAAGGATAAGTTAGTTTGTGTATTTATATCAAGAAATACAATTAATATAATAGTGGCAAAATGCTTCAAGTAGGTATCAATCTATCTAATGAAATTTGTACTTGACTCATGTTTAGGAATGACATCAACAACGAAGGAATGCCTGATAAAAATAATCAAACTGAAAAAAATGCATTGACACCATTATTATACAATCAAGACATAGAGCTGAGACTCAATATGGGCAGCAACATTCACATTGTGATGTGTATGGGCTGCTGTATACACTTGTCGCCAGATGAACTGTGAACTGGTTCACTCATCTAAGCAATAAAAATAATATTCAAAATAAATAAAATGTTGATAAGATATGTAACTACAAAAATATATAATAAAATTGTAATGTCTATTATAACATATTCAAAGTATTTGATTTAGAAGTAGAATACAAAACGTTGAACAAAATTTAGAACTTACCATTGTGCTGAAACTTGTACCAATTTTATTTGATTTCAAGACATCACTTTCTGAGGCCATTCGATTGAACATTTGCTTTCTTTCCTTCACTGAGATCTTGTGCTCATTGTCTACCAGCATACTTTCACTTCTTGATGAAGTCAAAGTAGATTGTGAGGTCTCAGATATCTCAACACTTTCATTGTTCGGTATAGAGGTACGGTGAGATTGTGTCTGTGGGCTTGACAGTTTTTCCAAGTTTTTTTCTGAAGATCTCCTTCTCGGATGGACTTTTGGTGGTACATCTTCACTTTGCACTGAAGCAAGGCTTTCTTGAGTTTCGCTTATTGGATTACACTGAGTATCTTGTATAAGATTAGTCAATAAACTGAAATCCTGATTAAGTTGAACTGGTAAGGGCGGCCTTGGAGGTGGTGGGGGATCAGACTCTAATTGCGTGTCAAGAGAGCCCACGTGTGGTGACTCAGCTTTAGTCTCACTGACTTCTTCCACATCTTTACCGTTATTTGGCATATACTTCTTTTTGAGTATGAGCCATTTCTCATTGTTTTGAGTTTTTATTATAGCGAGTGCATTAACGTTCTTTTTGAAAGTACTTCTTGCTTCGTCTGAAAGTGAAGCCGGTATCAAGGATTGGCGATGAATCTCATTCCTACCTAAGATTATACTTACCTCTCATCTCAGGATTCATAAGAAAAACTTTGAAATGCTTCACTAATTCGTGGTTTGTAACTTTACCATTGTGTGCTAACATAAACTTAAGTATTTCATCGAAACTTAACTCGGTTGGAGCAGACATTTTTTTTGTATAAATAGGAACAGAGCTGCTTTATAACTTTTCTATAACTTAAACGATTATGTTTAGGCAATTGAAATTTGGAATATTTTTAGATAACCATACAAAATGTCAAACAAACCGAGCTATCAAACACGTTCCGTTTTCTTTTAACATCAACTTGATAAAAACGTTCCGTTCCATAAATAAGTAAGTTCATAATGGTCAGGTTGAATAACTATACAGATTAATGAACACAAAAACTGTTTTAAATGACAAATATTTCACGGAATCTTATTGGAGTTCAAAAAATAAATTAAATTAATTAGGCTGATGACATTAAACCAACATGGATAAAAAAAGGCGTTCAAATATTATTATGGAAATTATACACTTAGAATAATACTAAAACAAATAACACGCTATATTATATCGTAATTTAAAAATGATATTTCTTAATATATATTTTTTTCTTCTATTTTACATACAGTACTTTATAAAAGCTACTTAATAGGTAGGTGTTGTAGTGTTTATGAGCAAAATGGTGCTGTGACTCGTCGCAGGAAAGACCGACATGAACTCTTAACAATCTCGTCTTCCATTCTTCTATTCGGGTTCTATAGCTAGCTTAAAGATATTGCCTTCCTACCGTTATAATATGATTATTATTATTATGTTACGTGAATATTTTTATTGTACCACGGCCGTGTTACTCTTTAGACAAAAACGGTTAAACGATTTGGAGCAGAAATATGAAAAATGGCCACATTTATAATACGCCCTTCTTCCAATAGGGATACAGCAATCTAACGGCACTGAGAGTTAGTCCTTAATATCAGATTGTGAGGGGTAACATTCACTTTGCTATGTGGTTCTGGTTTGCTTAGCATCAGATGACCGATGAGCTCGTCAACCGCTAAAGCAATAATAATAGTCACACCAAATATTACAATTACAAAAATATCATTAAATAATTGGGAGTAGAAGAGAAAGTATTTTTTTACTTTGTCAATGCTAAGATTTAAATTTAAGATTTAAAAGATGTAGCTGATAGCATATTCTATCTACTTTAAAATTATTATAGAAATAGGAAACATGTTCTGAGACCGTCGTATTGTTCCGTATATTATACGGATTGGCATTTGTTTCGTAAAAGTTGTTGTGTACATATCGCAAAACAGTCTCGCTTGCATTGTTAGTTAGGTTTCAGAATGTACCTACATAATTTACCTACATTCGAGAACAGCTTCGGATTCTATGTGTTTGAGCATCGAATAATAATATTACAAATTTTCTTTCATGTAAAAACAATGAGTTAACTAAGAAAAAGCCTGTTAGAGCCTATTTTTGGGCTATAGCCTCATTAACTATTAATCTAGAACTTTTTTTTTATTATTTACATAGGTAATTTTCATTTCTTAGTTTGTGCTTTTACAGAATAAACTTACACGTTAGATATAGATAATAATAAATTGGTAGTTACTGTACAAACGAAAATAACCTTAAATTGGAACTGTTTTAAAATTTATATCTTCAAAGTTTATTTACGGTTCTCATAAAAACATAACAAGACTAGTCTTGGGTAATTAACGATTTAATTGCGTGCAATAAAAAATAGCATGAAGTTATGATTATCTCAATATGCCACTAATTAATATAGCATCTAGTAATGTTGCGACACGGTGAAATTTAGATGTCACTGAATATTTATGCATATCTCTGCATGCAAATTAATAACCATTTCATAATTACGAGTTTAATTTGCCTTAAAGTAACTACTTATTCATATGAAACATGCACTGTAACAAAAATGAAACCTGAAAAAAGCTGTAGGTATATTTTGTTATGACAAAGAAACGGATATCGAAAGTCCATGGACATCACAATGCTTAGGTATACTATCCACTTTAAGAGAAGATATTAGTCGCAATAGACTGTAATAGAAAATCACCACAAAAGAATCACTAACCTAAAATCTTATCATTTTAATGTGATTACGTTTCCTAAACGATTAAACATAGCAGACCACAAAAAAATATGTTTTTCAAATTTCTTCTAAAAAAATGTAGGTGTACATTGAACATTTGGTTTTGATAATATTACTCTATGAATTTTGTGAAACGTCATCGATGTATTTTAATAAAGTTTATTGCACTCGTATTGTACTTTACAATGATATTTAGAAATTTTATCGAAACTTTTAACTTTTACCCTGTTATACATATTATTTAGGTATTACTAGTCAATTAACAGCTGGTTATCAAATTGTATCTTTATTGACCTAGTTTCATCATGAAATATGGGTACCTATGCCTTTTTATTCAAACGCTTCACAATTTAAAATTTGAAGGTAGTAAAATTTATCCAAACATTGAAAAATGACAGTTACTCCGCGTAAATCACGTCCTGATTTCGGGCGCCAAACACAGATCACGCTCAGGCGTCTGTCTGTAAAGCCGCCAAGTCATTGACACTGTTGTTTCATAAATTATGAAACAAGAACTGAAGTAAACGAAACTTCTAGCTTGTGCCTTAAAATTTACAGGTTACAAATATTTTCAAGCTTCCGTATTTAAATATAAAAATTTGCCTTTTTTCTCATTCTTTATTCAATAGATTATTGGCAATTTATTCGCATGAGTTATATGAACGCAATTATTAATGCTTTTTCTAAATGCCATTTAAATAAATAAATATTAAGTTTTTATTCGAGTTATATAAATTACGGTCGGAGTCAGTTTTTTTAAGTCTAGATATTTAAGCGGTTATCAAGGTCCCTAATAATACATTAATGAATACCTACCTACAGCCATTTTGAGACCTGAGTTCCATGTTTAAATTATTTGGTTTAACAGTATTCCTCTTACTCCTTGACCGTATGACTTTGCAGACCTACCTAGTTATAAGACACCGATCATTCGAAAGATAAAAAAATGTAGGTATTATCATTTAATGTTACTTCCATGCTATACGTAATGACAATAAAAAGAATTTCCATCAATCCGGAAATATTGTTTGGCTAAATATCGAATGTTGTTGGTAGGGACTGGTATATATCCAAGCTTATACCTATCTAGATTATCTTTAGGGCTGTCTACCGGTACGTAACCCCTCTCTAATACCGGAGGTCGTGCCAGTATGTACAGTGGTATCGGGGTTGAGAGTAGCTTGCAAGTGCTAGCTGTCCCAAGTCTGAATTTGGGCTGTAGTAGCGTGATGAGGTAGTGAGGGTACGTTCCGGAAACCACAGAGTGCGGTGAGTCGGCTGCAATGGACCTGTTAATTGCTTATGCTGTGTGAAGTATGCATTTGTTCAGTCGCAGATTACAAGTGTCAATTTGAACCACAAAGGAAAAATCTTCCACCGAGCGGGCGTCATTGCTCGGTAAATCGTTTCGAATATCGTTGTTTGTAACTGGCACATATACCTACATATGTGTCATTTGATTGAGGGTAGGTACCAGCAGATGTTGGCGAGACGGCTTGGAATTTGATTTACAATGCGCCGTATAAACGCATCTTATGGAACTGAATATATAAAACCTTTATTTTTATTGCCCTTGTAGGCAGACGAGCATACGGTCCACCTGATAGTGAGTGGTTACCGTTGCCCATGGACTTCAGCAATGACAGGGGCAGAGCCAAGCCGCTGCCTACCGTGAAGTACTCTCCATGAGCCTCGCTTGAAGAAAGACATGTTATAGCCGTCGGGAAACACCGTGGAGGGGAGCTCATTCGAAAGCCGGATGGTATGTGGCATAAAAGACTGTACTTAAATACTTTTGCAAGAGATTATTTACAATCTCGATGAAGTTTTCCGATATTTATTTCGTCTAAATATCACGTACTGTCTTAAAAGTTTCCCCTTTCTTATAAGTCCCATTAAACTGAAGCAAATAGCCACTTTTTTTAAACTTTATTATGTTCATCGATGAAAAATTTGTACTATATTACTTTAGCATTATTTAACCGTAAATGCTATGTTGTTGATAGTTAAAGGTTTTGTTTTTGTCCAGAGCCTCAACACAGTTATTAACTTAATTCTATTCAATTCAATTCAATTCAATGGTGTTTTTTTGAGTTTTTACAAATATTTAAGTTTGAGGTTTTATTGCGCTAGTGAACTTAATGACCCATTTATTAAAAAAGCAACATGATTACGCTTTTATTGTAAATTTGTAGATCTGAAACAAATAAAATTTCACACAAATAAATTAGCATTATCCTACACTGCTACGTACATTAAAATATATAAAACATAAAAAAAGTATAATTTAGTAGCTAAATATCCAAAAATAATAATATTAATATTTTATATTTCAAACAATTAACTGTACCAGAGATCCCGCGGTAGTCGAAATTCGACTATAATTAGTTGAAATTATAAGTTTGAACATTATTATGGTTCTATTGTGAAAGACCATTATTCTACTTACTATAATCACAGATTTCGCCATGACAAACAATATTAATCTATTCTCAATTTGACCACGGACTTTTAAAAATTACCAAAGTTTGACAATAAACGAAGAGTAGGTATATATGCGCCTGTGTGTGTGTCAAATACATGATAGTGTGTCATGTTTCTTTTATTGATTTAATGTAATATTGAGGCATAATCTAAAAAAGTTTAGCATTCTGCACTCCCTCTCTATATTCTATATAAGTGTGGGAAATTTCATACTCCTGCGTCCGCGCTATTTTCGTAAAAAGTGGTACAAAGTTATTGCTTCACGTATTAATATATAGATTTATCGCTTTAAACTAAATATATTAGGTAAATTGAAAACCGCATAGTATCATAAATTTTACGCCACAACATATTTATCTCATAAATGGAAATCTAAGAAATAATAATTACTATTGAAGTTCATAATTAGCTTTGCTTATATTGTCACTAACTGTAGTGAAATCGTCCCAATAGGGACTGCCCTATTGGGACGATTTAATTTAGTTTTAATGTAAATATAAATTAATTAAAATAAATTATGAATTAATGTAAATTAATTAAAATATAAATTATTTTTTTACTAGTGGTAGGACCTCTTGTGAGATCGCGCGGCTAGGTATCACTACCCTGCCTATTTCTGCCGTGAAGCAGTAATGCGTTTCGGTTTGAAGGGTGGGGCAGCCGTTGTAACTTTACCGAGATCTTAGATCTTATATCTCAAGGTGGGTGGCCCATTTACGTTGTAGATGTCTATGGGCTCCAGTAACCACTTAACACCTAACACCAGGTGGGCTGTGAGCTCGTCCACCCATCTAAGCAAAAAAATATAAGCTACACTTAAGGGATTTTATTTTCCTATATCAGCCTAATTTTCAAGAAGAAGATTCTCATAGCTTTCGTCATACTTCTAATCAGCCCATTCGGAGTTAATTGGCTTCCGAAATAGAGCATTACGCATGCCGCTAGCCTTTTTCCGATAGTAAATGGAAGTTTCAAAAACTACACTATTGTTTAAACATATTTACTTTGCGTCAGAAATAAGAAGCGATCATTTTATGCCGGGACCTGTATTCAAATATGCGTTTTTCATTTCAAAAATCATGGTAAAAAGCAAAATTAAACCGAAGCTGAAAAAAACATTCGTGGCTACTCCAAGATTGTATTCAAATGCTTGAATTAATTTTATTTGAGAAGACAGAAATAATTTCTTTAGAGGCCTGAAGGACTTTAAGCATGCCTAAGACGGCCAAATCGGGTGTAGTTTCGACTTTGGGAGACTATTTAGAGATTGATTAGTGAGTGCCTTTTGAGGGAAATTTCGAATTGATACTGCGTTGAGCCTTGGATACGCGTATATAAAGTAATGAAAAAATAAAATCATTTTTACCATTGTTTAGAAAAAATGATCAAGATACACATATTTTTAAATCAGCATTAAGCTTGGAACATAAAATTATCGGCGTCGATAATTTGCAGTCACTGTACAGCTAATGACTTACCGATTCGTCTAAATGGGAAATAAAATCAATTTGAAACATAATATACAGATTGAAGAATTTAACCCATTCTTGTTTTATCCGAGTAATAAATATTTTTTAACGTAGTCGTAAAATAAAAAAGGCCCTTCATGGTAAGTGTACACTAATGACGTGAACTACAGCTCATGAAATACTCTTTCAGTATAGGACACAAAAACAGCGAATTAACCTCTGAAAACTCCTGAAAAGAGAAGAGATAGAGAGAGAGAAGAGAAGAGCTATCCTACGGATAATTTGAAAAAAATCATTCCAAAGAACAGTTTTGGAATAGATATTTCGACAGGTGAGCCATCCTATTTAGAAGCATGCACTAACTATGCCTGCATGAAGCATGTTTCTTAGTGAGGGAATCCCGAACTTTATCAGGAAAAACTTTACTGACGAACTTTATCATTACTGTTAAGTTGCAAGCGTTTCTAACCCAAGCGGATCCCATATCATACGTTTACCGTCGTAACATTGAAGAACTTTCAATTTAGTTGGGTACCTACCCACTAGTTGCGGACTTCTCGCATCTAACAAGAATTAGACATTTAACTTTTAATTGGTCGCTTGTACGGTCTTCTGGAACTTTACAGGCCACTAAGTGTTTTACAATGTATACTTATATATTTAGAAAATTTAATAATACCTACATGTATTTCGTAAAATCGTGATTAGTTTTACGTTCCGATAGTGGTGATCCACAAAATAGTTGTATCGTTCGATTTAGTGATTTTTTTGCAATTATTGAAAATTAAGTAGGAAAGCGGATTCTAGAACTAGACCGGGAACGCTAGGTAATAATAGTATTGTAATTTAAGGATCAGCACTTTTATTACTTAGCCTTAGTGATGTACGGTTATGTTTTTATAAACGCATTAAGTAGTATTAGTGAAAAGCAATTAAAAATAGGCTTCGATTACAAATTTTCGATTAATCTTTACCTTATGATTATTATTAGTTTAAGCTCATATTTCAGATGGCTCATTAATTTTCAGTTGAATAACTTAATTGATAAAAGTGTTTATGAGACAGCTACGTGCATTTCTCTCATATTAAAATTGTTAAAAAAAATTATTCAAATGTCGTTTTTCGGGGAGGGACAAAAGTTTGAAGTGTACATGAAGTGTGTAAGTTTTTAAGAAAAGTTGTATCGTTTAGTTGTTCGCGCATTTTCAGCTAGTTCCATAGGTTCCATCTAGGTGATTTTGTGTGGCATAAACGTCGACCGGGGATATGTAGGCCGTGGCTCATGTCAGGACCTGGGTAAGCGGAGATCTGCAAAGAGGTACGGCCATGTTGCGACCACGAACGGACGGCGGGAAATCGCGGCCGCCCATGGGAGGCGTGCGGCGCCGAGTCGCTCGAATGGGATGGCTTGACGTAAAGACTTGTGGAATGAGCGAGAGGCTTGCGAGGCGGCGCGACGCAGAGGGCGTGCGACCTCGCGGAACGCCATGCACTCCTGTTCCGGTCGCGTCGACGGGCGGCCGGGAACCCGCGCCTCGCCACACTGACTCCGCAAGCACTGTCCACGCCGACTTTTCTCCTAGTCCGTTTTTTGAATGCGCACCGGTAACAGCGGGCATGTGATACGCCCGCGGACGCATTTGTTTTTTTCTCTCTCGCTCAAGTTTGTGACAGCTGAGTGTCGCGTGCGATCTCGCCCATTTCCCGCCACTTCCAGTAGCTTTCGGAAAAGTGAAGAAGTTTTTGGCGCGAAATGTGTGGATCGGCCTCACGCTCGTAGCTAAAAACTTTGGTATCAGTGTTTTTCGCTAAAATGACTGGTTTTTTGTTTGTGAACATCACAGCCCTGTGACTGATAAACTGCGTTATCCTCTGACTACTAAGGAGAATTGTCATAAAAATGGATGATTGGGAGCGACACGTGACCCCGCTCTTGCAAGACATGGGGTGCAACAACGAGGACGCTCAAGATGATTTCTTTAACCAGCAAGATGTAAGTCACTTAGAAAACCATGTCCTGTAAAATGTATTTTTGTAAACTTTATCGAGACTGTGTAAGTTCTTTTTTTAGTTAAAAGAAAGAAAGTTAAATATCTCAATAAAACCTATTCGTCTAATCTTCTATTTTTATGTGCCGCTCATGTATTTTCTTAAAGCATTTAGCCGGTCTCTTAGCTAAACCAAACAAACTTAAATTTCAACAGACCAACGTCCTTCCAAATAATTCATTCGAAGATCACCAATCTACATATTATCGGAACCACAAATATTTTTTTCTCTAAATGTAATTAATCATTTCAAGTATAGCATTCGCTAATTCATTTCAGATACTAAATATAGCCTCAAAACCGCAATCCGAGCTTTATCGACGTAGATAAAACTAATCAGAAAAGTACACACTCTGTTGCAACACTCTGATGATTATCTTGATTTTCATGATAAATATTTCCTGTGATAAGAATTTTCGTCTGACAAACAATACTGAATTGTAGTAGTATTGTATTTCTGTGAAAATATTTATAACTGTTTAAATAGTGTTTCAGTAAAATCATTCTATTGTAGTTCTTTTAGGATTTCTTATTGGAAGTTTGGAACTAAATCGGATTTTTCAACATGAATGTCACAGTCAGAATGATGAATGATGACATCAGAACTTGATTTCGAAACTAAAGCGGTTTTCCTAGGTTTTTTTGAAGATTGTATCTTATTAGTTTCAGATAGTCTACGTTAGCGGACTATCTAAAACGAATCAAATTTTGGCGGAGTTATAATGCTTAATAAAAAAGGAAATTCACTGTCCATACATCAGATAAAAAGTCGCGTTTATTACACGATCCTCCAATATTATATTATTTTAGGCGCAGTGATGCCTTGAAATTACCGCTCGTTCTCAATACCAATACTAACCTGATCTGTATGATATTTAATTTTAGAACTACTTCTATAAAACTACACGTCACGTGATAACCGCTTAAAACGGATAACGTGAATCCACCTTGAGGCATGAGGTCCAATTGTCCAGTTTAATGTGACAGCTATTTCAACCTTCGAACCAGAACAATTTTTATTTAGAAGCAATAAGTAACTAATGTTCTAAACAAGAACACGTAAAATTTCAATGGAGCTTAAATATTTAATGAGAACTTCAATCGTTTAGTGTCTCAATAAATTATGATTATCTATATGAATTGAATAGGTACATTTAACAAACAACTGCTAAGTCTGGACCATTCATCAAGCAACATGACATCGCTGTTCGGCACTGATTAACAAGTACATACATAAATAGGATTGTGACGAGATACATCCATACAATGTGTTATTAGAAAATACTATTACAAAATGTGTTGAAATAAAAAAAGTAATAACAAATAAAATATTAAAACTGTATACAAATTCATATAGGTCATTTCAATTAGTCGCGTAATAGTTTTAAAGTTATAAAACACGCACGGGAGCAATCCAGCCGTTTCCGAAAACTAGGACGATGGCAGTTCTGATGATATTCTCGGTGATAAATTTAAAGATCGCATTCGATTTTATTTATTTTTTAAATTTTCGTTGTGGCCTGAAGAATAGAACGCCCCGTCTATTCGTATCGAGCTACGCGGCTATTCCGGTGTTCAAATCAAGCAGGCAGCTACTAATTTTTGTAATCTTCGTACGCAATTAATTCACAAATTACTTCCACGATGACAGAATAACGTTATCTAATAAAAATCATACCCACAAAAATTTTACGATGCTGGGACGTATTGTAATCAAACCGTAGTAAGTACCACCATCATGCCCATTTCTGCCGCAAAGCAGTTTTGCGTTCCGGTTTGAAGGGTGGGAAGGTCGCTATACAATTCAATTTCGACCTTATGTCTGAAGATAGGTGGTGGTGTTCAAGTTGTTATGCATATGGGCTCCAGTTACCACTACACAAGGTGGGCTTTAAGTTAGGCAATAAAAGAATCGTAGCACTATCGTAGCCCTAAAACTTTACGCCATGGATAATCACATAAACAATCTTGGAGTCCTCTAGAAGAGAGAGTATTTTTTATTGTACACGAATAAAAGAAACAATGCGAAACATTAGATACAAAAAAAAGTACAATTGGCGGTCTTATCGCTAAGAGCGATCTCTTCCAGACAACCATCAGGTTCACACTCAGAAGTTTGATATTCCTGCTAAATTACATTGTTAGCAGCCATTTTCAATGAAATAGAGAACCAGAGTGAGTTAGGTTTTGAAACTCTCACCAGCCATATGCTTACTAAATTAATCATTGATTCTAATTTCAAGTTTCAACAAAATAAATTGTTAATTGCGCAGAAGTAATATTAATCGTTTTTTCTTCTACTTATCAATGACTTATGTAGCAATGGAGCCAAACTATGCATCAAAGTAAAGAAGAAAATATAAAAAAAAATTATAAGGAAATTAATTGATAGAACCTTCCTGAGTTTTTTCAATACTACAAGTCAACTAAACAAGATTAAGATGTTAGGATAGGAACAGATCGGTACAATGGCACCCTCAAAACTTTCGATGGCATAAAAGCTAATCTGGAATCTCATAAAATCCCTGCAGTTTGTTTGACAACATCGCTGTCCCTGCCTATCGTCATTGACTGTGGCAATCTTCTTTGGAGTTTAAAGCAGCGAGAACCCTTCTTAATTTGCCTATCCCTTTTGGAAAATATTCCCAAGATCAAGGAAGAAAACTTTTCAAGTGAACGTCTACACACAATGAAAATTGTTTGTATTGAATCCGTGATTTGGTTGTACATGTATTTTATTCTTAAGAAGGCTAAAGCGTAAGTGGCCCACATGAACATCAGCAACGGGTATAGCAAAAGCCGCTATCTACGCTAAGAATTCTTCAGATCTCTTGTTTGAAGAACACCGCGAAGATGTAATAATTTCTAAGCTAGAAGGTACGTGGCAAAAACAATCTCTGGAAATGTACTGTCAATGAACTTAGTATTTTGATGCAGTAGGTATAAATTCTACTCTGGCGAATGGTTTTGAAGTCGTCGTGGTCTAAAGGTTAAGACGTCCGGTGCATTCGTATGTAGCGATGCACCGGTGTTCGAATCTCCCCGGCGGGTACCAAATTTTCTAATGAAATACGTACTTAACCAATGTTCACGATTGACTTCCACGGTCAGGGAAAACAACATCGTGTAATAAAAATCAAACCCGCAAAAATATAATTTGCGTAATTACTGGTGGTAGGACCTCTTGTGAGTCCGCGTGGGTGAGTGCCACCACCCTGCCTATTTCTGCCGTGAAGCAGTAATGCGTTTCGGTTTAAAGGGTGGGGAAGCCGTTGTAACTATACTGAGATCTTAGAACTCTTATCTCAAGGTGGGTGGCGTATTTACGTTGTGATGTCTATGGGCTCCAGTAACCACTTAACAGTAGGTGGGCTGTGCTTAGATGGATGAGTTCGTCCATCCATCTAAGCAATGGTAAGATGGTAGAAAAGAGTTGACGGGATGTAATAACGGGGCAAGATCAAACAATTAGGAGCAAAAAACAAAAACTACCAAAGTTTATCCGCGGACCCAGAATTCACATAGACATAATAATATGTACATATAACATAACTGAAAATATGATATCCATTAAGAACAATATCCCATCAACGATTAGCTACTTTTAATTTGTGGGCATTTCATGGATAAAGAAACAATTTTTGTAGATGACCTAGAATACTACTACTTATGAAAAAGTATTGTTTATTTACATTTTTAAGGGTTTCTTTCTTTTTGTTCCATTCTTAATTTCAAATTCTATGACGGTACCTACCTAAAACAATAAATTAAATAGTTTTCTTAAAGCATAATTTCCCAATGATCAGTAATCTGTGTATAATATCATAATGATTCTCTAGATAGGTACATATTTTCGAAAAAAATAAAAAATAAAACTTTTTAAATTTCTTTATTATGAGTCTTTCTTAACGGCGGTTCTTAAATTCAAATAGGCAGATAGCCGTGTTATGCTATAAACATCTAAAAGACTTGCTACATTAAATTAAGTGATATACATACTGGACGACAGCCAAGTCGATGTTGGGCTCTGCTTATTAATAAAATAATTATAACAACATCTAGGGCATTGATTACGAATTTCTAAAGTTCATCAACCGACCGAGGTGAACTGTCTATAGTTATTTTAGAATTGAATAGTCTCCGATAGCAACCGAGGCGTTTAACATAGAAGCTCATAGGTGTGCTTGGACTTGTCATTAGAGCCACACTCTTCGGTTTCAGATGTCAAACCTGCTAAAGTTATAAAACCTGCTAAAGTATCTATATATTAATACGTGAAGCAAAAACTTTGTATCCCTTTTTACGAAAATTGCGCGGACGGAGGAGTATGAAATTTTCCACACTTATAGAGAGTATAGAGAAGAAGTGCATGCACAATGCTAATATTTTTTTTAAATAATGCATAAAAGATACATTAAATCAATAAAGAAAACATTACACACACTACGTACCATGTATTTGACGCACACACGCACGCATGCATACTATTTATTGTCAAACTTTTGTTCTTGACGTCTGTTGTCAAATTGTGAATAGGTAGTTTAAATATTGTTTGTCTTTGTTAATATTTTTTATTGTGTAGTCTTGGCGAAATTTGTGACTATAGAAGTATAAAATACAATCATAATTGTGTACAAACTTACAATTCCAATTAATTATAGTCGAATTTCGACTACTGCGGTACCTCTAGTTTTAAATATTATTTCTAACTATAATTTGTGCAGTCATGTAAACGAAAAACGGAACTAAATAAAATATCCTCTACGTAGTGATCAGTCAAAAGATATCATAAATAGGACACAATCCTTTATTTTTATAATAAATAGCTCCGGCATAAATAAAGCGGCGCCGAAAGCTTAAGTTATGGTTCAATTCTGTTAAAGAAATCCCAGTTTATATTAAAATGTATTTTGATTGATTTGTTGCTTTTTTATTATATACTATTTACAGCTATTCGAGTGGTAAATCAAGCCGGAAATAAACGTATATGAGATAACACATTTATAACTTTCGATCAATTTTTGGATATTTTATTTCTACACTATTAAAAATGTATTTTCTATTTATTTAATTCTATGTTGTAAAAAATATAGCTTTATCAATTCCTATTAAAATGTTGAGCTGGATACAGAAAATCATGAAAAATACAATTATATAATTACGTGATAGTATATTTTTTAACAAATGTAATAATAATGTACTAATTTTGCAAAATATTTATGGTCGCATGTTAAGTGTTGTTATAATTTGAATTTCAGAGGAGGTTTTGTATTTGTACAATTATGTTTAAATATTACAACGAATAGTGGCAGGAATTCACTGTTTTACATATATATACAAGAAAAACTAGCAGAAAATTTATAGATGAATAACCAATATAAGGTTAGGTGTGTGTTTTAAAATATGTTACGTTATTATAATACTACCTCGCGTATTAATAATTATTCATAAATCAGAATCTAATAGCGCATGGCAAAGAAAAACATAATTTGAAAGCTTTAATTAGCTCAAATTAAAATTTATCTGTATAAAAAAACGTTTTTAGTTGTTAACGAATCAATTAAGGGCCGTCAAAAATCATTCTTTAGTAAAATCGCCACTCGTTCGCGTATTATTGTTCTAATTTCTGTGATGGTGTGGAGATTAAACTTGATATAAAATGAGGATCGAGTCGGCTGCCATGTGGCAAGGTGCCCGAGGCCTCGGCTACCAGGATTTACCCTTATACTTAATTGTCCGAACTCCGCTTACCACAACACACGCGTCTCAGCCTCGCTTTAGTGAAATATGGAACAGTTATTGGCAAGTACGTACGGTCTTGAATTTCTATCTGACTCTCTCGGATCAAACATACAGATTATACTAAACTATTTGGCAATAAGTGGCGGTCAATTAGTTATAAGACAAAACTCGAATTAAAACAAACGGCATCAAAGACTTCGTTATATTTTTTAAATGGCAGTAGCTAAGCAGCCCCTGTTGTATCAGCGGGTATCGCATTTCAAAAACATCATAGATTAAAAAAGTCAGATAATTATATTTAATAATAACTATCCGACTGTTCATCAAGGGATATGGGGACCATAGTCGTCGACACCTATAGCTAATGCTGCTATATTGTTTGAGCTCTTCCGTAGCAACATTAGTAGTGCGTATTGTATTTTCGTAGGTCTCCAATATTCTGCCTAATTAGCGAAGCGTTCGGGAAAGATCTAAATAGTAGAGCATCTACAATAAATTGAAAAGTCCACTACATTTCTTATGGTGACATACACTATGCGAAGGCGATTCAAAACCAGGGGGATCGTCAGCTCGTATAAGTTAAAGCACGTGCGCTGCCCGAGGTAAGAGGGTTAGGTCTTGACATGACTGCTCCACTGCCAAAACAAGCAGAATGGTACCATGTGCGACCTCGTGACATTTCTTATCACAAAGGGAATTACATAGGTTCATTATTTAGTTGTGTGATAAATATTGTCTAAGAAAACGGGATTAACTGACACCTACGATTCATTTGCTTCCAAAAACAATGTAGATATTTCTACTTTGACTTTTTAATTATCTCTAGAAATTAAATTTTAATTTAGTGAAAGCCGAAACTGAACATAACAATGAACAAAGCAGAAAAAAGAAATTTGCGTTCGAATAAATAAAATTTCAAATTCAAGTAAATTTATATTCTTAAGAGAGTCATGTATTATTTAGTAAAAAAACAATTTGATCCTGTTAAACATTACCATATTAAATAAAATTATTTAAAGTACTATATTATTGGTATTGGGTACAAACTTAGATTGTCAATTTAAAGAAGAGAAGCAAAAGCAAAAATTTAGGCCACATTAGAGGTACAGAGCTAAAAGCAAATGACAAGCTTTTTAATATCACTCCAATATATAGGTATAATACCATAGTGCAAATGTTCGTAAAGATCTTCCAAATGGGGACGTTTAAATTATACACAATTATGCTTTATTTATTTATTTTGTTTATTCCAGCCTGGGAATTCGTTACCGGCATTTTGTTACTGGTGGTGGGAGATTGAGAGACCGCTCTGGTAGCCTGCCTATTTCTGCCGCAAAGTAGTAATGAATTCCGATTTGAAGAGTGATATATTTAGTGATATTTTACGAGACCAAGGATATTTCGGTCTGATTCTCATTATCTAAATTAGTTTCGGCAGTCACATACCTCTACATGGGCTGTGAGCGCATTCATGTATCTTTTAAAATCAAAAGCGTTTTCGCGGACACCATATTGAATTAACATAAACCACTTCCACAACTGATACAAATTCAATTTCACCTCAAATATTGCTAAAAAATATTGGCTGTTATCGTGCAAAAGGTTACCTACCCTCAAAAAACATTAAACTCCTTTGGCAGTCGGTTAAAAATCAAACTTGGATTTTTTTATTATTTGTGGTAGAGATCAGGCGTTACGGTTTATATTATGGCACAGCCATTATATAAAATTCATTCATATTGCGATACTTAATCTCAAGATGGCCGTCATGTCATTTACCAATATATACCTCAAACGCCTTTACAGTTCACCCTTTATTTTTATGTATATGAAGTGTCCACTATATTTTTTTTATTTTCCCAAACCGACTCACACAATAAAATAATGAGATGGTTTTTTCTCATTTGACTATGGAACTCCGAAAAAGGAATAAAACGATCACGAGATCGAACCGTAGTACTAATATTTAATCAGACAAACATAAATACTGGTGGTAGGACCTCTTGTGAGTCCGCACGGGTAGGTACCACTACCCTGCCTATTTTTGCCGTGAAGCAGTAATGCGTTTCGGTTTGAAGGGTGGGGCAGCCGTTGTAACTATACTTGAGACCTTAGAACTTATATCTCCAGGTGGGTGGCGCATTTACGTTGTGGATGTCTATGGGCTCCAGTAACCACTTGACACCAGGTGGGCTGTGAGCTCGTCCACCCACCTAAGAAATAAAAAAAATAAAAAAATAAAAAAAATGCATCTTTATTTCTGTTGTTTTCTAAAATTTCACTTCATTGCATTTAAACACATGTTGTGCAACAAAATTTTGTGTTTAATTTACACGTACTTCATCATCGCACATGCACATCATGTAATAAATTCATCACTTGTAAGAACAAAGCAATAAGGAACAGGGAGTGAAATTTCGTTACACAATTTAAGAATAATATGCGTACTTTAAATTAATTTACTTCGTGTTCACACAAATTACGAACACGCTATCGAGTAGATTTCTTCGTCCATTCCGGATTATTCAATTCAACCCGTACAAAATAAACTAACCACTCTTCTACCGTTTATACAGTTTTCTTTTATGTTCTTTCTGTTCATCAGCATATTTAATGAAAAACTGAATTCAACAAAGACGGAGGACGCTTGAAGGAGGCTACACGTGATGCTAAGGCTGGCTGGTACTTTGCACAGAGAGTGAGTCTGACTATCCAACGAGGTAACGCAGCCAGTATCTTGGGAACTGTGCCTACTTCAAGCGTCGTCATGATAATCGCCTTATCGTTGCCGCCGCTGACTACTCCCCGAATCCTGATCATGCAGGAACCAGTCGTCGACGCCCTAGACACGTCCTTACGGATCCATCAGATCTAATAGCCTTTGCATTAGACGCCTTCAGCTCTAATACTAGGAGCAGGCTTAGGGACCCCGGTAACCGTACTCGTCGAACTCGACAAAGAGGTCGACGTGCAACCTAACCCATGCATCAGCCCGCTGAGTTTCTCGCTGGATCTTCTCAGCGGGTCGCGATTCCGATCCGGTAGTAGATTCATTCGCGAAGCAATTGCTCTTGAGTTTTTAGTTCTCCTTCGAAGGCGCTCGGGCAGTTGTTAGCAAATCCCACCCCTCCTGGCTGAACCTTTGCTCGCCCACCTGTCCTGGTGAAACTGGAAAGGCATCCGAGCCACGAATAATCTTACATTAATAAAAAAAAAAATTCAAGCGTATTGGAAGATTTGTTCTACTGTATGAATTGATTTATGTTAAATTATTATCATTAATGTAACAAAGACGTTTTAAACCAATCAAGTAATGACATTTTTGTAATTACTAGTTTTTATTTTAATTGCTCCCATTAAGTTTGGTTTGAACGATGTGTATTTCAAATGTTTCTCTCGCCTCGGCTTAGTTTTCTCGTTATCATCTCTAGTTCTGGTAATATTATTATGATAAAACATAGGACAGTTTTAAATATAATTTATAAAAACAAATCAAATTCTTCCGAACTGAAAAAGTTTCATTGAAATTCTTGACCGATCTACTGACAAAAAATATTTGATATTATGTATAATCAAAAAAAAAATTGAAGGGATAAAAACTTAAATCATAAGTACATAAGTAATATATTTAGTATCAGAATACAATGTACATACATAACCCCTTCAATTTCATATCTAACATTGAGTTGATGAAACGCCTTGATAAGCCTGCCACCCCACGTGAACGTAATTATCAAACGTACTTAGCTTGTCATTTCAGGCCTCGGAAATTACAGGTTTCGTCGGCGCCTAGAGTACTGAACGATTATTTACAACAAATAATGAAGGCTGCAACTTTTAAACCTCAAATAATAAAAAAATCATTGTTGTCTTTGTGTGCTAGAAAAATCGTTTTTTTTTGTGACAGACTTTATTTATTTATTTATTGATTGTATCAAGTTATAGTAACGATTTCTATCGGCAATATATTGAGGAGCTTCGTTACTGTCAAATTGTTAATAATAATTTTTCAGAATATACAATCTATATAAGTATGGATTTGGTTCCTAATCAGCAATATTGGTCTGTATCTTACGACATTATATCACGTATATGAGAAATCGTTAACGGTTTAATGAAATGCAACGGTCAGGGGCATAGATATGGGGCTAGAAGAAAAAAAAACTTGGAGACATCCAGACAAACAACGAAAGACAAACGATGACATAGTAATTCTCTTTTCTCTTGCCCTTCTCCCGCTATCGAAATTACTCAGGGTCGGCGCATCAGGTTCTTTTCCTTTGAGGCCTATTTTATTTATTTTAACATTGGAGAATCTTTTCTTTGAGGCTTATCATACGTCATCTCGACACTCACGTTCTTCTTTCGCATATCCTCTTTTCGGTCACATGAATTAAGGTAAATAATATTACAAAGATGAAATACTTGCGTAGGAAAGTTTTGAACTCATACAGACCGTTTCTGACTTACGCTTGTGAGACCTGGACTTGTACTCTAGAGAGAAGAGTGAAAACTTTCTGATTTTCGGGGAAAAATCTCTGATATGTAAGAAAACACAATGGCAACTACCCAATTAGATGCACTCATTAATCCCGAGGTCATTTTGAGATTATATTAGTAGAAACAGTTGATAGTCTACGGAAAGATGGACTCTAGATCACCCAGCTAATAAATGTAGGTTGAAAGCTTAAAAAAATACCTCGAAAGCGGGTCTACAAAAGAAAGCGTTGGAGCAGTGTACAAAGTACACCTCTAGTTTCGGGAGTCTTTTTTTTGCCAATTAAATTGCTAAGTAAATAAAAACTTGTGGTTTGTCAAATCCTCAGTTTTTAAGCACCAGGTGGGTTTAATAAAGTCACAGCTCCCCTGACATAGGCTTAAAACCGTCCTGCTTTGAGGTCTGAGATTAAAGTCTCAATTGGCTATCCATAAGCCGTAAACACATGATTCACGGCAGAAATAGTTCAGCCACCTATACGGTCTCACAATACGACGTACCAACAATAGCTTGCTATTGATCGCAGTATCACGTTAGAATGCTATAATACTCAAAGAAAGCTGTTGTCCTTTCTGTGGTCAAACCCTTACTCGTTTGATTTAAAGGTCTCGTTACAGGTCATAAAACCTTAAGACAAAAAAACCTCAGTCGACCTTTATACCGCCCACGCTAGACAAAGCCACAGCTTAAGGCGGTATCAATTATTTTTAAACTTCTCATTCGTTCTGTTCTGTCATGCAGCTCGAACTTTAACCATAATATCTTATGTGGGTGGCGTTAAGTATTATTTGATGTTTAAGAATTCGGGAAATCTATTTAAAAAATAAAACTATTTATTTATTTCTTCTTTTTCTCCTCCTTATCCCACTAGGTGGGGTCGGCACAGCTAATTTTCTCTTCCATCCTCTTCTATCAGTCGTCATCTCAACACTCACTCCTCTCTCCCTCATATCATCATTCACACACTGGACCCATGTCTTCTTTGGTCGACCTCTTCCCCCTCTACCTTGCACTACCATTTCCATACGTCTCCTAGTCAGATGCATCTTTTCTCTACGCATCACATGTCCATACCACACTGTCTGTGTCTAAAATTTAATTATTTGGTAGCAGAAATAATGAATTTGTAGTAGTAAAACCACCGAGAGATGTACGCAAAAATGAATTAAACGCTAAAATCCATTTATAATAATACCTTTGTCCACAAAGTTCTCAGCGGTTGTTTCTAGAGTTATCGCGATTGTTTCATATAATTTTGTGAACATTGCATTCGGAGTTTTGCCGTTAGCAGGTTGTGCTGTTGCTTTCTTAAGCTTTTGTCGTCAAAAAATACCTGAACTTTATTTATTATTGTTGCGTGACACCAAATTATAAGGTTGTACATCGACAACAACGTGGCCCGAATGATAATTACCATTTAAAACGCATTGATGTTAAAGAAAATTGCCAGTACATGTGTTCTGATAGAAATCACTCGAACGAAAGTTGATATTTATTGATAAATATGAGCAGTTGTCACGTTCTGTGTCTGCTAGCACTATAAAGCTACAAGAAATGTCAGTCGACTAAAAGATAAATTGTTATGTAATGAAGTAACATAAACATATTATTTGAATAAACGTTACTTAATAAGCTCTTCTATGTTTTTATATAACTGGAATGGTAATTTCGAATGGACAAGGATAAAACAAAAATCGACACTATTCGCTCCGTTGACATCTAAGTGCTATTACCGGCTTTTCCCATTATGTTTAACGCTTTTACTGCTTTTGCGTGAGAAACTCTAGAGTCTTGGTGTTCAGGTGGCTTGAGAAAGCATTTCCTGGGACACGTGTGAGCGCCATTTGCCAACCGTCTCCGCCCGCATTTACTTAAAAACCAGTAATTTTAATGTAATGCTATACAATGCAGCTGTGCCACCCTCGGCTAAACGTGATTAATAATTTAACGCGATATAACCTGTACCTAATGAATTTTAATAATGACCCCCGGTGATCAACGTATTGGTATCAATAGAAATTAAATGTAACAGAAACATATTTTGTATCTTAGCCGTAAGCTTTCTAGTATACATCTCATTAATTCATAATTAAATAGAATCTAATGCTCGAAAATTAATTAGACGGCTACAGTTTCTTGTCAACGTTCGGTAAAAAAATCTAACCCTGGAATAAATATTTCGTTGATAATTATTTAACATAATGCGGTTATTAGTTTAGTCGTAATTAATGAAATTAAAGTGAAGCATATAACGTTGTTTGAATTGAATTTTGGAATGTGTGACCGCGGGTAGATCATATAGATTATGCATGTAATCTTGACAGATTTCTCGAATCTCATGTACATGTTTAATGGAATCAGATAATACATTTAGAGAAACCGCACACACTTAGGCGTGCTGCGTTTCCGCAGTAGACACAATTACGCATTAATGCAATCGATTAACGTTAACTCAGTCCGGGAATAGAATTAGCGGGTAAAGTATTTTCAGCGACGAGCTAAATCTAGTTCTTGTTTTCTATAGGACAGTAATTCAAATATACCTTTGTACAAACGCTTCATTATTTTTTTGCACCAATTAAACATTCACAATTGAATTGTTGATATTCTATAAGATATTATTAAAATTGGAGATAGATCAAATAAATTTTGATATTGGGGGTAGCAAGCAAGGGGATAAGCAAGGGGATAAGCAAATTTATTTTCAAAAAATATCCAGGAAAACAGAGATATTATGAAATTCATATTGATACTTTTTCTCCTTTTTTGCAATGCCATCGCTGCATCGAGTTTATAAAAAACTTTAAATTATATATGAATACGTATGTAACTAATATGAAAAAATTAAGCGGAATGAAATGAAACTGATTTATTTGTAACCTATAAGAATGAAATGGAATGAACCGAGATGAGAAGCAATGTAATATTATATTGCAGGAAAATTTACTAAGGGGCTTTTCAAGGAATTTTAGAAGTCACGTCCAGCAACTTTGTTTCATTTTCCCACGCTTGTGCAAATTTACAGGTACTAAGGGGCTAATAAATGAGCCACCAGCCCACGTTTAAGCCAAAGAAGCACTAAATTAACCAAATAAAAACAATTTAAAAACTTCGCTCCTCAAATTTCCCGCCAAATAAGCCATCGATTAATGAAATGAATATCGCGAAAACAATTTTTTTTTTAAGGATTTTATGACCTGGTAACTAAGACCTTTAAGTCATGTCTTATTTAAATTTATATTCATATTTTTATGAAAAATGATATTATGGAGTGAAATGAAATGAAGATGATTAATTTGAGACATTAATCAACTGGAATGAAATTAAAAGAGATGATATGGGATGAAATATAATCTCAGTGAAATGGTGGTCATTTACTAAGATTTTTTCAGTGGACTTTTTGGAGGATCCCGAGAAGTTACGTCCAGCGGCTTTGTTTCATTTTCCCACATTTGTGCACTTTCACAGATATTAAACAGTTAATAAACCACCGCTATTACACATTTAAACCTGAAGAAACACTAAATAGACAAAATAAAACATATCACACACTTCACTCCTCGCGTTCCCGCCAAAAAGTCCCGAAAACATTAATCGATTGTTAATTACCATCTACCCACGTATAAAATAAAAAAAGACCTGTTTTGAAAAAAATATGCGTACCTGTATTAAAAATTATCCTCTTTCGTTTATAGTATTGTGAGATCGCGTACATACGTTACAATCATTATATTCTACGTCTCGCATCTTGTTATTATTGAATAACGATGATTGAACTGTGTATTTGAAATCGGCAACATGCTATACCGGAACGTACATGCTTAAACAAATTGCCTCCCAAATATTGTCTGGTGATATTGTAAGACACAACTTTTGTTAATAATATTCTTTTTTTTTTAAATACAATTTAATAATAGAAATTATCATTTTTGATTAAATTTTATTTATTAAGAAAATAAAACACTGGTTTCGTACATTATCGCTTGATCGGCAAGAAAAACAACTATCTTATTATTGGCTTAAATCTGAATAAGCGGCACGGAGATATCACATATTCTATACAAACTAATTTAAGTTTACGCGACATTAAATGGACAGTTTAAGTAGTATTTTATGTCTTAAATGAAATAGTTGCTTTCGGCGTACTCATAATTAAATTTTATGACCACGATGATAACTCAAGGCTTAATCATTTCCATGTTTTATTTTTATTTTCTATTCTACTATAAATCCTTATGAAGTTTATTAAAAAAAAAAAAAACGAGAATCAAATTAGAAATAGGTTTATCGTTTGTACTTAACTCAGATCAACATTTACAACAAAAGTTCGTACGCTTTTGTCAGATTATCTGTTCGTTTGTATTTGTTAATTTCCACAATTAGTGAATCGTTTCGGATCCGATATTCAGTACCTAGTTAATCGCCATATTTTTTGGCTGATTTTCAGCATCACTTCAATTTAACGTCCGTCTGGTGTAGTGGTAAGTGACATGGTCACTACACTAGGGGGTCGCGGCTTCGAATCCCGCCAAGGGAAGATATTTGTATGATAAATATAAATGTCTTTTCCTGGGTTATGGATGTATATTAAATATATGTATGTGTATAATAAAAATCTTACATTTATTTCCGATATCTGGTACCTGTAACACAAGTTCTTTACGAACTTATCACGGGACCAGTTAACGTGGCGTGATTGTTAGTAAAATATTTATATATTTATTTATAATTAAAATGGCTCAACAAAAAACAAACTGTGCGTTCAACTTCTCAACTTAGAAGCGTGCGCATAGTCGTGGAGACATTACATATAGGTACTCGTTAAATACAAATACGAATTTAGCCAACTGTTTCGACAAATACGACAAACGAGTACAAATTGTTAAAGAATTTATTTTTGTTTCGTGTAAATAATACAAAATACAACTTACGGATCGAGAATTAGCATTCAACAGCGGGGACTACGTCGATGGGTCGAACGAAAACGCTCATTAAGCGCTGACAGCGCGCCTTATCTCCGTATCAACCACCTAACCTTTTCGTGGCGAACGTTATTATAACATTTAATATACAATAATAACAAAAAATGATAATAAGGCAGCGGTTTATAATGATTACAATATTAAAAGTATAAATAATTCAATGGGCTATCGGCGGCAGAAGCACGCGACGTAGGTACTTCCGGAGGCTTTAATTAATGCGTACCTCGTTCTCGTGGCGCTTGACGAACTACGAAAATTATATAATTATCTGAGTGTACGGCAGTGGACACGAAACCAGATAAACTTAGAGTCACCGAGGAGATTTTTTTACAATCCTTTAAAGAATTAGAAACGCGAACGTCTTCATTGATAACCTCAAAAGTTAATTTGTAAGCAGATCGTGCTCGAACTTGTTTACTTGAGCAGCTATCAACAAATTGATGTGATTTTGTGACCGATACCGACGGAGATGGTAGACAAGGATATTTAATGGTTTCGATGATAATTTTTATCATTTTCAAGGAATTTGATGACATTTCGTGAACTAAAGAACACTTTACACTTTTGTTATCTAAGTACCAATCTAAACTTTAATCTTTTCATTCTTACCGCACAATGTTTTATTATAATAAATTTCGCCCCAAAATAATTTCATAATTTTAAGTAATTATTGCATATGAATTGTTGTTATGTTTGTATCAAGATGTATTTATACATTATTTTATTTTAACCATGACTCCCCTGGGCTCGAACATGGAAATACTCCCATTTAGTCATAGCCCATTTGTTAAAATATTTACAACCGCCTCAACTCACATCACAAAATTAGTATAAGTTATAGACCTAGCAGGTTTTAACCTGTTGAAAAACTTAATTTCCTTCGCATACTCCTACAGTGCTTGCTCAGAATAGATAAAATATCTAAAATGTAAACTTATGGTCGCAGTGAGCTTCGTTAGTAAGTACGGGTTGTAGTACCTTAATGACTATTTTTCCAACGATTGTTTTTTCTATCTATGGTAGGGTAGCCGGACTTATGGGTATGAACTCCTGAATAAATGACTTGACAACATTATGAACTCTAGATCATAGATAATACACATAAATTAGTTATAGATCAGCAACTCAAGCACTCAACAAAAATGTTTACAGGCCTCGGCCACTAGATGGCTTCGCTTCGATTAGCTTCTCATTGCTCCTGTAGATGGCAGTAACATATTAACTATGCTATATTTTATTTTAAAAGAAGGATTTTGTAAATTTTCAAAAATCACAAATTGATTACATTTTATCAATTTGTCTATAACAAATAAAGACTTGTACGATATATTATTTTTTTATTTTCTGTGTTTAGTTATACAATAATTAAATGCCGTAACTTTAACAACATATAAGTTTAGGGGCATCCGCTACAAGATGTCGACAGTTTCCATACAAAAAAAATATTTGTCTTATCGCAGTATCACAGTTTCAGGGCCCTGCTCTAAATACACAATATAATGACACTTGCAATGAACCAGTAAAAGTGCAAGACAACAGAAAAATAGTTGCAACTATAAAATTATATTAGTTATTTTGTCGTTGGACTACCCCCAATAATTTGCGTTCATATGATTGATTCTTAGTAAACGAGAGAGACAAATGACAGCAAATATATCTGTTTATTATTTCTGTATTTCGTCGTTGTCAAACCAAAATCTGCTATGTGCACTTTTTGAGATTTTACTTTTTGACCTTTTCGTATAGTTCATAGCCTCATCTACCGTATAAAAAAACGGTTATGGGTCTATAGCTTTAATATTTATCTATAGCTTTCATTTGATATAGTTCTTAATACACCTTCATATAAAATTTTATACGAAAATGTTTTTACTCGTTAATTCAAAATAGAGTTTTTGCACATAGCAGATTTTGGTTTCACAGCGACGATTTGCTAAATACACAGTGAAAAACAATTATTATTATATTATCGCAACCGCCGACCACCGACATTTTTTCATTTAGTTAATGTCTCCAAAAACACCCAACTTATTTCAATAATTCTTTGAAAAAGCTTCTGGCATTCCACTTTTTAATTCTATCATAATATATTTTCTGAATTCTTCACATTTTAGTTGTTATTTATTTTATAACTGCTCAGCTTAGTTTATTAAAGTTGAAAAGTTTTGTAGCAAATTTTATTTATTAAAAACGTTGATGATTTATTGTCATGACCACGGAAACTGCGATGCCTTTAGGGTCCCTTGCTTTAGAACTAGTCATATTATTTTGAATTATTAATTTTTAATGGTCTATGTTGAATTAGGTGTTAAATTATTGCTACTTGCATTTCCTTTTTTTTTCTGCCCAGTCCAAAGGTTTCAAACAAAGTAACGTGAATGTCCCGCATTTTAACGTCATGCGGGACTGAGTCATGGGAATGCGTTTAGTGAAATGTGTGGTCATTTTTTTAATAGCAACAAAACACGTACTGTTTCCAAGTTACTTTATCCTACAATTGTCCTTTTTTGACGGCCTTGTTTATTAAAATTAAAGTCCTTCAATCGTTAATTTCAGTTTTGTAGTTTTCTTTTGTATTATATAAATGCAAATTTTGTACCTTAACTTATTTCGTTTGTATCTATAACATTTATATGTAGAAGAGGATTTATACAAGAGAGCACTTGGCAAATCTTCAAGGTACTTTTTTTAATAGAAATTTGTTTTTAATACACCCTAGTAACTAATTTTAGCAACTATGCTTTTAATTGATTTCTGAACAGCGTAATAGAATACATTTTTTTGCATTTGTTATTGAAAGAGCTTACGTTTCACCTGGTATTTAGGGATTACAAGAATCCATAGATCTCACAACGCGAATGCCGCCCCCACCTTGAGATATGAGGTCAAAGTCTTATTTGTATAGTATAAACACTATCTCCCATTCTTAAAATCGGAACACATTAGTGCTTCGTGATAGAAAAGGCAACAGAGAAGACGCAAGCCAGCGCCGCACCTTAGGTTTAAAAATTTCATAAAAAAAAAGTCTTGAATCTCTCTTGTTTATTTGAACAAAGGTTCTACATTTATCATAATATTATTGTGACTTGTGAACGTTTATGTGTGTGTAACAAACTTATTTGAAAAATATAAGCCATTCATTTCAAAAATAGTTCCGGTGCTTTGGAACCCCGCTGTCTTGAAATTGTCAAGACACCAATTTGTACTTAAACAAGACCAAGTCATGACACAGGTGTGTTGACAATTCTGCGTATTGTATAACATTTTTTTTATTTTTTTATTGCTTAGATGGATAGGCGAGCTCACAGCCCACCTGATGTTAAGTGGTTACTGGAGCCCATAGACATCTACAACGTAAATGTGCCACCCACCTCGAGATATAAGTTCTAGGGTCTCAGTATAGTTACAACGGCTACCCCACCCTTCGAACCGAAACGCATTACTGCTTCACGGTAGAAATAGGCGGGGTGGTGGTACCTACCCATGTGGACTCCCAAGAGGTCCTACCACCAGTGAATATATATTTGTGAAGCTTTGTTGTCATTAATTTGAATCGCATTTCGTGTGAAGTAGTAACAAGAGCGATTTTGTAAGCTCGCGTGGTTTAATATTAACGCTGACCCACATATTCATTCAATAGAGCCAACAGCTACTGACCTGGTACCATGATTCTGCTTATATCTGCCACGAATAACTCACGACTGAATGAGTTGCATAGCCACCTACTGTCTCAAGATGTGCAGTATCTTCGATAATGGTAATCAATTAGACCATTTGCCGATTAGATGTTTACAAAAAAATCCGATTAAATATTATGATCATCACTAAAAAAAAAAATTTGTTTTACTACGTCTGTGTTAGTACATTTTTAATAAATATTTTGAAAGGACGTCATATATTTAAGATTAAAAATTAAAAAAAACCTTTACAAAAATTTAAGTTAAATAAATACGCGCACGTATAAATAAGCTCCGCCAGAAATTTTGGTCGGAGTCAAATTTACAATAATTAATCATTCCTTGTTTGTTTATCACTAATAGCAGATAAGGGCGTTGTACACGTAATTATAAATGTGGGCGATGGTGTGAATCGTTTGCCAACGAAATTCATATTTTTCGTATCGAGTAGATAGTTGAACCGAGATAAGGTCCAATTAAAACAATTCCATCAAAACATTTTGTGTCAGGTCATTCCACCTGCCGGCTCATTATAATTTATTCATAAGGTGCCGCCGGACTGCGCTCTTTGTATATTTAACGTTCGTATTTGTACGCCAGACGGAAAGTGCGATTTCGGAAAGGCTCTTTCGACGTATCTAGTAATAATCGATTGATTGATTGATATTATAAGTTCGATTTACGTTACATTTAAAAATATAAATTCTTCGACCAACCAAGTGGTCCTATTAATCAAGATCTTTCTAGTAAAAGTACAACGCGCTATTAAAATGTTAAGTTCATTTAATGTTAACAAGTCTACGAACGTAAGCAGTAAAATAACGAATGAATTGAAAACCGTCTAGTTAAGTCGAAGAATTTAATAAACATGTAAATTTTCAATAACCGTAATAGTAATTGCAATTTGTTATGTTTCATATAATTACTACGTACTTGTCGTTTTATAAAATGTACTTATCTATGTTACATTTCTTCTTTTCTTTAGTGACCAAGAGCTGGTTTTTCATTACAATTCAATATTTTTTTACAACGGGCTTTATATACATGTTGTGGATGACGGCTCGGCCTTAAATAAAAACACGGCTTTAACTATTCCTCGTAATTACTACAGGATAATGAAAGAAAAAAGCAAAAAAATCGACTAAAACTAATTAAATAAAATTATAACCAAATTTAAACACAACTAACTACATGCGTAATAGAATAAAAATTAAAATGTTATTAGTACATTATTTGGCTAATGAGTACGTTCAGAATTGTTTTTTTTATAAAAAATAGGTCATTGACCCCTTCGCAGCTTGGAATGCTAGTAAAATCTAAACTATTGAATATGTTTACATTTTTGTTTTCGGCTTTGAAAAATTACACCGTATATTTGGTATGAATTAAGCCTATTTTAGTGTGTACTTTTAGTAGACTTGCCCAATCAGCTATTTAGTTAGATAAGGATCAAAACTAAAACTTGCATTAAACTCATTTTTATGGCGTATGTGAGGAGAGGGGTCTACATCTTCTTCCCACGCATCGATGTCGCTCATTTGGACTCATGAGCTCAAGTCTCAATCAATAAAACCTCAGAAACGAATTCAAGACGACGAAACATCTGAGACACGGACGTTTGTACGAAACATGACCTATATGCTTAATCCAATTATGCAGTTGGAACAGCGCCCCTAGCGGCAAACGTAGGCAAACGTTCCAACTCCATACAAATTTGAGTTAACTTTAACGCTATCGAGAACGTTAAAAAACTCGCACTAAGCACACTGTTAAGTGGTCATCGAATATTATACAGTGTGAATCCCGAATCCGTAAACATCACAATCCATCTCGGGACACAAAGTCGAAACTCATAACACTCTTTTGTTTTTTATAACTTCGTCGTAAATTTCATTTGTTTACACGTACCTGTCATTATTATTATCGTTTAAACACTAATAAGCAGAGATGAAACAGATAAGTACCAATTTCTCTTCTGTTTGTGGACAGGTTTTCTTTTTTTTTGCTTTATAATTATTAAATATTTTTAGCGTAGTCGGTGACAATATTTACCATTACGCGGTTTTAAAAAAAATGCATATACAGATATTAAACACACAGAAAAAAAGCAAACAATCATCTTCGTCACACGAATGTTTTCCCGATGTGTGATTCGAACCCAGAACCCTCCACCCAGCAACCGGGAGCGCTTAATACTGTGCGAAAGTTATCAATGTTTTTTATTAAAGAAAAGGGTGCTTGTACTTACGTACGCGCGTAAGAATTTATACTTTATTTTTATTAAATTTATTTCTTTTTGAAGTTATTCTTCTTTAGGCGCGTTATGAAAAATTGATGAGAGTGAAATTTTACGATGCGCGCGCAACATGACACAAAATTAACAGAATGAAGTTGCCCACTAAATCGCTCATTACAATACGACCGACGTACTTGGCGAGTCTGAATATAGCCGCAGGTGAACTTTCCGAACCGTACCGAGAATTACCGAATTTATACGAGGTCAAGAAAAGGGATGTCCAATATGCGTGTTTGAGGATGTTGTTTAATCGATTTTTTTTTTAATTGATTAAAATTTAAATTAAAAAAAATAAAATTATAAAAATAAAGTATAACTTTTTATGCGCGTACATAAGTACTACTACTACTACTACTACTGAGCCGGCGCTATGACCCCGAAGTGGGTCTTGGCCTCCGACAATAAACTTTGCCATTCATCCCGGCGCTGCGGAACACCTTGCCAGTCCGACACTTGGAGCTCCCGTAAATTTCCTTCCACAGCGTCAGACCAGCGGTACTTGGGCCTCCCTACGGGGCGGCGTCCCTCCGGTACACCCGTATACACCCGTTTGACAGCCCGATCCCGCTCCATACGTACTACATATCCGAGCCATCTGAGCCTCCGTGCCTTCATGTCCCCCAGAATATTTGGCTCACCAAAAAGCCTCTCCATGTCCTTATTTTTCCGGACGCACCCTTTTTTTATTTAAATTTTAATCAATTTATAAAAAAATCGATTAAACAACATCCTCAAACACGCATATTGGAAATCCCTTTTCTTGCCTGATAGCCTTGAGAGGCTATTTCAGCGGAATTTTAACTAGTAGGTGAGCTCACGGGGCTCAAACCTGAGGACGTTCCTGACACGAACCCTAGCAAGAGCGGTGCTTCGCAGAATCTACCACCGGATCGGAAACGCGACCCACTGAGAAGATCCGGCGAGAAACTCAGTGGGCTGTGTCTGAGGGTTAATTTACTCGTTGAGCCCTTCGTCGCAAGCGACGGGTTCGACGACAACAGTGAGCGGTGCTTGAGGTACCTAAAAGCACCGTTAGTGGATCGGGAGGATCCGAAATGACGTTTTTGGGGCGACGTCGACTGCTTTCCATTATTTCCGCAGGATCTGGGATGTAGTTACCGGCGGCCACGATGAGAGGGTTCTCGTGTCGTGCCGCTTATCGAAATGGACTAGCTTCACGGTAGAAATAGGCGGGGTGCTGGTACCGTGAGGACTCATAAGAGGTCCTGCCAGCAGTGAAATATAAAATGAATATAAATTTAATGATCAGGTGCTAGTAATATTGGCCGAATTTAGATAATTGGGCGATTACTAGAATTGTTTTAAAACAAAACAGGTTAGGTATTGTGTAAATATAAGTATAAAGTGGAAATGAACATACAAATTCATAGGAATGGTGAATGTTGTTACTCTGTAAGAGTTGAAGGAAGAATGTGGTTTTTTCTAACATGTATTAACTGTTGAACGATTTCGGTAAGTTGTAATCCGGTGAATGCAACAAAGTTATTCCAGTTGAAAAAAAAATCTCCGATTCAATTCATAATAACATATTGTAACTGTTTTGTTACGATACTATAACAATACGAAGCTGTATATTATTGCTAGTACGTTGCGGCATCACAACAAATGTTTTCTACACTCATTAGAGTAAAGCACGCAATCCGAAAGCATTTATTTAACTATAAAAACCACAACGGCCAACATGACATTGAAAAACAAATGGTGCAATTACGCATTGTACTAATGCGAAAGTCGAATCATGAAACGTATCGCTATACAATGATTTACTAAACGACCAATAAAAATTTATTTTTCTTTGCACTATGTAGCGTTAAGTACAAGTAAACACGGAAGTTGTTCTTTGTGGTTTTAAAAAAAAATAATAATATCCCAAATTCTTATTTAAGCAACAATTCTTTAGTACAAACATTCAAAATTAAATACGATTTTTTTTTATTGCTTAGATGGTTGGACGAGCTCACAGCCCACCTGGTGTTAAGTGGTTACTGGAGCCCATAGACATCTACAACGTAAATGTGCCACACATATAGTTACAACGGCTGCCCCGCCCTTCAAACCGAAACGCATTACTGCTTCACGGCAGAAATAGGCAGGGGGCGGTGGTACCTACCCGCGCGGACTCACAAGAGGTCCTACCACCAGTAAGTACGATTTCATGGCCAGCCTGATGATGTATAAAAGATAAAACAATGTTAAAGAGAGAAAGTATAGAAGTTTCGATTAAACTTTTATCGCGAACGCCAATAGCAAATTACCGTTTATTGATTTTTTAATTATTATTTAATACTTTCAGGTTTAAACGCCTAATAATTTTAGTTTACTTATTTTATTTACTGTGAAGCACACAAGTATGGGTATGTGAACGAAGTCTGTGAAGTGGCTTCTCAGGTTTTTCCAAAAAGTCCGCTGATGTGACAATTAAATTAATCAAAATATATCGATGCATTTCTGCCAGCGCTGTGGTAATTTTTCAATGTCCTTTTTGAAGAACTGAAGTCTACGGTAGCCAACAAACTCTTCAAAGGCATATTGCCTCTGCCTCTTGTTTGGGGGTATTGAATCTTTTCCCTATCAAGAAGTTACCGAAACTTTAGACAAAAAGTCTGTCACCGCAATCTCTGGTAAGGACGGTGGACAACGCAAAACTTCCAGAACAGCCGTTATACAATAGAATTGCAATGTCGATCTCACATAATTTCGGTTATAGTGGGTGACGATATTCAAGTTGTAATATCTATGGGTAAGCACTGGTAAACCACTTAGTGGCTCTTGTAGCTTAGAGACCGTCTGTTAAGCCGTATGGGCGTTGTCGTATAGGAGCAGAGGTTGCGAGCGATTAAACAAGACTGCCCGGAGATTCGCTAGCTTCTCAATCATTTGTATCCAGTTCCTCGCAGTGCAGATCCACAGTAATTCTGGTGCCAGTTGGTAAGAAGCTGTGATGAATTATACTGGAACTGAACTGTGACTTTGATTTTTAAGGCTATTCACCGTAAGCAATGCAAGCGGTGTTTGTCGCGCTGGCGATCATTATGTTCGTGCGGCTCCCA
The DNA here is from genome assembly GCF_030267445.1 of Bombyx mandarina. Taxonomy (NCBI): domain Eukaryota; kingdom Metazoa; phylum Arthropoda; class Insecta; order Lepidoptera; family Bombycidae; genus Bombyx; species Bombyx mandarina. Next base: position 6,821,917 of record NC_143208.1, read on the forward strand.
CCTATAAAGTTTTTTTTACAGTGCCAATTTGATGGAAATGGACCAATATTATTTTGTCACAAGCATTGAAGCTGCTACTAACTCACCGGTAGTTTGATATCGTCATAATCCACTATCGCCTTTAATTTGTCTTTGTTTGCTCTAGTTTTCGGGTGACCACGTTTTAAGCATTTGGATCAAAATTTCCATGTCGGAATTGTTAGACATGTGGTATTGGCATTAGGATCGGCAGATTGGCATTTGGTTAGGCGTTTGGATCAAAATTTCCATGTAAGAAGCGTTCAAACCAATAACGAGGAATGCGTTTGTTTATAGTGCTCACTTCGTACACGTAATTAGTGCTGTGAGAAGTTTGTGCGGCATTGTTGCCGCGACGAAACTCTTCTTCTATAATTACTTGTATTTTTATTGTATTTGTATTGATGAGAAATATACAATTGTAGTGAAAGGAGAAAACGCTTATCAATAAACAACAAAAAAAAGATGTGTGGTGTCGTGGGACACCGGATAGGAACGAAGTTCCTTATTATAAAAATATTAATTTTAAGTTCTATTCGAGGTATAAAGGAAATAATTATTCGCGTATACATTTTTTACTATGATTTTTTATTGATAAAATAAATAAATAAAACTACTTTACAAAGTTATCAACTTTATTTTATTCACAATGATTTCTAAAAAATATATAATATAATAATAATATACAAAGGACAGCTATTTATATGAATAATAATAATGACCGTCATCACGTAGACTATACATTAGACACTGTATAGCCATCATACTAAGACTATACATAAATAATAAAAATCTTACGTTACGGACGTTTTTTCCCGGTTAGGGTAGCCCTCCGCATCGTCCCATAAGGAACTTCGTTCCAAAACTAAAGAGTTAGATGTTTTTAAATAAAATTCAAATGGATTTAGAATTTATAGTTAGTTATACGTAAATTTCGTTTCAAATGGCCAGTATTGTAAAAAGGCAACTTCATAGATAAAAAAGACCTATCATTAACCTCGAAAGTTACTCACTGTACTCCATCAATTTTTGTTACATTTTAAAAGGTAACATATATACGAGTATAACACATTAAAAATTGACTGCCATTTGTTTGTTATATAAATAAAATAAATAAAATAATGAATGAATATTAAAAAAATGGCTCAAAGCCCATCTTAAACAAAAATCGATTTTAATAATAAATTTACATATATGTTAGCTTTTAACTTTATTAGTGTAGTGGTATCTTATGTATCCGATTGATCTGTTGAATTTTAATCTGTCTGAAAAGTCGAAATTGTTAATTCTATTTCTATTAAATTAATTATAATATTTTAAATTCTTAATTTAATTTATATTTCAAAACATCATGGAAGATCGTCTTAAATTTTTTTTGACCTATCAACGTCGAAGACAAACTATTTTATTGGATATATGGAACTATGGGAGACAGAACTTTCCATAAAATAAAACGCAGCGATAAACCAATTTTGTTAAGTACCTACACGTATTAAATTTTTCGAAAACGTGTAATTAACATATCCGACGTTTCAATGAGTTTGCGTTGTTAATTTAATACCGCGACGCTTATAATTACGGAAAATAATATAAATAAGTATGAAATGAATATTTCTACGCCGCCGGTATGTCAGTTTTCATTAGCACAACGCTTATGCTCACGCGCTGCCTAATAATATAATAATAAACGTTCATGTTTAGATAATACTCTAAAAAATATGTTAAAAATTTTATTAACAAATAGTTTTTCGTATATAAACGGATATAAGTGGATATGTTTGTTTTTTGTCCACTTTTTAAAAGTTGGTGCGCGGATTATGCTGCTATATTGTTGATGCTTTCGAGATTTCTCACATGACAGGCAGCATACAATTTGAACCCGGGCGGAGATCGTCGGGTGAGATAGTGCCAGGGGAGTAGTTTGGTGCGTAGGGTCCTAAAAACATCCTTGGGCCCGCGGTCTGCTCTCAGCATCGGCAGATCGTCAAGTCTCAAACCCGCGCCTCCCCCAAGCGTTGTGTGAAGTTCGGTCAACTGTCCGAAAAAAGAGCACGCGATTGATTTGTATAAATAATATATGCATTCACATATAATATTTCACTAATCTATTATCAAAATAAACATAATTAGCTACATGACGGAGCGTCAATCGGGAATGACCATGTTTTTTTTTCTTGCGTTCTACATATTATATTGGTAATGCTAGTAACAAAGTGAGAGTATGAAATATATTTTTATAGAAAATCTTTTGGAAAATGTTCATACGATTAGCGACAGTCCCAGCGAACCGTGACGATGGTTTTACCATTGAAAAATAAATATTATAACAACAATACGATTCGTTTGCGAGTTATATGTGAATAAATGTATTGGTTGTGGCTCTAAAAAAGGAGGTTATATAGGTCAATTTATTTTTGTGAGGTGTCGATGATGAAGGCCGGAGAGGTGGTCACCGCCGTGCCAGTCAAGATAAGAATCGCGACGCGGGACCCTGATAACTCGGTAACGAGCCTAACGTTCATAGTAGCATCAACAACAAAAGTGTTCAATCAGTACTATATATTGAGCAACACTTATATCGACGTTTGAAAGGCAAACGTGACTAAGCGACAATAACTGCTTTATATGTAAATGTTAGGCAATAACCATATTCGATACGCAAAAATAATATGTTTCTAGGTCTAGTAAAATCATTTCAATCCTACAGCTAGATTCGTTAAAATATAATTTTTTTCAGGTATTTCAACTTTAAATTAGTCTACTGTAAAGTTGACGCATTGTCGCTTAGTCACGTTTGCCTTTCAAGCGTCGATATATACTTGAGACACAACTATACTTGAGACCTTAGAACTTATATCTCAAGGTGGGTGGTGCATTTATGTTGTAGATGTCAATGGGCTCCAGTAACCACTTAACACCAGTGGGCTGTGAGCTCGTCAACCCATCTAAGCTATAAAAAAAAACTTTATTAACAGCATATCCTATGTATTTTATAGGAACTTTACGTGAAATTCGATCATAATTTTGTGTGGCACTAATACTGATACAAAAGTTTCACAGAACAACGTTGATTTCTTTCAAGATTATTTGCTCTCTCTGTTGTTTAGGTACATAACTTTTCTTCTTTTAAACATAATTTTATTATGTGAGCATAGCACAGTTTACTTAAATAACAATATAACATTAATCAGCTTATCGAAGATAATTTTAACCAATTTATAACAATATAATGTGTTTTACATTTTATCAAAGAATTCAACTGTAGATTTATATTAAAGAAGCTTCATAAGGTACTTTCACTGAAAACCACTAAAACAAAAAGTATTTAGATAAATGAATATCTTGTAAAACATACACCGTTTTAAAGAGCACATAAAGGTCAATATTTTTTTAATGCCTCCAGTTAAGGTTAAGCATCTATATAGCTTTCATTAATTGGATAACGTTATCTTTACTTCAATAAAAGAAATAACGTTTTGTATCCGACTGTACACCCACTTACGGTTGATTGTAAACAGCTTTTAAAAACTCCGTTGTCCCTCCTTTATCTTTGTAGCAGGTAGATACTAATTATATGTTATTATTTAATACAATGTTATTACCTAGTGTACATTGGGTTCTTTTATAAACGAGTATGATACTGATAAAGTGTTAATACAAGTCGAATACGTAGTGAAATGATATTCAACGGACGCCTTGTTTTCGAAGCTAGTATTTATTATGAACGCTTCGATTGTTGAGTCCGAGAATACTTTGCTTATTATATTCATGTTTTGTAATTAGAATGAGTCCAACTGGCACTCCTATATAATCATAATTAGCCTACCTATCATTATCTGTATTAAAATTTTGTTTCATTGTTATTTAGATGGCTCTTGGATATCATTCGTTTTATTGATCGTTTTGAATTGTGTGTGTTTGTGTGTGTGTGTGTGTTCTTTAAATAAATTTTGTTTAATTAATTGCCTTTTGTATGACCAGGTTGTTATATTAAAAACAGTTTTTGTATTGTTTGAGTGTGAGAATGCTGATATTGTAATGTGAATATGTTCTTTTGTGATGACGGTCAATTCGTACCTCATTAAATTTCGTTTTTTTTTTTTGGACTAGCTGCAATTTCTGTATACTTCATTAGTGATTTAAAAAATTAAAAAAAGAATGTAAAATTTTCAAAATATTACGTCTATTATTTATTTTTTGCACTAATTTGGTTCTTTAGAGATAGACAGAGTTCACAGACATGGCAATGTAAATGCCAAAAGTAATTTTCATACTACAATAAATAATGAAGATTTTTTTAGACCTTTTAATTCTGGATTCAAATATCGTAAAAGTACTTGATAAGCATTGCTTGTTACATAATGCACGAAATAAAATAATAATATGACATTTAAATTGAAATTTTATGTAACAATTTGCGCTAGTGATTTGTATGCGAAGGCTTTGATGTTTAATGTTTTTACTAGCTTTCCTTCTCTTAAGACTTGCCTAGCGTTAGTCTTGTTAGCGTACGTAAACAGTTTTTTAACGCATATCACCGTCATAGATTATTATCAGTTGTACATAAGTTATTTGATTCATAGCATTTATTAATAAAATACTTATTTCGTTTTTCTCCTTCTTTTAGTGAATACCGTTTTTAAATCGTCCGCCGGACTAAGAAGCAGCAAGCAGAGAAACAGATAGAGGCAAAGAGACGTCTATACAATATTTAAAAAAAAAAAAGAAACTAATTTCATTATCTATGTTACTCAAACATCAAAATCGATTCAATCGAACATACATTTTTATTCATAAGCTCATAAAACTAGCGAGAGATAACTCTTTACGTTTAATGTTATTTCGATTTTATAGACAGCCATACATACGTAACGAGCACTAAAAAAATAATTAAAATAATATACTCGAAAGTAATTACTGTTATTAATGTTATCGACAATACAGAAGCCAATCGAAATAACGGAGGTAGTTGGTTTCATTATGGCTCGCCCGGGGCCGCGAGTGGTCAGGGACAATCCGCGCCCGAGACCTGACTGAACAACGCTTCGGGCGCTTTTTATTTGAGAATATTTTCCTAACTAATTAAAATCGTCGAAATAAAAAGATAAAACTCGCTTCGTTATCGGAGGCATCGACCCGCTTTATGTAGGGCCACCGGCGCGGCCGCGGAGTATGCGCCGGCGCTTAGTAATTAACTAAAACCAAAGGAATTGGCAGTGGCCAAACGAATCCCCCAACAAAGGATGCACATTCTTGAAAAGATGCACCTCCGCGCATAAATCGCGGCCCGACTTCGGCCACGACTACAACAAAAATACTCGCCTGAATTTATTGTGTAGGTATTTAAAAAAAAAAATTACCAAATGCAGAATTTTCATTTGTGCAAGCACATCTAATTTTTTTTTCCGTTTAATTAAGAACTAAACCAAGATACACATACATATGTTTTAAAAAAAATATATTTAAAACTAAATGTATCTAATATATTGTGTTACGTAACAAACTCAAAGGATTTCCTTGAAAATGGAATCTAAATTGCTGAATTTTATTTTGTGCCAGCACATCTAATTTTTTTTTATTTCCGTTTAATTAAGAACTAAATCTAGATACAATACCACATATGTTTAAAAAAAATATATTTAAAACTAAATTTATCTAATATATTGTGTTACGTAGCAAACTCAAAGGATTTACTTGAAAATGGAATCTAAATTGCCGAATTTTGTTTTGTGCAAGCACATCTAATTTTTTTATTATTTCCGTTTAGTTAAGAACTATACCTAGATACAATACCACATGCATATGTTTTTAAAAAAAATATTTAAGTCTAAATTTATCAAATTTATTGTGTTACGTAATAAACTGAACGGATTTATTTGAAAATGGAATCTAAATTAAACGTGCGTTAACAATAATTAATAATACGTGAAATTATCATATTTTTCACAAGTTAAATAAATACAAAACTGTAACGAAAAAGGGTGCGGCGCTATTATGTATTTCAAACTTTCGCGCAAATCAAAATCTATCAATTACTCTTGCACCTTATTCAGTTGTGTTAAAGGCTCTTATACGAATTCAGCCTCACTAGTAATTTAATCGATAGTTAATGGTCGAAACACGGTACATGTATAGAGAAAACATTCTTTTGTTTAATGTTGTGTTGTATCGTATATAATATCCATTACACGGAACGACATGTGGTCTATTGTCAGTGGAGTTGCTGTGCCCAGCCCGTAATTGTTCTGTCATTTTAGTTGACAATCGTATCAATAATGAATATTAGCTTATTAGTGTTTAGATAGTTAAGATTTTTCGTAGCAATGATGTCTTATGACAAATTATACAAAGTTACACCTTCATAATTAATGGTGTTTAATTAATTGTGTTGTTTATAATCTTCATGTTTTAATAAAATCAATTGGAGGCTTCGATCGATAGAGACGAGTTCACTTATTATTTGAGATAAGTACTTAACAACTGCTTACGAATGATTTCCATGATAAAGAAATATCAGCGTAGAACGGCACAACGGAGGCTGCATTTCCATTTTTGATGTCCATGGGCTCCTGTAACTTCTTACACCGGATGGTTCGTGACTCATTCACCTGTTTAAGAAAAAAAAATTATAACAGGTTATGAAATCTTTAAACTTTAATTTGTCAGACTAAGACCTATAGAATACCGTAGACTTGACACGTCAGGAAGAATTCTCCATTGCAATGAACTACGGCTGCCCTACCTTTTAAATAGAAACACATAAATACTTCACTACCAAACTAGCAAGATGGTTTCATTGACTAGCGTTCGTTCACAACGTATCCTACTTCATCAAAAGTGACATCAATTGGCTTAGATAAATCCTATGGAGGAACTTACTTATATTTTCTAAAAAAATTATAGGTTCATACTTCTAACAATTTGAATTGTTCACTTCCTAAATAGTACATAATTTTTATTATTTCACTTTAAAAAAAAGAAGAGATTGCTGCGAAGTTTTGTCGATATTTTAAAACGCCCAATTGTATTATCGCACGGAACTCAAATATTTGGAACCTTTTTTTCTTTATTCCTGATATGGGTAGACGAGCTCACAGCCCACCTGGTGTTAAGTGGTTACTGGAGCCCATAGACATCAACAACATGAATGCGCCACCCATCTTGAGATATAAGTTCTAAGGTCTCAGGTATAGTTACAACGGCTGCCCCACCCTTCAAACCGAAACGCACTACTGTTTCACGGCAGAAATAGACAGGATGGTCGTACCTACCCGCACGGATCTATTCTACCCTATTCTTTAATTTTAAAAAACCTTTAGACATGCGTTGTGCACTCTCTATTGTACATATAATAGCTTACGTTGGACGAACGCTAAGGCTTCAAGCCGTAGGGATGATCAAAGACAATATAATCACTACGTTTTAGGGATGACATCTGCTCTGAGGGCGAGAGGTGCAATGGTGTGATGCTAAAATTGAGATAACGGGGTCCTCTCAAACAAATCTCAGAGAATTAATATCTATACGTAAGATCGAGCCATTGTGGATAGCAGTTCATAATAAACTATCGATGGAACTCACATTTATCGATTTATTTTTATTTCAATTACGTGATCATTTGTACGGACAAAAGTTTAATAACCCACACCCGTAGTTTTGTTACTCATAAAGATAAATGATATATTACGACTAACCTTTATGGCCACACACGATTAGAGCTGGTACGTTATTTCTGAAAATCGTTTTCACATGTACAACGCCAATTCTTATTGAAATTATTTTATAGATTTTAATAAATAAGAAATAACGTCGGTATAAAGTTACTTAACGATTTTCAAACATGCGAACCGTGTATAAAATTTTATTAATACAAAGTTTGTAACACAAAACAAGCATACGATAGCTTCGAAGCAAACTTTTGGTTTGCCATTTGTATTGTTTGACACGACAACATTGTTTTACTTGTAGAAATATTACATAGATTGGATTGATTAATTTATAAAGAGGGCTTTTAGGAATAAAGCTCATTTGTGGTTGGCCAGTCACTTTTCGTTACGTTTTAGGGAAAACAAAAGCGGATTCGTGCCCTATTATTTCTAAACTGACTGTGCTGTAGGCTATATTAGTATTTTTAGCTAAAAACATATTATTTAGGCCACACTTCATTTTAGTTCAAACTTAAGTTGCTGTTAATAGTCCTCACCGAATTAATTGCTGAAGTTAGCTCAGTGCCAAGGACATCACGAATGAAATAATCTCCTTTTGTTCCAACCACACATACAAAGCGTTCCCACGTAGAAATGCTTTCAATGCTTTAGATATTATATTAACGTAAATTGACTTGCCATTGGCTCAGTCTGATTTAATACCGACAACAATAATAATTGCGATATCATCCAATGGTTTTTTCTTTATTTTAAGTTCACTTAACTAATGAACGGCTCACGATCAAGATGTTGCTAAGTTTTTTTATCCTACCAATGCTGATAGCCTTGAAAGGCTATTTCAGCTTCAGCCTAACGTGTAAGTGAGCTCACGGGGCTCAAACCGGAATGTTGCTAACAGTGGCCATAGCAAGAGCAGTGCTTTGCAGAATCTACCACTGGATCGGAAACGCGACCCACTGAGAAGATCCGGCGAGAAACTCAGTGGGCTGTGTCTATGGGTTAATTCGCTTGCGACGAAGGACAAATTAAAATCACAAGTGTAAGACGTAAAATCACAAGCATAAATCACCTGAGGCGAGATAGAATATGACAATGACCGAATTATTCGCATACCAGATCAAGCTCAGTGAGCTCGCGAATGTAGGGGTACTGTTAATCAAACTCGTAATCTTTTGACAACGCCCATTGAAGTTAATAGCCCGAAGACGGCAATTCTCAACTTAATTTACAAGAACGATGACTTCAAAAATAAAATACGTAGTTGACAAAACCGGTATTTTATCTCGCGTTATTAATTTCTGTATCGACCATCAATCAACCGGAGAGATCGCGACGAATCTTAGTGAAAATCCCTTCAGTCTTTTTACAAACGTATTTTTTTTTTATCTCTAGCTTCGATGGTCGATTTTATCTCAATATGAATCCAGATAATTAAGTGATGTGACAAAAAATGGAGGCGCGATATGTTTTCGGGCCGTCGACTCTCATAATGTTTGATAGTAATGAATGAACACAGATAAGCTGAGACGAGGAGGATGGGTTCAGAGGACAGGTTGGTCCTTTCTGAATGAACATTTTCGTTGTCGCCTCGTGTTTGTGTGCGTCACTTCGGTCCTGTGTATATTCGGGTCCCATACTTGTTTTGCGTGAGCTCAAGCGTGTGTGACAAAGGTCGACGGATATCGCTTTATCGAGAAAATAAAAAGGTGACGATAATAAATCTATCGATAAGTGTTGATTTCGAAATGTGATTTGTCTAATTAAATTTCGACAAACTGTCTTAAATCTTGTTAGTACACAGTGACGACTGTATGGGTTAATAACAGTTTAGCTCAAGGAAATTTTAGTGACAAGCCTGTTTTCCGCTATCGTGCGAAAATGAAAGAAAATTCCACTAAAAGTAACTGCATTATTCATGTAAATACCATTTGCATGAACGGCACTTTGTGGAATTGCATAAAATTGGGTAGAACAACTCATTAAACAGGTTGTTTAAGACTCAAATTATACGTACAGCCCTGTGGAGTGTTAATTAGTCGGCTTTTAGTACATTGTTAAGCGATATACAATACCAATACAACTTGGTACGTAATTTAACAATTTTTTGTTTATAAAATTGTAATTTTTCGACCTGATCCGTAGAATTATTACGAGGTTGTTATAATTTGTAACGTCAGGGGAATTATTAAGTCAACGTTAAGTACAATCAAGTTAATCCGAATAAATTTGAATGCGACTGAACTGATAATAATATCGATAAGATCGACTTTTTCTTGTTTTCTTATATAGGCATACTGACAATTAATTTAAGGTATTGTTATGTGTTTGCAATGCAGTGTAACGTGCCTGCCTTTTTATTATACATATAATGGTTATTTTTCCTAAAAAAACTTTAAAAATATTAAGAAAAATCGATATGGCGGGCCCAGGCTCTTGTCTACTAGACAATGATTTTATACTCCGCTCTTAGCGGGAAAATTCGCTTCTTAGTTGCAGAATGTTATAAAATTATCGCTCACGAGCACCAAGGCGAATTTCATATTGGGAAAGGAAATATAGAAAAACTAGCCACTATTTAAAATGCAGTGCTATACTGTATTCACTACGATATTGAACTATAGCTAAGGTTGAAAATTTAGCGGATATCCGAAATGAACGAACCTAACCTGACGATGACAATTGATTAATGAGAAATACTCAACAAAGAAATCTATAAGTTTTGTTTTTATAGCATTAACAGGTGAACGAGTTCACGGCCCTCCAGGTTTTATGTGGTTACCGGTACTAACGGAAATTACTGTCGTCAATTTTAGACATGATGCTGAAGACTTCTTTGTTATTGCCTAATGGCTGATCGTACGAATCGGAACACAAGAATGATTTCCGGATGAAATATGTAAAATAATGATACCTACCCGCAAAGGCTGTATGACCGGTAATTATTACGCAAATTTACAACTATTACAAATTTGAATTCATTACAATATACGTTTTTTAATATTTCTTTCGATTCTTGCGAGTATTAGACATAATTAAAATTACTTTTACACGTTAATATCGCGTTTTGTATATCCCACAACACGACCGAGTTCACGTAAACTAAATTATTAGAAACGTCGGAACTATTATTATACATAATGTAAAGATAACAAAAAAAACTCGAAGATTAAACGTTAAAAGTAGTTTTAGTTATACAGGATGTTGTTTCTTGATCGTAGACATCAATAGTACGTTTTTTTTTAAAGATAATTTGCTAAATGTCAACAGAATTAGCACTACGATATGATCACATCGCTCGACAAGGGCTCACCGACCTTATTATCTTTTAAGTCGCAACGACTTCAATTTAACTCAATTCACTTTAATTTATTAATAGACTAGCTGACCCGGCAGTGTTTGTAGTGCCTCAATCGATAAATAAAAGACCTAAACTTTTGTATAAAATAAACATAAAACAAATAAAAGGAATCCGTCCGACGGGGGACACGTCTAAGGAAAAACAAAATTGTTTTTTTTTTTTATATAGTTCCGAGCATTTTCATATTTTTTCACCTTTTAAACCTTCTCTGGACTTCCACGAATAATTCAAGACCAAAATTAGCCAAATCGCTCCAGCCGTTCTCGAGTTTTAGCGAGACTAACGAACAGCAATTCATTTTTATATATGTCGGAGGAGAAACGCCGAAGGAATGTTTTTAAAAAGTGTGACGTCACCATTGCTGACGTCACGGTCATTAAGTTCTCGATGATGACTCATATTTGGGCTTCCAAAACAAAACTTCACGAGAACTGCGTATATTGCACGAGAAGCATAACAACGTTACAGAGAGATCCGTACTGTACTACGGCTCGGACACGAATGAATCAACGCTAGACAGCACGGCCGTATTTATAGGACTTTACACGTCAGCGTGTTGACAAGTATTAAACACGTGAGCGTGTTTACAAGATTTTAAAGTATTGAAATTACAATAAAAGGGACTGTTTAACATCAATTTCTTATCACAGTAATTAGTTGATGATCAGTAGGTAAATAGTCATATTTGCGCCGACACGGCCATACTGACAGGCGGTGCGCGCTCTGCACCGGCCTCGTTGATTCTCGTAGGTTTTTTCTTTGATTCTCATTGACCTGCAGAAATAAAAAGTTTCTCTGAGTAGCGCATCTGTTATACTTGCGTTACTTGTAACTATGTAGGTTTGAGACTTATTAATGCGATTTGATTGTAGGGTTCTCGGAGGGTATCGTAGGGTTCTCGGAGGGTATCGTAGGGTTCTCGGAGGGTATAGTAGGGTTCTCGGAGGGTATAGTAGGGTTCTCGTAGAGTTCTCGGCGGTTCTCGTAGAGTTCTCGGCGGTTCTCGTAGAGTTCTCGGCGGTTCTCGTAGAGTTCTCGGCGGTTCTCGTAGAGTTCTCGGCGGTTCTCGTAGATTTATTTAAGGTGTTCGGATAAGGATGTTGTGTAGTGTGATGTTGTGGCGTACACTGTGGTACTTATGTAGTGGGCGTACACTGTGGTACTTATGTAGTGGGCGTACACTGTGGTACTTATGTAGTGGGCGTACACTGTGGTACTTATGTAGTGGGCGTACACTGTGGTACTTATGTAGTGGGCGTACACTGTGGTACTTATGTAGTGGGCGTACACTGTGGTACTTTTGCCGAGGCGTACACTGTGGTACTTTTGCCGAGGCGTACACTGTGGTACTTATGTGGTGGAACTTTAGTAATCAAAAATAAAAACTTATCTTTGAGTGTTGATTTTGTTGCTCGACCATGCTGATTTGTGAAGTAGATGTATAGGCTCATCGGCTGTTGCTGGGGGGTAGTCTTCTTCCGCCGATACGGTTATCTGGTCACCAGGTTGTTGCTGAGCGGAGGCGGCGTGTGATCCCGCTTCTGATGTCGGAGGAGAAACGCCGAAGGAATGTTTTTAAAAAGTGTGACGTCACCATTGCTGACGTCACGGTCATTAAGTTCTCGATGATGACTCATATTTGGGCTTCCAAAACAAAACTTCACGAGAACTGCGTATATTGCACGAGAAGCATAACAACGTTACAGAGAGATCCGTACTGTACTACGGCTCGGACACGAATGACGGCCGTTTTCAATAACCTATCTATCCCTAGTTTCGGTTACTAAAGATAGACAAATCTATATTTTTGTCCTTACTTACGTTCCAATAACCAATCGACGGGCAGCAGTTCCTATCGGATTTATCTATCCATCGTCGGGAGGACGGATAGTCTGCTAAAGATAGAACGCTCATACAAATCGTGCTTACTTCCGTTTCAATATGAGTTTTAAGTAACTCTCCGGTAGGCGGCGCTATCTCTAGTATGGGCATTCGCTTATCTGTCAAAATCGGCCGGTTACATGTTTATCTTTCGAAAGTAAATCGCTATAATATAATAATTGTTTCTCTTCATATTGGCATATTGTAGCAGTGATGATAGTGATATGGAATTATTTCAAATGATAATGGATTGTGATGCAGATAGTGATAGTGAGGCCGATATCATATGGTTAGGAAAATAAAGATCGTCTGAATTACATGGCGAAGATCAATAATTACGAATTTGACTATAGATTTCTGAGCAAAGGTGTTGTGAATGAATTGATTAATTTAATGAGACCATATTTGAGTGTAACGTCAAAAAGGTAAGATAAATTTTAACCATAAAAGTACTCGTTATTACAACTTATATTTGTTTATAGCAATAGCAAAATTATACCTAATTTTTGTTGTGTTACAAAATCACACTCAACAGGAATTCTATAATACTGCTGGATTCCCATGGTGCCCTAAATGACATTCATATACTAATACAATAACCTGGTAGGCTATTTACCTTCATTCTTATTACACACTGATAACTCTACATTTTATATTTGTGTTACAGATTCAAATATAGGGAGAGGAATTTAGAAATAGAAAAAGAGTATTTTGAATGTGTAATTTGTGTGCAATGCATCATTGATGTTTCAAAATGTTGTTGCTTGATGGCCTGGGTCTACTCATGATACAACTATAATTAACCATTCCGATTGAAAAGGTATTTCTTATTTATATTACCTTATATTATTATTATTATTATATTTTTATTTATTTATATTATATATTTAGGTGTTTATATGAATTTAATATGACACTATTATAATAAATTATCTACATATCAAGAGAACATTGATAACAAGGTGGACTTGGAAATTGCTATTTGCTTGCCGATAGAGGCTATCCCCACAACCCTATCTTTTAACGTGATTAATTAACCCACATACTCAATCGGAACGATTTAAAATGAATCGCATATTAAAACAAGAAATACTATAGAGAGGTAATCTTTTTTTTTAGTTAAGAGCTTGTTATACTGTATTGTAAAATAATTTAAGCGAATAATGTATAATTTTCAGATGCATTCATGTTTGTAAAAGAAGACTCCCTGTATATCATTGAAAAGTAGATTAAAACTAGAAAATATGCAAGCTGTTATTATAGCTGCCATGCTGCATAATATCGTCAGAAGTATGAATTTAGAAGAATTAGAATCAGAAATTTCAGTCGCAGATACATTACAGGAAAATAATATAATTGTTCGTAACAATTTTTCAAAACTTACATCTGAAATACAACTATGTACTTATAAATAATTGCTTCCAAACATAATTTATAAAATAAACTCCAAAGATAATTTGACTATTTTTTATTTTCCAAAATGATAATTACATGGTAGTTAGTACATCCAAGATATTTAATTTAGAATTTGTACATATGCTTAAAAAACTATCTAACATAAAATTATTATTGCCTACTTAATTTATGAAATTTAATATTCCTTTTAAGTAATTTTTAATTTTTTAAATTATCAAAATCTAACTTAACTTTTGCTACAACAATCTCCTTTTCTTTATTTTCCAAGTCAAGTCTCTTTTTTGCTATTAGGTATTCTGCTAATGCATTGTCCCTATGCTAGCCTTGCATTTCTTTTCTTCCATCTTGTTTCCGCTTGGCTGTAAAAGTGTTAAAAATATTATATGTGACCTACAACAATGTGCATGCTTTATCCAAAATTTCATCTGCAATCCTTACCACCTCCAGCCTGTAACAAAGAGCATAATTATTTCAAATACTACGGCAACCTGAAGAAAAAATCATGTTTATCAATGTGTTATTAGAGACAAACAATCAACTAATTATACTAACCTTACTAAGGTTGTTTCTTATGTTGCCGTAGCGTTCTTTAAGTTTTCCCATTTTAGTCGAAGCTGCGATGGAGTTCGTGGGAAACGACGAATCGACGAATTAAAATCATTTACAAGGGTTTGCCAAGCCTGCTCCTTCAATTTATTGTTTGTGGCATTTGTTGCCTTATTATTGAAATGTTTTTTCGCCGCCACAAGTTCTGCTAGAATCATCGTCTCATCTTTTGTCATGGGTGCTGCCTTTCTTGACTGAAAAAGATATATTTTCTAAACTTGAACTCAAAGTTTTCAAAGTAAAATTATTATTATCAATGTAGTTCATAGATACTTACAGAATTCATTTTATTTCACTGTAGCTCTTTAATTATAAACACACTTAGAACTATAAACGAAAGTTTTAAAGCGTTTTGGAGGTAAGTCATCATCTAATATAGTAGGTAAACAATAGAAAAACAAACAAAAGAAACTGATCACTGCTTATTGGCAAACGGACTGTCAAAACGTTTCGTTTCATAATTTCGACTAGGATAAAAATAGCAATACGTCCAATTTAAAAAAATCTACATATGTTTTTATTACTTTTTGTTATAAACAAATGTGTTTATGATAGTCTACAATATGCTGGTTAAATTATAGTTATAATTTAGAATAAAATAAAATAAGTCTTGATCCTGATGTTGTTTCGTATTTGTAGTAGAACGAAACGTATCAAGAGGCTCGGATAAATCGGAGGGAAGAAGCTATCTACTGTTGGTTAAAGAGAGATAGCACTTATCCGTGATTGTGAAACGCAAACTAAGGATAGATACGTTCTTGCTGATATTCGGAGATAGCTATCTATCCGAAAACTCAGATACGTTATTGAAAACGGCCGTGAATCAACGCTAGACAGCACGGCCGTATTTATAGGACTTTACACGTCAGCGTGTTGACAAGTATTAAACACGTGAGCGTGTTTACAAGATTTTAAAGTATTGAAATTACAATAAAAGGGACTGTTTAACATCAATTTCTTATCACAGTAATTAGTTGATGATCAGTAGGTAAATAGTCATATTTGCGCCGACATATATATAGATAGATGAACAAGATAAAAAAAATATTGCTTAAGTTGAATTGTGTATAATCAGTAGTTAACATAAATTCGAATTGTCGAAGTACGTTAAGACGTTAACCAAATTAACCACAAACGGCGCGACATGAAATCATTTTGATTCGGTGACGGCTGCTCTTCGGAAGCGAATCAAACTTCGACCAAGCATCCGGCGTGACAATGTTCGTATCTATAACTAATCTCAAATTATAATTCGTCAAGGAATAGTAGAGGGAGCGTTTCTGCAAGTTTCAAGATAGACCCGCGTGCAGAGCTTCTTAATATTATAATCATATTCTAAACACAGAATACATTAGGGAGGACGGAATGTAACTTTGAACCTCAGAGAGGAGGTGTGGCGGTGGATAGCCGTTGTATATGTAGAAATATGTCTTGTACTTTATTATTTTATAATATTTGCCTCAAATTTACTGGTGGTAGGACCTCTTGTGAGTCCGCGCGTGTAGGTACCACCGCCCTGCCTATTTCTACCGTGAAGCAGTAATGCGTTTCGGTTTGAAGGGTGGGGCAGCCGTTGTAACTATAATGAGATATAAGAACTTATATCTCAAGGTCGGTGGCGCATTTACGTTGTAGATGTCCATGGGCTCCAGTAACCACTTAACACCAGGTGGGCTGTGAGCTCGTCCACCCATCTAAGGAATTATAAAAAAATCTCTGATTGTTGCAGAAGTATGTCTCGTTACATAGAGTCTGTGAGAATTTTACGTTCTTCACATACGTGATTTTACAGGTATCAAACAAAATACTAAAATCAAGGATCAACTTTTATCGGTAAGAGTTTGTCAATAAAAATGTTGTAGGTAACCGGTTCCGCAGAAAAAGTGTGAAATTGCTTTGAAATCGCGATGGAATCTTTGAGTATAAAATGCATTTATTGCTATAATGGCGCAGGTTGCCGTTCGAAGCTGCTTGGAATATTAGTAGGTTATGTCAAAGAGCGTTTATGTGTTACCAATATGAAATCTCTCTATGTTATAAAATAACCCTATTCAAATGAAAGTGAAGAATTTTTTTAAGAAACTTGAGTATTTTCACTGGTTGTCGTCGTGGCCTAATGGACAAGACGTCCGGTGCCATCGTATCCAGCGATGCACCGGTGTTCGAATCCCGTCGGCGGGTACAATTTTTTCTAATGAAATACGTACTTAACAAATGTTCACGATTGTCTGCCACGGTGAAGGCATATAACATCGTGTTATAAAAACTAAACCCGCAAAATTATAATTTGCGTAATTACTGGTGGTATATGTTGTGAGTCCGCACGGGTAGGTACCACCACCCCGCCTATTTCTGCCGTGAAGCAGTAGTGCGTTTCGGTTTGAAGGGTGGGGAACTTATATTTCAAAGTGGTTGGCGCATTTACGTCATAGATATCTATGTGCTCCAGTAACCACTTAACACCAGGTGAGCTGTGAGCTCGTCCACCCATCTAAGCAATAACAAAAAAAACTTTAAGCTTGGTTTTGGCTTCATGGTTCACAAACACTAGATTACAATTGATCCGCGTGGTTTGAAAATTAATGTCACAGAGCAACAACGCATTCCGATTTCAATGGTAGAAAAATGCATCATTCTAATATAGGCTGTCTAATATAGACTCTGGAATGGCGAAGGAATTCACATTGTGTTTTTTATTGTCTCTAGTGACCGCTTGACTCAATATATTATTGTGTATGTAGGTGATGCGTTCGCTTTTATAACAATATCATAAGTATTTACAAACCGTATTCTACTGTTTTCGTTTAAAATAAATTTTCTGTCTTACATTTGGTTTCTTCTTCTTCTTCCAGTGCCTCTTCAATCCTGAAGGTTGGCCGTTAGCTTTCTGTATTCCTTTCTGTCAGCAGCCAGCCGGAACAGCCTTTTTTAGCTCTTTACATTTGGTTTAAATGAGGGTTAATTTAAAAATAGCTATGCATCAAATTGAGTATTTATATGATTTTAAACACGCTTTCATTAGATCTATAAGAATTATGTTCGTTTGTATAAATCTTTAAACGTAATTTTCACTGACTTCAAGACAATCAATTAACATTCAATATTTGCACACGCCTCTACAGTCAAATGACAATATAATCTAAACTAACCAGTCTATACTATTATATAAATATACAGTGGTTTTTACGGATGTTCCGTTATAACTACTGAACCGTGCATCCGATTTACTTGAAACTTGGTATCTATGTAGAAAATACATGTACTTAATGGTTAGGCTAATATTTATATGAGTGTTGGACTCCCTAATAATAATTACAATAAATAATAATCTTAATTTTAGGTGCCCAGCGAAGCGGGCGAGTACGGCTAGTATTTTTATAACTTCGCTCTAATATCCTGATCAGTATTGACGGTATAAAAAATATGAAATTATTTGCTAGCTCGGTTCGCTATTCAGACCGTACAAATTTGACAACTAGATAGCTCTGATTAAGGTTGGCATATTCTTTTATTTTTATTCCGTATTATGTCCGCCCACGGAAATCATGACCGCTATACACCTTAAAACATTAAATTGAAGCCTAAACTGTATTACGCAGAGATTATGTCACCATTGAAACCGAAATTCGAGACTGGCCATTTGTGGCCAAAAAAGGCGAGATGAGTAATAATAGTGTTGGGAGTTGGGAGACAAAAGAGTTAGGATGTTATAAGCTTTAAGATTAATGTCGAACTCTTTGAGAGGAGAAAGAGGATTTAAAAATGCATAGTATTTACTAAGTAATTAGTAAATGTCTTATTTAGACTGTGAACCTTATTGGTAAACATATTTAGGATCCAAGACAACACAATTAGTCAATGACAGGATATCACTAATGTGAGAGGAATACATATTAACTAGGGTTCTAATTACAAATGAATATTTGATGTAAGGTAAACAATTAAATATACAAATGGTTTTGTAACTTAAGGAAATAAGTATTTTAAATAGTAACATTGATTTAGAACTTAAGAACTAAGAGTTAGAGCAAATTATGTGTTTATAAGAATCGATATATGACTTAGGTACTAGTCTGAGGGGCATAATAATAGGTACCTACAATACCAAGCGGGTGTACAATAGCTATACCAATAACAATATAATAACGCCGTTAGATTCCTTCTGCGACAGGTACGGAAGGAGATGCTGTGGTGCCATATAGGCCGCCAACACACAGCCGAAAATTAAATTAATAAGATTCAATGAAAATTAATGAAGTTCTATCTCGATTCATTGCACTGACGGAATTATCTGGAAGTTTGGTACACTATAAACACTAACAGTAATTAGTGAACAACGATGTTGATTACACATCAGAAAGTCCGTAAGGCCAACCTTTAAAAAGAAAATGCACTAAACATTTAATGATTCCTGCTTTGTAGATACCAAATGAAGGATTTATATTGGACAATAATATTGTTTTAACATTATTACTAGATTTCTCAAATCGAAAAACAGTAAAAGTTTACGGTCTGCGTTTTATAGCCAATACGTGAGGCCATATTAAAGTTCGAAATACTATGTGCTTTGTTTTCTGTTCATATTTCATGCTATTTTCTTTTAACGTTTAATATAATTGAATTTAATTATTCGAAGATCTTATGTTTTATTTATTTACCTAGTTATTGCTACTTATTTAGGGTTCGTGAATGAATCGTCTTCATTTATTAATACGCTTTTATTAGCTTCAGACGTAAGTATGTTAGTATGTATGTTTGTAACGGAATCTTTGAACATGATTTTGACCCCCTTCAAAACATCAGATTAACTCGAAATTTGGTATACTTATTAAGGACCGATGACAAAAAAATATTTAAAAAAAAATTGAAAAAATTTAAATTCAACTAAAAAATGAAAAATAAATAATAGTTTAAAAAAACTAACCCAATATGCTTTTATAGAAAATCCAACTAAAAAATAGTAATAATATAATATTTATAACTACTGATAATATGCACGCCACGTTTTTTTTACAATAAAATCATTTTTTCTTACACTATTTTTTATACAAATTTATTAAAATTTATTTTCTATTTTTTTGGATTTTCTATAAAAGCGTAATTGGTTAGTTTTTTAATCTATTTTTTTCCACTTAACTTCTTAATTCGTAACTCCCTATCTCATATGTCAAGTAGTGACAATATACCTCGCAGAAAATACAAACTGATGGGTAAAAGCATCTTATTTCTACCATAAAGCAATTCATTTTTATTTTCAAGAGAGCAATTGCTTTGTGGCGTTTGCGGAGGGTTTACTTTGTGGTGAGCCGTTCTATCCCAAAAGTAGGCAGAAAAAATAGAGACTAATAAATTTTTGAAAATATCGTGGTGTCAAAGAAAATGTGTTTTGGTTTTTCTACCCTTTCACATGCCACCAAGGAATAATTGTTTAACAAAAACCCAGCTTGATGTTAAGTACTCATAATTATTATATTTACTTTACCATATAAATGCGCGGTGCGTAATAATGCTAATGCGCTACCAGTTTTGTATCTCCACCCTAACAATGTAGCAAAGACAACAGAAGCTCAAGAGACGTGAATTGCTTCAAAAAGATAAGCCAGAGAACGTAAAGTCTCACCACTACCATTACATTTATTTTTCTTTGAGTATAATCTGGATCGAATTAGGATAAAAAGAATTTTTTTTAGCTGGTTTCCTCTGTGTCTCGAGCTACATTATAATTTTATGCCAATTAATTAGAAATACCTTATTTGTAAAATGCTCACATTGGAACAAATCATACATACCATATATACCGATATAATAATACAATTTAATATGTTCAAAGAAAACTGAAAATCAACGATATCTGACCTTATACATACATACCTTTCAATTCGAGTTTAAAATTCTAATGATGATCGTTTTTATTTAACCACCTATTATCATATTTAACGTTTTAAATCTAAAGAGAAGGTTTCGATAAGAGCATAGATGCAAGAGAGTAATTGCTAACCCCAGATTAGCCCTAGCAAGAGCAGTGCTTCGCAGAATTTCCCACGGGATCCGATTCGCAACCCACTAAGAAGATCCGGCGAGAAACTCAGTGGACTGTGTCTATGGGATTTTAGTCATTATAATAGAAAAAAAAACCCACACCAGTCACGATTTTAAACAAAATTTAAAATCGCCTTTCCCTCGCAAAATTTAGATAGCAACGAAATTCATAAGTCGATATAGTTTAATGATATTACACAGAAAATTCAAAGTGCGTTCATTTACCTGCGTAGTACCTATGTAAACAAGAGCCGGATTACTTCCTTAATCTGTTTGAATAGTCTACCCTGCATAGTATTCATGAATGCGTGCTGTACAAATACAAGCCCAATAACCCTCATTTCGATAGATGTTGGCTATACACCCACGTTCATCTATGTTATTATATTAAGTGTGTGAATGGAATAATTTCGGAGGTATCTGTTCTGTTACTATTCATTCTATGGAATTTTGGGTAGAAAATATTAGTCTTTTAAAATAATTTGTATTTTCCTGAGATAAAGTATTACTATTGTCTCTCACAGTTCGATAAACTACAAGTCCTATAGCAATTGTTACTATGACAGGTTTTGTTGTGTATATGCATTGATACAATATACATATATGAGGGTAGACGAATTTTTTTTTTCTGGATAGGATTCTCGTAAAATCAGTTCTTAGTGAGCGCCCACATTTCAAAAGGATTCATAATTTAGCTATACAGTTGCACCGCTGTTAGAATCCCGTAGGCAGGTGTAATTTTTTCCAAGAAAATACTTAACACCTTTTCATCGTGTAATTAAAATCAAATCAGTACAAAGTCCTTTTTTTATTTTCTGTACGGGCTGGGCTCCGAAGCTCTTACGAGGTTCCCGCGCCTAAGGTGGTACGCAAGTTTTCTAGGACTCGTTGGCCTTTTAATTTGGTTTGGATTGTAAATACCGGTCCGGAGTAGGTAGAGGTCTACCCACTAAAGCAGACCTGCAATGCGTTTCGTATATAGAATAGCCGTTATACAACAGAATTGCAATGTCAATCTCATGAAGTTGGGTTATAGACGGTACCGATATTCAGATTGTAATTCCTTTTTTATTTTGAGGTGGGTGGACGAGCTTACGGCCTACCTGATGTTAAGTGGTTACCAGAGCCCATAGACATCTACAAAGTGAATGCCGGAACCTTGTGATATAAGTTCTAAGGTCTCAGTATAGTTACAACAACTGCCCCACCCTACAAACCGAAACGCATTACTGTTTCACGGTAGAAATAGGCATGGTGGTGGCACCTACCCGTGCGACCTCACAAGAGGTCCTACCACTAACGTCTATGGGTAAAGGACTGGTAAACCACTTAGTTGCTCTTGTAACTTAGATACCGTCTCTTGAGCTGTAGGTATGAGGTTGAGCGTTGTCCTGTAGGAGCAGCGGGAACGAGGGAAACAAGGCTGGTCGTAGATTCGCGAGCTTCTCCATCACTCTGTCTAGTTCCTCACAGTACACATCCGCAGTAATTCTGGTGCCATTTGGTAAGAATCTGTGATGAATTATACTGGCAGTAGATTAGACGGTGACTATGACTTGTTAGCGGTAAGTTTTCGTTTGGCACATTTCCTAGGTGCTAAACCATGGTTAAAAAATCAATTTTTCATTACAATTGACAATACGGTTCAAAATCCCATCATTTCTGTATCAGTTAAGCAACGCGAGGAATATCATATAACATTAGTTATTGTTCACTCAGTAGGTACACGTCATTAATACTGTGAAACGTTTCTACAGCATTGTGATCGCGATGGAATTCGCGTTGATTAAGAAAATACAATTGTAGTGAAAACAAAACTAATAAATAGACAAAAAACAAAATAATCCCACATTTTTTTAAATAAACTTCATTTGTATTTAGAGTTTATTGCCTCATTATATACACACATTATATACATAAATTACGATTCTAATAGCCAGTCTGGTAAAACGGTAACTTCGTAGATAATGACCTATTATTACAGTACACTCAACGTACGATAGGTAGGTTAGAAATTAATGTTTTTCATACTATTAGTGATAGTCAGAGTATGATCGAGTTCTACTCGATGGATTATATTTTAGAGCTGTCTATCGGATAAACATTTAAAAATAAATATTTTAAATAATAAATTCTAACATTAGTTTTAGTTCATGGATGCATCTAATCAAATAATGCGGAAATGTCTTCCGGCAAAAGTTCCCCTATCAAACCTTTAGCAACAGTTTACAATTCTGAATTTCTAATGTTTTAGAATGTAAGGTCTTTTAAATAATTGCTTTGTTTTACTGTTTCAAGGTTTTGTGCGTGAAATTCTAATTTACATACATACTGGCTTCGTTTTAAAATGTAGGTAAACAAATTAGAAGATTGCCTATTCATTTTTCTAATTATAATGTTTCATTTAACAATCAAAATAATATTTTGAGGTTTTCATTTTTATAAAAAAAATAAAAAACTCTGTTACGTTTCCATTACCTATCGTTTGATATGATCATCCTAAAATTTAATCAGTAACACTTTAGATCGTTCCACTTTTGATAATTGAACAACGAAATACCATTAGCTTATTTGTGATGTTTTATTAAACAACAAAATACTTAGGAAAAACGGGAACTGTAAAATTCAACGCTAACAACTTTACTTTAGGTACGCCGAATATTTTTGAACAGTATCAGTTCATATCGCGGGAGCGCATTTGTAGCGTAAGGCTGAGTTTACACGGCATTATTCTGCACGTTTTCTTTGTATTCGTTATTATATTATATAGCCCGGGTGTTCATACGGTAGATTTTCATTCGTGTAAAAACGAACGTGTGAACGAGACAGAGCTATACTATGCGCCACTGCAACGTTAAAATTCATTCGATTTGCTTGAAGTCCGTTGAGTATCTATATATTAATAAGTGAAGCAAAAACTTTGTATCCCTTTTTACGAAAATTGCGCGGACGGAGGAGTATGAAATTTCCCACACTTATAGAGATTATAGAGAATAAGTGCACAATGCTAATATTTTTTTTAAATAATGCATAAAAGATACATTAAATCAATAAAGAAAACATTACACACACTACCGTGTATTTGACACAGACACGCATGCATACTATTTGTTTATTCTCAAACTTTTCATTGCAGTCTGTCAGTTATAGTGTGTCAAATTGAGAATAGATTAAATACTGTTTTCTCTTTATTAATATTTGTCTAAAGTGTAGTCTTGACGAAATATTTTACATTGGTGGTTTTTGGGGGTTTAACGCATAATCGGCGTACGATTTTTTACAGTACAAACGACTTGTGAATGGTTATACGTACGATTAATGTGCCACTATTCATTCGTTAAGACGTATACTGCAAATAAACGTGCCGTAAAATTATGCCGTGTGAACCGAACCTAACACGAATCGCAATAACGTGCCGCGTTATCCCCTCGAACACGATAGTAGTGGATCGATCGGCTAATAACAGAGTACCTACACACGAGACAAGTCGACAATCACGGCCACGTGTGGAGCTTCCCACAGTTACTCGTGACATGTAAATGCATTCTGTGAAATTCGTCTTGAAAACCTCTTAGCGCCTGAACCTTGTACGTCGAACTCCTTGCTCGCGTGTGCAACTACAACATCGATCCCAACTCACTTTAAAATTTCACGTGTTCGATTGTGAAAACTTAAATTCGCACCTACATTTTGCGTCTTCTACAGAGCACTCGTGTTTATTACGAATGAAAGTTAATTCCTAACTCTAAAAGAACATCACTACCTACATAGTATAAAACAAAGTCGCTTTTTCTGTCCCTATATCCCTATGTATGCTTAAATCTTTAAAACTACGCAACGGATTTTGATGCTATTTTTTTTTAATAGATAGAGTGATTGAAGAGGAAGGTTTATATTATGTATAATAACATTCATTAAATAGTGGAGAAATCAATAATAAATTACAGTTTCCGAAGCGAAGCGAGGGCGGGTCGTTAGTCTATGATAAATTATAAAACATTGTAATGAAAATTTCTCAACAAAAAAAAGGTTCTAATAAATATTTGTTTTTCGAAAACCGCTCTCAAGTTTACACGGAAATTAGCGAAATTACGACCGATGTCGTGTCGAACTCCAATGTAAGTTATAATTGTCACGGCAATATTATTTTTAACTAGGCCCCGCAGCCTTTTATGATACCATGTCATTATTATTTATTAATTAGCAACAAAACCTTTAAATAAAATTGATGTAAGTTAACGCTGGCTTCGTGATAAAGTAGATTTAACTCATCATTGCCTATTTTACAAAGCACTTAAATTTTATCATTTATTTGTGCTGCCATTTTGTTGGTTTTCTTTTTATAATATCCGCCTAGAATATAGTTTTTTTGTTTGTTACAAATTTACGAGTAACGGATAACAGTCAACCTTTCTCTGCGCCGAAACCTCGCGTGCTACCTACGGCTACACGCATTAATTAAAAAAGAAAAAAAAAAAAACTCATTTTTGAGCGCGATAAACCAACGAAAACGTCTGTAAACATATTTGACACGTGTAGAACAGTTACAAAGTACAAGTGTGCGGATAAGAGGTTTCCGGCACATCCGGTTGACTTGTCCGACGATTTTTTCAAGTGACGCCGCCTGATTAGATCGGCAGTCCTTGAGCAAATTAACAGGGATTTTAGAGACAGATGCGTTACGTTTTTGCCTTTGCTTGTTTATGACTACTGACTATTAATAATAAGATAAGAAAGTTAAGTAGTTTCTGAAAATAATAATTTTTTTTTTTGTTACTTCTATGAACACATTTAAACTCTATTGGCTACGTAATTATTATAATCAATATTTTTTTTATTTTTATTAAAAGCAAATGGACATATTATATTATCTATTATTCATAGTTTTACGAATGAGAAGCGCAAAGAGCAGCTGACTCTGTGAATGGGTTGCGTTTATATAAGAAGTAAGACGAATATTTTTTTTACGTTCATTGTGATTAATCCTAGCCAAAACAATGCGGCTACTGGTTGTCCAATGAATTGTTGTATTACGTGCATTATAGTAACGATATTATAGTAAAGTATATCTTGTATCATTCACTTCTCTTGTCCTTCTGTCTTGTCTGTCCTTCTTCAAACGAGGCTTATGGAGAGTATTAAGCGGTAGGCAGCGGCTTGGCTCTGCCCCTGGCATTGCTGAAGTCCATGGGCGACGGTAACCACTCACCATCAGGTGGGCCGTATGCCCGTCTGCCTACAAAGGAAATAAAAAAAAAATAAAAAAAAAACTTCATCAACGAGGGTTAACTGGAAGAGAATGCCTGCATGGCGCTAAGTTCGCCTTTGTACACTATTTTGTGCAATAAAGAATTTTCATTCATTCATTCATATATAAAGTATGATAGATTACCAGTACTATCTATCACCTAGCTTCATTCATCGGAAACATTGTTTCTCTATACCGAGATATCTATTTACGCTATTGTTATTTATTTATTTATTTATTAGCGAATTTTTAATCTCATCATTGCTTTTATTTAACTATAATTGGTCACGTGAATCTAATTTTAGTTTTATAGGGAAGTACTATCCTACGAGAGCTTACTTGTAAAAACAAAGTTCTGAGTCAGCATTAACTCGATATCAAGATAACTGCTTGGCACATTTAAAGAGTGCGATGTTAATTATATCAGATTATATTGACTTCCATACTTTGAGGAGTATTTTAAAATTTTGCTTCCCTACTGTAATTTTCGTGAAAGCACCTTAACTCCTACGCTTTAAGGTTCACATTACGTTCACTTGTAAAGTTATCCTAGTCGTTCGGTGATTAATGAACGCGAGAGTATTAACGAAGAAAAAAATAGTGTTTTGTTTTTAGATAATGAGCGTTAACTTGATAAATAATTAATGTGTCCGAAGCAAAGATCCTACGAGAGATAACAGCTGCTTTGATAAATTAATAATGAAAAGTTTTGAGGCTCCAGGGTTCTACGTAGTTTTGTTCAAGAAATTGAAGATTGTCATTTCACCTGATAGCCACAAACGTTATGACGTATTTTGAATTTAAATGACCTCAACCGACTAAACTAAGACATTTCAAGTAGGAACTAAGAAGCAGATGATCGAACATCGGTTTTGGATACACGAATAGAGGGCTTTAATACCCTACCTTAGCTGATAGCCTTGAGAGGCTATTTCAGCTTCACCCTAACGTGTGTAGGTGAGCTCACGGGGCTCAAACCGGAGTGTTGCTAACACTGACACTAGCAAGAGCAGTGCTTCGCAGAATCTACCACCGGATCGGAAACGCGACCCACTGAGAAGATCCGGCGAGAAACTCAGTGGACTGTGTCTATGGGTTAATTCGCTCGTCGAGCCCTTCGTCGCAAGCGACGGGTTCGATGAGGACGATGACCGGTGCTTGTGGTGCCTAAAAGCACCGTTAATGGATCGGAAGAGAGCGCTACGAATTCATAATCAAATACAATAATATTTAATACAATAATAGTTAACAAACGACAAGGTCTATTATGAACAAAAAGGGAGTCTGTCCGCGTCGGACCACGCACTGGGAAGACACGATAAACGGTCGTCGGCCAATTCAGCCCGTGCCTATTCTACAGGCGAATTCAATTAACTGTACAAGGCACGAGAGTAATAAATTCTCTAAACAATCAGAATTCGAGCCCTGGTAATATGTACGCTCGCTTGCATACGCACTGCGGCCGTGGCTATGTTTAATCAACGAGTAAACACTATGTACCCTCGCCAGTCCCATGTGGACATATGTAGCTACCCGGGTTTTTTTTTTTTTAGACCGTCCGTAAAAAGGTTTATGTGGCCATTGTTACGAGGAGAGATTACTTTTTGGCATTTATTCAGAGTGAGAGAGAGCCGGTTAATTAATGCGAATTACAAATGGCTGGTTATAGCTTTTGTATTTTTTTTTCCGTTTCATACACCACGGCTTTTAATTCTGAGCAGGCATAATTATTTTCGAACGCCTACAGATACATACAGAATTTTAAATCAACAGCTAATATTTTAATAGAGAATTATTAATTTTTAGTTTCTCACTAACAAAGTTTTAATACGCGATTGTATACAAATCATCAATTTTACGTTATATAATAATGAAATTGTATTAAATATATTCAGATATCGTAGAATACTAAATACGAGATAGCACATAGCAAATGGCAAACCTTAATTTTGTATTCCGAATAAGACATATCCTACTATTTATCGAGGCACTATTA
Organism: Bombyx mandarina; assembly: GCF_030267445.1. Lineage (NCBI taxonomy): Eukaryota > Metazoa > Arthropoda > Insecta > Lepidoptera > Bombycidae > Bombyx > Bombyx mandarina. The sequence continues at coordinate 6,850,146 of NC_143208.1, forward strand.
AATATAAATAAAACCGGTTCTCCGCTGAAGACGCGGGCTCATTTAAGAAAATAAACTGAATTCAACACCCACTTCTTCAAAAACGAAAAATCGTGTAGCATTTCTTGACTGCGAGCAATACATTACCGTCCAGAGCCCTTTATCTGTACCTCCTTAGGTACATAACACACCAAATTGTAACAAAAGGATTATTCAAGTAAGAGGATTAAACTCGCTCGCCTAATTTATAACCGCGCTCGTACCACAACCGAATCGCGTTTTATTTGTTTCCCAAACCAAAATAAACCACACGTTTAACAATTACTTATAAGTAACAAGTCGGTTTTTTAAAGTTGTTTACAAGTTGACGCCCGTGTAAGGTTTTAAGGTACCGCTCGTCTCGCCATTGTTAGAAAGATGCCAGGTCACGACCCTCAGCGTCTTTCTCCTTTATTATTCAAAGCTATTTGGCCCAAGACGCGGAAAAACCTCCTTCGGCCGCTAATTCGGGCTTTATTAACCTTTATCCGATTGTTAAGCGAGACGCGACCGCCGCGACAAGCGTATCGCTCCACCGATTCCGTTATCTGATCCATCGTAAAAATTAATTACGTACACATGTTCATAAATATCTAAACTGTTAGCATTTACGGCTAACGTTCGCTCTGACGGTTCACGCGACCGCTCACGCACCTACAGTCGCCCGCGTAATTAGTTACCGAGCAAAAACCGAACATGTCAACCACCACTTTATTTAGTGTTATTTTTTTATGTTAGTTCCTGCAGCCAGAGACGCCTGGGTGCTCTCCTGTATTCCAAAAATGCGAAATTGGCTCAAATTGCTTGTTATTAACGATGACAGATGTCTTGGCGCCAGCCGATGTTGCGGTCTCGTTCAAAATGCAGACGTATTCCGTTACAGCAAAGACGTGTTTCGTACGCTCTCGCTGAGAAATCTTTCTGAGCGGCCGATCGGATGTGTTGATACTAGAGCTATGGATATGCAATTAGTGACACAAAAGTTTTTTGTTTGTATTCAAGAAAAATGAGATATAGAGATAAAATATTATTATGGTAACGTCGCTGTGGTCTGATCGTTTATAACTGTTTAAGTTGTGGTTTCTGTATTTTGCCCACAATCAAAATGATTTTAGATTTCATTGGTTTGTTAAACTCTTACATTTTCGCGGTACATCAATCGAACTAGTTATAGTTAAGCTTCGTATATTTAGCATTCATAAATAGACTGATACATTGTTTTGTTAATTGTTTAAACTTACTATGTCATATAATTTCATTGTGTGGCGGAAATCACCTAGGTACACGAACTCAACAAAGAAGTCGACGTGCAAGCTAAACCATGCCTCAGCCCGCTGAGTTTCTCGCCGGATCTTCTCAGCGGGTCGCGATTCCGATCCAGTAGTATATTCATTCGCGAAGCAGCAGCAGCTGCTCTTCAGTTCTTAGCTCTCTTTCAGAGGCGCTCGGGCAGCTGTTAACAAATCCCACCACTCTTGGCTGAGTCTTTGCTCGCCAACCTGTCCTGGTGAAACTGGAAAGACCTCCGGGCCACCAGTAATCCTTCAATCATAAAAAACACCAGGTACAAGGTAATTGTTAGTATTATACGCTATATTGGCAATCTCATCGCTTAAGCTGCAACGCTTAAATGTTTTGAAGCAGAAATACGTGATATTCGATAGGCACGTAAAACAAGTTACTTTATTCTCAACATTCTTTGTTATCGTTATCCAATTCTGTACTCACAATAAAAAAAAAAACTACAATTAAAATAAAGAAAGAAAAAAAGAGTTTCCCAAAAATATTAACATTGTCCTAACCTAATGGTTTCAAGGAAATTATAAAACATGTTTTTTTTTTTCATTTTCGCTTGTTTGTTATTAACACTCAATGGATTTAATTCAAAAGAATAATATACATACTATTTTTTGAATTTAAATTACCTTTGAAAACAATTTAAATGAAAGTCTGGTTGACCGTTATAATTGAATCACAGCGGTGTTTCTATTTCTGACAAAATTAAAATTATACAATTCAATAAAGTTATGAATTAGGGTAAAACCTGGATAGATGCCGCAGCGGGATAGATGCCTCATGTTCTAAAAACCTAACTTCCCGCACTCATGACAAAAAAATTATTTAATAAGTAGGAACCACAGTTACCCTATACCTTATGTACCATTTGACAATCGCGTGGTGACGAAGTGTTTGCCTCGTGCATGTAATTTTCTCCACGCGGAATTTCACGAACACGTCAAAGATTTAAAGGTTAGTATTTAACGTGGTATAACTTTATAATTAGTGTAAAGTTCCATTATATTTTTTACTACGTGAATATATTGGTTCATTGAGTCTGCATCTAGGTGTAAATAAATGTTATTATGTTTATAATTTATTTACAAAAAATTTGGGTATCTATCCTTATCACAAAGGATAGTTGCCCTGATTTTTTGGGGTATAGGTGCCTTTAGGGGCATCTATCCCTCCATACTCTGCGATTTCAGAATACAGCAGAAATATGCCACGAAAACATAAAACACAAACAAATGATTTACAGTTCAAGCAGCGAAGATGAAGACAATCCACTTAACTATAAAATGAAAGGAAATAAAACAATAGATTTGCCCCTAAAGAAATCTAAGGGATAAACCTAAAACGCATGTAAATATATCTGCATTGAATGTTTTGAAAACTATAAAAATACGAAGTCGCAATCCGACTGGATTCAATGTTTAATGTTTCAGAACTAGCTACATGAAACGTGTTTTTCAGAAATGATGTAGAAGATGTGGGAAATTGAGAGCACTATCCAGTTGAACTTCAATTGGACAAAATAATAAAGATATCTTTATTGTGTTAATTTAATATAAAAAAATATGATTTTGCAATGTACACATTGACACTTAATGTGAATATTTTATAAACAATTAAAAATTTATATTTTTGTTGAATAAATATTTGTAAAATTTAATTTAATAAAAAAATTGGATAATGCATGTTGAAACTAAAAAAATTGTAGTTTAGCTTACTCTTACTTAACGCTTTAAAAATTTAATCATGATCATTTGTGTGATATGAGAATTATCTTTTAATTATAAACATTCAAAGACTTAAAAAATACAAAATATTTTTTATTATTATGACCCATGTTTCTTGGAGACAATAATAAATGCTCTGTTAGGAATAGAACTTCTTAATATTTGGTTTAGTTTTTTCGTTTACACGGTATAAAGGGAATCTATCCTGCACTGCAGGCATCTATCCTACTCAGTATTTTCTTGATGGGGCAACTATCCATACAGGTAGGCATCTATCCTCCAAAAAAAGGTTCTACGAAAAACGAATTTCTGCAAAATCTGTATTTGATAGGTTAAAAAAAATGTATACTAATTAAACATAAAGGATTGAGCTAACTACTTTAATAGAAATTATTCGTATAAAATTAATATTTTCAAAATTACATGACTATTTTAAAAAGTGGGGCATCTATCTCGGCTTTACGGGTAAAGCCGAGATAGATGCCGCAGCGGGATAGATGCCTCATGTTCTAAAAACCTAACTTCCCGCACTCATAACAAAAAATTAATTTCATAAGTAGGAACCACAGTCACCCTATACCTTATGTACCATATGACAATCGCGTGGTAACGAAGTGTTTTCCTCGTGCATGTAATTTTCTCCGCGCGGAATTTCACGAACACGTCAAAGATTTAAAGGTTAGTATTTAGCGTGGTATAACTTTATAATTAATGTAAAATTCCATTATATTTTTTACTACGTGAATATATTGGTTCATTGAGTCTGCATCTAGGTGTAAATAAATGCTATTATGTTTATAATTTATTTACAAAAAAATTGGGTATCTATCCTTATCACAAAGGATAGTTGCCCTGATTTTTTGGGGTATAGGTGCCTTTAGGGGCATCTATCCCTCCATACTCTGCCATTTCAGAATATAGCAGAAATAGGCCACGAAAACATAAAACATAAACAAATTATTTACAGTTTAAGCAGCGAAGATGAAGACAATCCACTTAACTATAAAATGAAAGGAAATAAAACAATAGATTTGCCCCTAAAGAAATCTAAGGGATAAACCTAAAACGCATGTAAATATATCTGCATTGAATGTTTTGAAAACTATAAAAATACGAAGTCGCAATCCGACTGGATTCCATGTTTAATGTTTCAGAACTAGCTACATGAAACGTGTTTTTAGAAATGATACCCATTCCGACAGGAGCCCTCTTCTTCGATATAGCGAAGGCGTTCGACAAAGTCTGGCACAACGGTTTGATATACAAACTGTATAACATGGGAGTGCTAGACAGACTCGTGCTCATCATACGAGACTACTTCTCGAACCGTTCGTTCCGATATCGAGTCGAGGGAACGCGTTCCCGGCCCCGTCACGTCACAGCCGGAGTCCCGCAAGGCCAAGCCCTCTCCCCGTTACTATTTAGTTTGTATATCAATGATATACCCCGGTCTCCGGAGACCCATCTGGCGCTCTTCGCCGATGACACCGCCATCAACTACTCGTGTAGGAAGAAGGCGTTGCTTCATCGACGACTTCAGACCGCAGCTACCACCATGGGACAGTGGTTCCGGAAGTGGCGCATCGACATCAACCCCACGAAAAGCACAGCGGTGCTCTTCAAAAGGGGTCGCCCTCTGAACACCACGCTGAGCATCCCTCTCCCGACTAGGCGCGTCAACACCCCCGCCCCCGCCGTTCGCCCAATCACGATGTTCGACCAGCCCATACCGTGGGCCCCGAAGGTCAAATACTTAGGCGTCACCCTCGACAGTAGGATGACATTCCGCCCCCACATTAAGACGGTACGCGACCGTGCCGCCTTCATTCTAGGACGTCTCTACCCGATGATATGTAGGCGAAGTAAAATGTCCCTTAGAAATAAGGTGACACTCTACAAAACTTGCATACGCCCCGTCATGACCTATGCAAGTGTAGTGTTCGCTCACGCGGCCCGCATACCTACACCTAAAATCATTTCAAATAATCCAATCCCGTTTTTGCAGGATAGCCGTCGGAGCCCCGTGGTTCGTCAGGAATGTCGACCTCCATGACGACCTGGACTTAGAGTCCATCAGTAAGTATCTGCAGTCGGCGTCCATGCGCCACTTCGATAAAGCGGCACGACACGAGAACCCTCTCATCGTGGCCGCCGGTAACTACATTCCCGATCCTGCGGACAGAATGGAAAGCAGTCGACGTCGCCCAAAACACGTCATCTCGGATCCTCCCGATCCACTAACGGTGCTTTTAGGTACTTCAAGCACCGGTCACCGTTCTCGTCGAACCCGTCGCTTGCGACGAAGGGCTCGACGAGTAAACTAACTCTCAGACACAGCCCACTGAGTTTCTCGCCGGATCTTCTCAGTGGGTCGCGTTTCCGATCCGGTGGTAGATTCTGCGAAGCACGGCTCTTGCTAGGGTTCGTGTTAGCAACATCGTCAGGTTTGAGCCCCGTGAGCTCACCTACTAAAGTTAGGGTTACGCTGACATAGCCGCTAGGGCTATCAGCTTAGGTAGGGAAAAAAAAAAAAAAAAAATAGAAATGATGTAGAAGATGTGGAAAATTGAAAGCACTATCCAGTTAAACTTCAATTGGACAAAATAATAAAGATATCTTTATTGTGTTAATTTAATATAAAAAAATATGATTTGGCAATGTACACATTGACACTTAATGTGAATATTTTATAAACAATTAAGAATTTATATTTTTGTTGAATAAATATTTGTAAAATTTAATTTAATAAAAAATAGGATAATGCATATTGAAAGTAAAAAATTTGTAGTTTAGCTTACGCTTACTTAACGCTTTAAAATTTTAATTATGATCATTTGTGTGACATGAGAATTATCTTTTAATTATAAACATTCAAAGACTTAAAAAATACAAAATATTTTTTATTATTATGACCCATGTTTCTTGGAGACAATTGCTCTGTTAGGAATAGAACTTCTTAATATTTGGTTTGGTTTTTTCGTTTACACGGTATAAAGGGCATCTATCCTGTACTGCAGGCATCTATCCTACTCAGTATTTTCTTGTTGGGGCAACTATCCATACAGGTAGGCATCTATCCTCCAAAAAAAGGTTCTACGAAAAACGAATTTCTGCAAAATCTGTATTTGATAGGTTAAAAAAAGTTTATACTAATTAAACATAAAGGATTGAGCTAACTACATTAATAGAAATTATTCGTATAAAATTAATATTTTCAAAATTACATGACTATTTCAAAAAGTGGGGCATCTATCTCGGCTTTACCCTACCTGATATCTCAAGGTATCCGACTCAGATGACGGGGCAGGGAACAACCGCCGCGCCCTTATCATGACATTTCAGATGCTCATAACGACGGAATGTTGACGTGCAATGTAGCCCACAGACACAGTTAGTTTCTCACTGGATCGTCTCAGTGGGTCACTATTGCAATCCAGATGTAGATTCAGCGAAACACTGCTTTTGCTAAGGTAGATGTTGGCAAGCCTTCAGAGGTTGATTTCCGTAAGCTCACCCAGTGTCAGTTTTTTTTTCCTACCTAAGTTGATGGCCTTCAGAGGCCATTTCATCGCAACCCTAACAAATAGGTGAGCTCATGGAGTCAAACATGCTAACTAACACTAACCCTAGCAAGAGTAGTGCTTCGTAGAATCTACAACCGGAAACGCGATCCACTGATAAGATCCGGCGAGAAACTCATTGGGCTGTGTCTATGGGTTAATTTACTCGCCGAGCCCTTCGTTGCAAGCGACGGGTTCAACAAGAACAATTACTGGTGCTTGAGGTACCTAAAAGCACCGTTAGTGGATCGGGAGGATCCAAAATGACGTGATATGCACCTCGAGAAGCCTCACGAGGCTACTGAAGGATGAGTAGTAAAAAGTCTTAAGATTTGCTTCAGCCAGGTTGACGTGTGAACGCCGATAAAAACTTAACGTTAGGTAAGTCAGCCGTTTGGACTGCTCAGATGATAATAACAACAAAAAATAAAAATCGACAAAAAAACGACTAAAATACGTGCAATTACTAGTTCACAATGAGATAGATACATTTACCTTTTTCATATAATTTATTGTCTTGTAACAGACTCGAGACAGCATATTGGACATTTATTTTATTGCACCCCGTGCATATTCGTATTTACAAACAAAACAAAAAGATTGTTGTTGAATTATGCGTCTTGTTGGTGCGTTTCAGAGTTCTATTTGGTAAAAATTAAGAACTTGATTTGTTACTATTTACATTTTGTGAAATATTTATTTGCAAATCAATAAAACTAGACTAATAAAGTATAAGGAAACTAAGTTCGAAATGACAAAGATTGGTTCGTATTATGACAAAAACATTGAAAGATACAAATTTATTACAAGTACCTACTAAGGTGACTAAGGTTACTAAATTATGAATAAATCTGTTCCTTATTAAAATTTTCATTGATTGGTTTTTAGATACACTACCTTGATAAAGTTGTCTAAAAGAAACCCGAAAAAAATATTTAATAAAACGTTTTCAGCATTGCACAGCATTGCACATTTCGTACAAAATAGGATTTAAAAACTATTATTCATGTTAATAGTCATTGAATATGACAAAACAAATTTCTCTTGTAAATCATTTCATCATTACAATTAAGTCAAAGTTCCAGTAAAAAATAGTTCACTAAAAAATAAAATTCTATCTAAAGTAAACCAAGGGAAAGTTCTCGTGCTTATTCCTATTCCTATTCCTGTCAGGAAGAACAATCAACAAAGGATATCTAGATACTAGCTGCTGTGTGTTCCAGATATTTCAGTATAGGTATTATACACACGAAGGTACTCGTGGTGATGAAAAGTAAAATTCCAATAATAGTATTATCATACACTTCCGTAATAACGTACCTACATTATAAATAAAACACACTAGATATGTATGTATTTAGTTATATACAGATGTATTCATTACTAAAGTAAACTCAAAATTAACTTTAACTAAACCGTCGTCGGAAAAACACCTTCTTACATTTCTTAAGTTCATTGTCTCTCCGTCTTGATACCGCCCGCAACCTTTTGAGGTATACTGCTGACGTCATGAGGTTGTTGAGGCTTCCCTTCACACAGTACTATTTGAACAGAACAACAATTATGAATCTTAAGCATGCTACAGAAAATAGTTTTACCATACCTAAGTATATTAATACGATTTTTTTTTTCGTTATGTTTTCGAAGCTGACTATTTTTGATATAAAAAAAGCAATTTAATGTTCAAGGAAAGACAGAATCTCTCATTTTGTTTTGCGGAGCTGTCGCTCTAACTAGCACCATTAATGTTTAGTATTTTTCCATTCCACAGGTGTTGTTGACATGTTGGTCGAAATTCGTTGTTGTCCAGAAAAACGCCCGGTGTAATCGTGTTAAGCGATGCGACTATTCTTGCACTTAAATCCCGTAAGCATGCACTCTATTTTCTAATGAAGTACATGCTTAACACGTGTTTTTCACAATGAGAGTATACATTGTTATGACATATAACAAAAATCAGACGGCACCTAAAGAAAACGGTTTGTTTTTAATTTGCCCACTATATCGTCTTTCTGCATATTTTACTGTGAAGCAATCATGCTTACCGGTTTCAAGTGTCGGATAGTTTTTATATAATTAAATTTTCGACCTCATGTCTCAAAGCGGATAGTAATCTCGTTCGCTCAAATGAATCGTAAAGAAGAAGGATACTTTTTTGAAATGCACGGACGTGTGATAAGAATTGACGAAAATTCAAATAATAAATAAAAGTGTAAAGCTCTACAATAGCAAAAATTACTCTAATCGTTAAACTCGTCCAGTACCAGATCTCTTCATAAATCTCAATTATTTATAAATTTACTAGCTGACCCGGCAGACTTCGTAGTGCTTAATCGATAAATAAAAGACCTAAACTTTTGTATAAAATAAGCTTAAAACAAACAAAAGGAATCCGTCCGAGGGGGACATATCAAAGGAAAAACAAAATTGTTATATTTATTTAATTTCGAGCATTTTCATTCATTTATCTACCTTTTAAACCTTTTCTGGACTTCTACGAATAATTCAAGACCAAAATTAGCTAAATCGGTCCAGCCGTTCTCGAGTTTTAGCGAGACTAACGAACAGCAATTCATTTTTATATTTAAATAGATAATTTTGAAATTATTTTTCTAAATAAATTTTGTTACTAATTAATATTAAATCAACTTTGTGGCTATATTTAATTTGTATTACACACTACGGTCCATGACTTTTATACATATTTGTTCGTTACTTAATTAAATTATAAAATGTTGAGCACGTAATTACAGCTTTAAGTGAAGGTCGTGTGTGCTTTTATTTTGACCGGCATGTGATACCCGCACGGGAAAGTTTACTTATTTCAATATGCATATGTTATGCAGTGTAAATCTGGCTATAGCGTTTCATGGTACCGTAGCCAATATAGACACAGGCGACAAACCCACAATTCACCTTGAAATGTGTCTCTGAATTATATTTTATTACCGTAATGGTTGTTGTACCACCTAACAAACCGGAATCCGTGGCTGTTTCGCGGCAGAAAAAGCACAGGGTTGTAAGACCGTGCCTTGAGCTCAGAATACGCCCTAATACTATAACTTACGTAATAAGCAGGTAATTAAATGATATACAACTATCGCTGCGACCAACAGATCAGATTTCGATCGACAAAATCTATTTTAGTAAGTTCCATTTGAGATCGAAGACCGAAAGGGTTCATCATATTATGTTACTTGAAAGTTTTAGCGAAGTTCAAATTTTGTGTCTACTTAATTAATTCTCGGTTCGTTGAACTTCTAATTTGTTGGTTTTTAGGGTTCCATTGACGTTATTTTATATAATAATTATTTGAATACGAACAACGAACAGAACAATTTATTTTGTTGGTTAATTAGATAATTATCGTTTGTATGAAAGTTAACTAACCGTAATTTGCCTAACGATATAGCTACAGTCGTTCCTATTTTATGTAATATATGTAGCACATATTACATTTCATATTTGAACGCTTCGTCTGTGGTGTAATTGGCAGTGCGCCCGTTGTATTCAAACGATTATCCGATGGCCTAATGTTGAACGGAAACCGATTCTACTGATCGTTCTTATAGGATAAAGGGAGAGGTCGTATAAATCATGATTTTCCCGTTGCTCATATAATAACTTGTCCTAAGACGTGACCTCGTGTTGTCAAACGGTTGTCGTACACTTCAAAACGTAACGCAAGACAGCTGTAGGTATGTACCTACAGAAATATTTGCAGGATGATGCCTCCTACTCGTGAGAGCTCAAAATCAGCCCTCAATACGCACAATACGCTCATTGCGATAATCTATAAAGTAGGTACTCTGGTTACATTTGGCATTACTAATTCTTAACAACTTCAAAAATTATTGAGTGGTCAATTAAAAATTTTAAAATTGCCTTTCTTTTCTGACGCGCGCATTTTGTCATAAGGATTTTTTTCTGTTAGATGATTTTACTGGTGGTAGGACCTATTGTGAGTCCGCACGGGTAGGTACCACCGCCCTGCCTATTTCTGCCGTGAAGCAGTAATGCGTTTCGGTTTGAAGGGTGGGGTAGCCGTTGTAAGTATACTGAGACCTTAGAACTTATATCTCAAGGTGGGTGGCGCATTTACGTTGTAGATGTCTATGGGCTCCAGTAACCACTTAACACCAGGTGGGCTGTGAGATCGTCCACCCATCTAAGCAATAAAAAATAAAAAAACATATTGAAAACACGTCACTTTTTCAACTGGAAAATTTTACATATCGTAGGGTACCAACGAATATGTAAGAAAAAAAAACATTTTCACGATTTAAGCAATGGCAGACTTATCTACATTCCACCTATCTATCGATTACGATATTTTTTTAATTCGAACAAAAAAATACGATTACAATGAAAATGATAAAACAAACTAATTTAAATTAGAATGATCATATTGCAATCTAGACGTCAAATTTGTGTAACACGATATTTTGATTCTCATTTGCCCTTTAATAGTAAAATTATGTGACTTTAATTTCGGTTTTATCATATACTTACAACTTTGTGCTTGTCTAAAAAAACTTACACACGTAATAATAACCGCAGAACTAATGGCTGTTTTTATAATACAAAACGAAGTAGCCTACAAATAAATTGTTTCACAAAGATATTAGTTGCCTTAACAGCCCGTTGTGCATTTAATAAGCCAATAGGAAAAGCTTACAAACAAAACCCTTCCGTAATTAACATTGGACCAACGTTTAGTTTGCAGTTTTAGCAAAAGTACAGTACATTTCCATTGTTTAGCAAGGACGAGAAGTTTTTTTTTATTTTCGTTCTAAATAAAGAGTCCTGAAATATATTAATGTTTCGTTACCATTATTAAATAAGGGCTTCAGCCATAAGCTTCAACGTAATGCCAAATAACCTCACCTATTTTACTTAAATCCTTCAACTTGGTATTTCGTATTTAAAGCAATTTATTAGGAATATTGCATAACTACTAATGGGCACTACATAATTATTTATACGTTCCGCTTGGACAATAGCATTGTATCATAGATTAGGATGTTACAGTAAAACATCAATAAACAACAGAAGACTTCAATCTCTATCTGTCAAAATGTTTTTTTCATGATTTACTAATACTCATTAAAATCTCTATTTCTCAGCGTACAGACGTCCACTCATTAAAATATACCTACAATAATGTTTATAAAGAAAACGAGTAATCAAACAACTGATTCGCAGAAGATGGAAAAGGAGGCTTTTAAAATTTTATTGATCGCGGCGCCACCTATCTGATCATTCGCGAAACCGTGTGAAACAATGGTTCCGCATCTTTCCGCTTTTCCATCATACGCCTGACACATGTACAGGTTTCATGAACCCGGTACGATAAACTGCGTACTATACAATTGGTTTGATAAATTATTGTGATTTTGGTTCAAACGCGACTCGATTGAGCTTATCTTCTATTGATTAAGCCGATAGAATTGAACGTAAAAACAAATATTCATTTACATTACAGAAATTCTAATAATTCAATTTTCAAATCCACTTTAAGTAAAAATAGCTTTAAATTTCAAATTACATCAAAAAAAATCCTGTTTAATTTTAATTTCTAAACTCACCTAATTCTGGTCATGGTAATTTTTAAATATTTACAATTGTTTTTATTTTTTTATTAGAAAATACCTTTATAATCATTGAACGATGCCCCGTAACTATGGCGCATAGCGCGTAATGTATTAAGTGCAAAATGGTTAAAACAGCGTCGATCGGAGATGTCGTTGTTTATAAGGTATACTCGGGACTTGTTGTTCGTAAATCTGACGAGGTGAAACAACTTGTCCTCGGTCGAGCCATTTTTTTGCCACTAGAGATTTGTTTGGTCGCGGCACAGGGCTGGCCGACTGTCTCGACGGAAACCCATAAACATGATCAAGTCTGCCCGACTGTGCCGCTTTTTTCCTCCGCCCCACCCGGACGTGGGCGTCGACGATGTCGCGGGCGTTACTAGACAAATGGAGGGGAACGCGACTCCCAATACCTACCGTTACATTATCGAAAGGGACGGAGAATTGTAGTTGTTATTGGCGCAGAAGGACTCGCTCCGCCCGGCAGGCGCGGTCTAACGGTACGTCCCCTAGGTTGGAGGGGCTTTGGTTGTCGAGCGCGCGCCAGTCGGTGTTGAACCTCGGAAGCGTGAAGAAGGTACAGGCCGGTCGCTGACTAGCACGAGGGTCGACATGCGAAGCGCGCGCAGGAATGGCAGCGCGACGCGCAGCCGTCGCGAACGCAACAACCTGTGATACTAGATATAATTAATAGTAGTAGACATATTAGTAAGAAACGAATACGTCCGTGATATAATATATAGACCTGGATAGACAGTGTATTGTGTGAAGCCGCCCATATGATCGTCCCTATGGCAGCGTACGCGCAATTTGGTTACTCATACGCGCCCCCCTCGCAGGTTAGTTGACAATATTTTATATCGCACCTATCCCTTTAAATGGCATAGACAAAAACAAATTTGTATCATATGACATATTGAAATAATCGTTAAAATTGTGTTCCTAAATCGTAAACTATTAATATCAGAATGTACTTTGATCATTTTGAGCACATTTAAATGCTATTGAAGTAACAATACAATTCAAAGTAAGATTAAAGACAAATTATTGATGCGTTAGAAAACAAATCGTTGTGTTAAGTAATCAAAGTTAAAACATAATAATAAACAAACGTCTTGTATTTGTTAATGTATTTTAAAGTTTGTACATTATAACATCTTTATAATATTCGGGCAACAGAACATGATAGGTTGACACTTCACAAGATGGCCACATATTGACAAATTAGGCCTATTTGATGTACATACGCGATACGTGCAAATAACTAATAACACACTGTAGAATACAAGTATGTCATGCATGAGTTATATTTAATTAATAAGGTTTAACATTTGGTCAACCTAACCTCATTTGGTAAATCCTAATTTAATCTAATGCAGTTACAATAAGGTCACAGCCGAATAACAAATTTATAATTACGTAATATTATCGTAACAAAATCCTTTAAAACGACATCGAAAAATTATTTATTCTCTCAATGGTACTAGTCATTAATTCTTCGTAATGCAAATATTAAAAAAAAGTCATTTAAAACATTATACATTAATACATTGACAATTCGTATATAATTTTTTATGGTATGAAACGTAATTTTGATACATCCACAAGTTTGTTTTTTATAAATGGTACATTAATAATTACAAAGAAACTTATTTATGCAAGTTGTAACAAAGATTAATGAAGGTTCACGTTTGACAACATTCACAACGACTAATAGCTAGTTTTGTGTCTTAATTTACACTAAATGCTTATGAATTTTAATTTTTAGAGTCAATCATATTCAAAGATTAATTTTATTTTATTTTATTTATTGGGTACCAACATGTTATACATCAGCACAGAACATTACAGGTATCATATAATAATTTCGTTCATAAACAATAATTAAAAACGCGTAGGTATAGCAGTGCACGTTTATAATTTGCCGTCGGTCATATGACTAAGGATATTTAATGACGATGTTATTTAATAATAATAACTGAATTACTTTCTTTATATTTTTTCCGCACAAAAACCAATAAATATTCAGAGAACGTAAATTAATCATGATTAATTTTAGTTAATAAGACTTGCAACGAATGTCTTGGGTATTACAAAAATACATGTTGGATGTTCAGTGTGTTATGAAGGCAAAAACTCAAAGCCATTAATATAGTTGACGCGTCCTACAACGAATTGAAAATGTATTCATTAAACGCTAATATGAGTATGAGAGAGAACGAATAATGACACGCGTAGTAGTAAACAACTTTTTTATTGGTTCCACTTTAATAAGCATCATAAACCAGAATTTACATTACATGACAATGATTTTAGGAGAACGACGTTTGGACCACAATTTGACATGGGTGGCACGAATGAGTTCCAAATTAAAAAAAAAAAAAATAGAATTACAAAAATAGAAAATATATAAAACGTATATTAGTATCTTCATTATTAAGCTTACATAGGTAGGTACTCCATAAACATATTACGGTTTGGCATTAAAACAAAAAATTAACAGCGTTCCAACAATTCTAGACACGGCAGATTCCATTATGTTTGGCAAACATGCAATTATTCAAATGAAGAAGCTTACTGAAACTGTAAAAACGTTTACCTAAAAATAGTGACAAGTATTTAGGTCTTTTGACCTCTGATTTCGTGAAATGTGTCCACTATATCCTATTACTAATGAATCATCAAGTTACAAGCCTTTTAAGTTGTGGCGTCGGATTGGCTGCCGACGTCTAATTTCATGTTTACAGCAAAATCTAGGGTAAGAGAGACCTAATGGGCGAAGCGTTAGTCTATGTATGGATCGGAACATCTAACGATACAACTCAGCACTACTATCCATTAACTAAATGGCAGATATCGATGGAGAGAGACATCATTGAAATGCGTCGAGTGAATCGATCCTGAGCTGTGAGAAAATGTTTCAACAAAGACTTAAGCAAGCCAAAATTTCGAGGAATATAATTGTTACTAACAATTAAAAATACTGCTGTTTTCAATGTATCTGTGTATTTATTGTTAGAATAGTCGTATATCCGTATATTGTTTTCTATTATTGACGATACACGATAGAAGTATTGAACGAATGATAGATAAATTCAACGAAGCAGTTAAGTGCAGTATATTGGGATTGTTGATCATAGAAGTATGTAACGAATCATACATTCAATGAAGCAATTAATTGAGCTAAGTGTATCGGTGAAGTAGTTTGTTGATCTATCTACTAGCAGCACTCAATTAAAAATGCACCTTTAGCTAAAATTATAAAAAGGCAAAAAGTGGTTGAGCGCCATCAATATATAATTTAAATTTAAAAAAAATGATCTGCGAACCTATCAATTACTCCTGGAATAAATTACACGACGAACATAACGATCGCTCTTAATCTATCCCAACAATACAAGTACATGTCATTAATTACGGACCTTCTTTCCTGTACGGGTACCTTACCTGACGGTCCACCTGTTGTTGAGTCTTTTGGAGCCCGCCACTGAGTCCGCCTTTCGAATCTAGCCCAAACATATAACAGCTTCGGACACTTAATTTCAATTAGTATGTTTTTGGAATTCGTAGCTACAACTCTTTTCATGTGCTAATCAGAACAAAAAGGTACTAAAGTCCTTTTAAAATGACAATGCTACGTCTCTCTTAAACGCAGCTATTTAAACCTTTTTGATTTGAAACACGAAGTGTTGTCAGCATAAAAAAAAAACAGTTTTTTTTTACATTAATGACATATAGTAAATTATTTATTGAAAGCGATTGACATATCAGTTTGCTACATAGGTATAACTAATTGATCAAAGTCGGAGTTCAGTAACACTTCCACATTATAATGAAACAAATTCTGAGAGTCTGGTAAAAAATAATTCAAAGAGTACGATTCCAATTGTAATTACCTACGTTGTTTTGATTGTTACCTTGATAAAGAATGACTTCTTCATTAAGGTACATTTTAATTCAGCAGTCACATATTATGATTTCATAATAAGTATTTTTCTTGTGATGTGTTTCTCGCTACTTTATAAATATCATATGAGTACTGTTAGCAATTCAAAAACAACTCTGTTTTTTTGTTGAAAAATGTTTCTATCAATCTTGATTTGTTTGTGATGTGATTGTAATTCTTTCTTCCATTTTTATGGAATAGAGTATATTTCTTGATTTCTTTGCAAGATGTAATTCGTTTTTTTTTTTTATAAATACATCGTATTTGTTTGTTATAATTAGAACTGTTAACGTTAACGCGATGGCTAATCATGTTTCGAAATCTGTGCGCTTAAATACATTGAAAATAAAGTTGAAATTCGCGTATGAGTTTTGGAGGTGCGTCTGAGATGGAATTAATTTTGAGAGTATTTTTATTGTATTCATCGATCTAATAGTGTATTTAAAGGTGAAACCGGTTTAATTAAATCAATAATATTTCAATTTAATTCGTAATTAATATATCGTTGTCATTGAAAGTTTTAAGATTTTTTCGATCGCATTTCGTAATGATATATTTTATTGCTTTTTTTTTTGAGAACAATTTTACATTTTGAATTTTATTCAGTCTATAATATTACTTACCATTCATATTCTTCTCCACTGAGATTATGTAGTTATGTTGGCATTCCCGAATACGTTATTTTTCGTATTAGACAGCAGCTTCATGTTTAAAAGCAAAAGTCACTTTTTAGTTACATCAGGTATTTTATATATTAATATGTTTCACTCGTGCATAAATTGTGATGGATTTGATAGTATTGATTCAATTTGGCTGAGCGTGGCTGTTCTGTTCTTTCATGTCAAATTTGTTTTTTTTTTATTACAAATTTGTTTTAGTGTTGACTACGGACTTAGTAAGAAATTTAATGTTTTTTTTTTTCGTACCACCACCTATATATATCTTTATTATCAAGTGATAAACTATATATGATTGAGTTTAATTGATTTAGAGAGAGGGTTTTGAATAATAATTTAAAGACCTCACTGTGATCTGCCATAAATCATATTTTACTAAATCACAATCTTTACTTGCTCGATATTAAAAAAAAAAAAAGCATCCGCTTATAAATTATTAAATCAGTTATTCAAAACGAAACATAAACTGACCGATCACGATCTTACGAAGTTACTTAACCGATGAACGCGAACGATAATAACTCGAACATCGAAAAACAATATTTACTAATTAACGCTATCTACGACGTATTGGGTTCGATCGCCAATATAGATAATGAGGCATCTGTCTAGCTCGACCGCTCGAATGTGGATCTTAACTCGATCTCATTAGGTGCGATTAGCGTTGGCTCCGTCAATTTTGTCACCCGCACGGTTTCCAGTCCAAAAATCAGATGGCGCCTGTCGTCGGGATCAGATAAACGTGACAGGTAGAGGTGACCCCATCGTTAAAATTTAGTATTTATACTGTAGAGCATACGACCAAAAAAAAAAGCGTAATAAAACTACAACATTAAGTGCGTTAAGGTAACATTTTAGCTTGCAGTTTATTGGTCCTCGCCTGGTTTGGTCTCCGAGACATATTCTAGATCTTATCACCCGAGCCACGGTCACAGGTGAGCGCGATCCGGTTTACGGACAGCTGTTATTTTCATATCACATGTTATTATTACTCAAACACCAGAGAACGACGATCCACAAAATGGCACGATAGAAATTATTGTCGTTCCCTTCTTCCATTCTTTTGTATCGCTATCGTATAATTTAGTTTTCGCACTTGCTGACAGCTTCGCTATATCTGTCCTGAAGATTACGCGTTTTAATGAAGCGACCGACGAAAGGTTTCATCTTCTAGTTGTGAATGAGGTGATAATTTCAACCGACTCTTAAACGGAGTGCTGATGTTTTTTATTTACATTTTATTTAACAAGGCCCTCAGCGATGTCGCAGATAACCCGTTCGTTTAGCCGGCCGTAATGATAGATAATGAATATTGGATGTACTTTTTTTTGAGGCATTCCTATAATTATTGGTACAATTTATAACAAGAGAGATTATCGTGATTGTGTTTCAAATTAATTGTACATTGCGACTATATGTCTGCTGTAAAAAAATGTATCGAAAAGAACAAATTTTAATGAAAAACCTGTTATTATTGTTGCCTGTTCCCCTAAAAACCAAATTGTAATCATCATAAAGATTTCGTTTCGAATACTTTGAACTATAAATCTAGACGGAGTCTCTCATTTCCCGACGCGAGCACATAAAGTTTGTATAAGGGTATGCGTAATCCCGCTCAATTTTCCGTCTAATTGACCGAATGCAATTGACCATTCAGGTCGATTCGATAGCAGTTAATACTTAATGGCCTATACGAGTCAATCGCGCAAACGAATACATTAGAAAATTGATTCGATACCTTTTGAATTGGCTTTTCGCGGATTTGTCTTGGCTTCACTAACGACGTCGCGCTTAACGCTTGTCAGCTTATGGCAGATTGCATTTTAGTCGGTGTTAATTTGATTGATTTTATTTTATCAATTAATAGAATCATAATGTTTTCAGTTTGTAAGTGAATTATTTTATTTTTATTTTTTAAATTGATCATTAATTTTTTGCTTTGTGAAATTGGTTTTCTTATTTCGTAATATTAATGATTACTTCAGATTCTTGATATTTCTTGAAATCACCTAATAGCAGAACTGTTCGATTACGCTATACAATTTAAGTAAATAATTTAAATAATGAGATTACTTTAAAAAATTCTAAACAACACAACACAAGTACACCTGACTTAAGTATATTCCAAATTTCATTGTTGGCTCTGTAAATAAAACCAACACAAATAATGTAAGAACAACAAAATAACCTGTATGTAGGTATATTTCGGTTCGTATTTTGTTTTATCGGTAATATATTATGAACGATTTTAAACAAAAAATTTAATCTCCAGTAACAGCATTTTCGTCATTGCAGACTATAATTTGAATATAGAAAGAACAGATTCTGATTAAAATATGTGTTTGTATAAAACTAGACTGGCACGTCGCTTTAGACCGTAACAAAGTGTTTGATTCGTTTTTCCTAGATGAAAAGTCTGCAGCCTCTGTAGCCTCTGGTGACCGTTGGTCTTAATTTATACAAAGTAATGACTATTGTGGTTGATTATTGTGGTGTGTAATTCGTGTTGTATACCTATTTTTTTTTTAAGAGCTCTTGAAAAGACTATTTCTGTTGTTGAGTGCTCGCATTATGATATCATCTGCAATGTCGAAACTGACACTTAAGCTTTTCAGATATAAAAACAGTTAATGAGAGAAAATAAAATTAAGAAAATTAATTATTGATTTAGAGAACAGTGAGAATACTACTAAGTCTAAGGCGATTAGATGTAGATTTGTTAGTGGCCTCTTGTTACAGTTTAAATCATAATGTAATCTTAGCTTTATATTAAGTAATAGCTAATAATCACACAGTAACATAGGAAATAGTTAGCTTTGTTTCCTTTAGCCATAAAATTTTTATACTAGTCATTTTTGTAATTCGTGATTTGTTTTGTGGTTCTAGTCTTATCTTATTATAAAATATGTATTCTGTTTTAACCTATGAAACGTTTTTTTGATAATAAAAGTCGAAGTGATTGAATTTAATTATAAAACAAGAAAGTGTAAAAAGAGCACCCTGTATCTAATAAAATTATCAGAATGTTCTAAAAAGTGTTTTTTTTTTATATGAAACCTTTCGTTAGAATTAAACGAATGTCTTATTTTATGTTAGTCTTACCGGCGAAAAATCTCTAGCTCAATTAATTACTTTGAAGAGAAGCCAGCCAGCTTAATTTTTTTTTTACTCATCTAACATAGACCGTGACAAATGTGACCATTGCTGCATAAAGAGCACATGTCCGAACTGTCAAATAAGTAATAAATTTGTACGCAGAGTATCACTTGTTATATACATATTTCTTTTCACTGACAGAATCGACGCATTCTCAATTATGAAAATTGCTAATTTGAACTTTTTGCATCCTTCATGTCGGTAATACGTCAAAACGACTTGATAGATTGTTTCGGAATTGTATAATAAGAGAATTCAGCTCGACGTATTACATACTTAATAGGTCCCCGGTACTAGTTCTGGAAAATAATTAAAATTTAAATGAAATTGATAATTCGATCGTCATTTATGCGGAGCCGTCTAATTGCAAGTTTTTTCTGGTATTTATTTTCGCTTCATAAATTAAAGTTGATATATTCATTAGTATCGTTTAAGTTTGTCGGTATTTATCGTCAATGGCAATATGAAATTTATAAATTTTTTTTTAACCTAAATTAACAAATTGTATATATTCCAAATCTTATAGATGATTCTAACAAATAAAGAATTTAAAAAGAAAGGTTTCAAAAATTGTACGCTAAGTGTTAGTACATTTTTGGACCGTCAATTAGCGTTCATTAGATAGCCATCACTTCTAAAGCCAAAATCAAATTAGCTTTAATTAACAAATTAGACAATTAAACTAATACGATATCTATTAATAGATAAAAGAAATACTAATATCATATAAAAATATGTTCGATGTTAACTCTACGTAATCACTAGCAAAATGATTGAAGTGCGATTCCATTACAATTCACGGGCGAACAACGTTGTGAGTCGAGCGTCATTTGTCTGAAAATCCGGTGGGAGGTCACGACAAGAGTCCACAATAAAGGACGGGTCCGGTAGCATAGTTTAATTGAGTCCTCCGACCTCATAATCCACGCCTCCCGTTTCGCCCGCTAAAATGTTATTTATAAGCCGCCGCGGAACACCGCCGCCGGCCGCCGCGCCGAGCGGTGTACATTTTAGCCTATTGCACCCCATTCAGCCCGCAACGTTACCGTGCTCCAGCAAAACGCGTCATTACTTTTACTGTTTTCGTTCGCGCTCGCTCTAAGCTAATTAATTCGTGGCGATTATTGCCTTTGCCTTTACTAAAGCTTGTTATTAAAGCTGTTGATAATTTAAGATGGAACATGCCTCTCAAATTGCAGTCGTCGCGGCCGATTTCCGTTCTGTGTACGCTTAGATTGTTTTCTCGAGTGCGATTACAACTAGTTTCCATTTGTTTCGTAGACGATGTACAGTTTGCACGACGACAATAACTATATCAATATTCGTGTGAGTCGTATAGTAATTTAAAATACTAATTCTAGAATTATTTATTAGTAAGTTATGCATTTTATTTATTAGTTTTTAGATTTTGATTCGTTTAAATCAAAAACTCACATAAAACAATGTTTAATAATATGCCTGATTATTACATAATAGGTATGTGATGCCGGCTTTCTAGATCCTCTATAATTACTTCTACATCATCATCATCATTTTCCTGCCTTTCTCCCAGTCACCTGGGGTCGACGCAATATGTTTTTTCCTTCCATACTCTTCTATCATATACCATTTTCTTCGCTCACTCCCCTCTTACCCATATCGTCTTTCACGCAATCCATCCATTTCTTCTTATGTCTACCTCTTCCTCTATATCCTTCCACATTCATAGTTAACACTCTCTTACCAACCTCATTTTCATTTCGTCTCATCACATGTCCATACCATCCCAAACGCGCACTTCTCAGCTTTGTCACAGGTGCCACTTTAAAAATTTAAGACTTACATATCATCTACAAATACTTTCAGTACAATATAGTACACTATACTTAGTCTAGCCATAAATACTGTTACAAAGGAAAACAAAAAAAAATCTATGGCAAATATCATTTATTACTTTTATAGTGTGTTAGCTTAATGCATAAATATAAAACAATTTAAAGTATAAAAAGCTTATTCGAAGTGGTCTCCATTGGCTGCAATACAGTCCTTTAAGCGTTGAGGCCAGTTATCAATAGAAGCACGCACTCTTTCCATGGGAAAATTTTTCATTGCCAATCGTACGGATTGTTTTAGGGACTCCAAATTATCATGGCGTTTAGAGCAAGCCGTACTCTCTAAAACTGACCATAAATCATAATCCAGCGGATTAAGATCGGGACTACACGACGGCCAGTCTTCAGCTCTGATGAAGTCCGAAATGTTCGTTTCCAACCAAGACTGCGTAGACCGAGCTTTCTGACCTGGCGCCGAGTCTTGCAGGAAGGACCATTCTCGATTATTGAACATGGTGTTGTTAAGGGACTTCACTACCTTCTCAAGAATGGTATCTTGATACACTTGTGCCGATGCTTTGATACCTTTTTCACAAAAGTATGGCTCAGTCACTCCTCATTCTCATTGCACCTATTAATAGCCCGGTACACAAACATTTTACTAATACCAAGCGTATGGAGAGTTTTAAAAATTGCATTTGGCTCCATACCTACTTTGTGTAATGCAATCACAGCGATTCGGTTCTATTTATCACCCCACTCCATTTTAATATCGCAAAATATTGTACAATGTATTGGCGCCAAAATGAGAAAACCCAATGAGCAGTCATATAAAAATGACAGATTCCAAATTCAACTGTAATATTTTGTTTATTTTTAATTGTAACAGTATTTATGGCCAGACTAAGTATTTACCTTTTTCTTCTATGAATTTTTCCCTTTAATCTCTAACTTGATTTTCTCCTGTGTAATAATGACGTGAATTGTGCGGTAGTATAGTTATATTGGTAATACAATTTTACTATCGAGTGAGCTCGTAAATAGATACTTTAATTTACAATAATTCCGTTCCCTAATTCCTTCCCCTTCAATATTAGTACATATATTTAAGTTGCAGTAATTTATTAGGTCTCATGATAGTTAAATTCAATTCAAACATAATGAATTTTTAATGACACCTGCTCGCTCTGATGTCTATCCAACATCCAACATCAAGTACGAACCAATAAACTTACGTAATACAATTATGCTCCGCCGTTACTATTAATATACCAACGGTATTTGCATTAATAACGTACTTAAATGATTACGGACGTGGCAGAATTAATGTCCAATGACGATCAATTGAGCTGTGGCTCATCCAAAGCTCGAGCGGACCATAAATGAAGTAACCCGGTTGAGTGCTAACTACTGGGAATTCGGCTATAGGAATCCGATAGACGGTAATTGAATCGAAACGCGTTAAATGATCGTTATGTGTTGCGGGCGCGATTGATTCAAATAGTGAATCGTAGCGATGCATTGAGCCGCATCTCTATTCTCCAACGTGGGCACACGACAGCAAGCGCGCGTGTGTGTCACATCAGCCGCACCGCGTCATTTCGTCGTGCCCTATCGGCATCGTCACGCACAACGCGAACTCGCATTTCGTGACGGACGCGCGTCACGCACACAACTCATTTCAATTTTAGTGCAAGAATCAAGTCATTTTGTCGTGTAGTGGTCGTATCATTGTTTTAGCGAGACCCCTCTGTGCTGCAATTAGCATACGTAAAGCGATCAACGTTCCGATTCCCGTTTCTGTCTTAACACGTTTGCACTCTCGAAGCATAACATAGTTCTAATACATTTTAAGCGCATCATATGACACTAGCTTGTATACCATAATAATTGTAATAGCCTTGCCTGTCTTGGTAGTCATAGTCACGTGTGAATGCGCACATCGTAATGCACTATCACGATGCAGAATTGTGTTCGAGGCTTAAATAAAGGGTCTGTTAAAGCGTCTTTCGTTTTAGAGCCGGATTTGTTAGAGATTACACAAACGATTTTGAATAGGAAGCCGTTACCAAGTTGCACTTTATTGCGAAGGCACAAGAACCGCAAGTAATGATTGTACCGGTCGGCAGTTAAGACGGCGTCAGACACGACTCGGACTTGAGTGCGAGACAATTTTTCCGCGGCAACGCTGCAACTCACATAATATCTCCAACGAATGGAACACTAAGATTTACGTTTATTATACTCATAATGGCGGCGCCTATGAAAACAGCCGCAGAAGGATATATTCGTTTTATGTCCGACTCCTAGACGATGTTTCGTTATGTTAAAGCTTAGTACTTTGTAATTAAATGACACCAAAGTTACAGACGATCACTTAATTTATATAACTTACTAAACAATGGCGACTGTTTTCGAACTAAAGCAATTAGAGTCAGGATAGCGTCATGTTTAGAGTACCTTATTAGAACGCATTTGTAGAGGTAATAACCGAGAAAGAATTTCACTGGGAGGCAATTTCTATGCAGTAGAACTTCTTTTCGAATTGCGTATATCTGTTATTTATGAAATCGTGTGGTCAGGCAAGGGTATGAAAGCCGAGTGAGGATCAACGCGCCTCCTGCACGCCTGCTCATTCAAATTACGACGAGACTTCTGTGCGTCAAGCTACTCATAACGAACAAAAGTAGCGTTTACTGCCCAATCATTATAATGATCGGTTATCGATTTGCTGTGTGGCGTGCTTTTCTAAAGGACCAAAATTTTAGAGCGACCGATTAAACGGAGCGCCCGCGGCTATTCCGTAATCTATTCCTACCGTCCGTCACGATATCGTCGACTTATCTCGGTCAACCGTTCTTTATAATTTTGGTAAATTCATATTATAATAATATTCTGATAACAATCTAATTATTATAATGTCCTCTTTACCATAGCCCGTCGTCCGGACCGAAATTAGAGCGGCAGACGAACCTTCGAGACGGGATAATGCCTTTGCTAATGTAATGGAAATTATGAGATCATCTTTATGCCTTAACCGTGCTTTTAAAATAAACACATTACATGAGTTTACGTCCGGCGCACAGTGGGTCGATACTGTGATTTTAGTGACTTAGGGACCAACTTTGTTTTTTTATATATTTTTTTATGTAGATAGGTAGAGCTCGTTAATCTCAATAATAATTGTTTTGGGCAAAAATTACAAAAACTTTATAGTTTGGTCAGAAAAATGTGTTTTGTGATTTTTTTGTATGGAGCGGGTCACATTAAATTAAATTCCTGCTAAGTACCGCGAGGTCCCGCTTTGAAACTTTATTTTCCTTAAACCTTGTCTAGTCTACTATCATTTGATGCTATGAACATGTGCATAAAGTTGCAACTCTGCCAAATAAATGGATCGAAAAAAATTAATAAATACATAGAATAAAAACCTTTATATTTTTTTTCGTAAGTGCTTTTAAGTTAAATTTGATATGGATTAGTAAGTAAAAGCACGTAATGATACTCATAATTACATAATACCTAACAACAATACATTTAGTAGGTCTCTAATTAAGCAATCTCTCTAATTATTAAGATAGTTAACATTATTTAATGAGGATAATTAGTTAAGTAGCCATTACTGGGTAGTAGAAAATATAGTAAACATTTGTTTGTCTCTGGAAGTATAAAGTGACCATGTTTATTATATACTAACTAGTGTTCGTTTATTCGTACTACTACTAACATCTCGTGATTGTCGTTGTGATCTTGCTGTTTCCGTTATAATTGATAATTTTGTTAACAATTTAGGATTATTTATGATTTTAAGAGAGCAACTACAGTCGCTGTCTGATAATAAAAAACTCTTTCAATTCCTACAAAATCAAATAAACGTGACCGAAGAGAAAAATGTTGAGCTCCAAAAATTCAGTACGCAATTTTGTTCAAATATAAGTGCAATATGGAAACGAAGTAGTCGCATGTTAGCACAGTTTATAAGAAAAAAATGTGATTGGTTAGAATGTGCAATAAACTGGCCTGAAGGAATGATACCTGAAGCTATCAACACTGCACATGAAAGGCTCGAGATTTCTAATACTGAAGATGTTGAAAATGTACCACCCTCAAATGTACTAC